>NC_091435.1:167682822-167992205 GCF_964237555.1 Oryctolagus cuniculus
TTTTTTTGCTAAAATCAATAATTAATTCTAACAGTATTTTCTTTTGTGGCTTCTTAGTGTTTTCTACATACGAGAGCATGTCAACTGTGAATAGAAATTGTTTTAATCATTCCTTTTTAATCTTGAAGTCTTTTATTCTTTTCCTTGCCTAAATGCATTAGCTAGAAGTTCCAGTATAGTGTTGAATGGAAATGAGAACATGTGTTGTTGTTTGTTGATGGTAAAGATTTTCAACCTTTTGCTGTTAAGAATTTCATGACATGAGATTTGATCTACCTTTTTGTTAAGTTGAGGAAACACCCTTCTTTTCCTAGTTTCATTATTTTTGAAATTATGAAATGGTTTTGTACTTGTCAAATGCTTTTTTCTATGTCCACTAAAATGATAATACACATTTTCTCTTTCACTTGATTAATATGGTATATTACATTGATTAATTTTTTGAAAATGAGCTAATCTTAAAATGATTTTCACTTGATCTTTTTGTATCTCCTGCTCCTCCTCTCTCTCTCTCTCTCACTCTCGCTCTCGATCTTGCTCTCTCGCTCTCTCAGTGTGTGTGTGTGTGTGTGTTGCTGGATTTGGAATATGTGTAATTTCTGGATCTTTGTACTAGCATTCCTATATTGGCATGTTTTGATTCATATCACTTCATAAAGGATATTGGTTTGAAATTTGTTCATTTATTTTCTTGCTTGTGATGTCTAATTTTGGGATTTTGTTCATGCTGGGATCATAAAATTAGTTGGTAAGTGTCTCCTATTTATTGCTTAACATTGTGAAACTTCTATGTTAAAACTTCTTTAAATATGTGGTAGAATTCAACAATTTGTCTTTCCTTTTTGGAAATATTTTTGTTATTAATTATGTCCTCTTACTTGCTATAAATATACAGATTGTCTCTCCTTGAGGCATTGTCAGCATTTTTTATCTTTCGGAACTCTCTCCACTTCAACTAGCTTATCTAATTTGTTGGCGTGCAATTGTTCCTACTATTCCGCATAATCTATTTATTTCTGTTAGGTTGTATTACTATCTCATCTTTCATTTCTGAATTTTGTAATTTGTGTTTCTATTTTATTTTAGCCTGGCTTAGTTTGTTTTTCTTTTCCCTGAAAATTTAGGCTAATTTTTTGGGAACTTTCTTCTTTCCTAGTGTGTATGTATATATATATATAGCTTTACATTTGCTTCTAAGAACTTCGTTAGCCACATCCTGTCAAGTTTGGGATCTTATATTTATTTTATTCATATTAAAGTACTTTCAATTCTCTTTGAGACATTTTTCTTTGACCCATTTGTTATTTAGAAGTGTTTTGTTTGAAGCCAGTGCTATGACACAGCTGCCTTCAATGTCAACATCCCATATGGGCTCTGGTTCAAGTCCTGGCTGCTCCACTTCCTATTCAGCTCTCTGCTAATGTGTTTAGGAAAGCAGTGGAAGATGTTCCAAGTATTTGTGCCCCTAACACCCATGTGGGAGACCTGGATGGAGTTTCAGGCTCTGTTTTGGCCTGACCCAGCCCCTGCTCTGTGGCTAGGCAAGTGCACTAAAAGATAGAAGATCTCTCTCTGTCTTTACTTCTCTCTCTGTAGCTCTGCCTCCCCAATTAAAAAAAAAAAAAAAACAAACCTTTTTTTTAAAAAAGAAGTGTATTGTTTAATTTTCACATGATATTCAATTATCTGATTTTATTTTGCTACTAATTTCTTTTTTTAGATTTATTTATTTGAATTGTCAAGTTACAGAGAAGAGAGAACGAAAGACAGAAAGACAAATCTTCTATCTGTTGGTTCACCCCCAAAATGGCTGAAATGGCCAAGGCTGGGCCAGGCCAAAGCCAGGAGCTTCATCTGGGTCTCCCACATAGGTGGCAGAAATCCGAACACTTGGGCCATCCTCCACTGTCTTCCCAGGGGCGTTAGCATGGAGTCCGATCAGAAGTGGAGCAGCTGGGACTTGAACTGATGCCCATATGTGACGCTTGTGTTGCAGGTAGCATCTTAAACCATTATGTCACAACGCCAGCCCCTGCTGCTGATTTCTAATTCCATTTTATTGTCATTGCATAGCGTAACTTGTATTATTTAGTTCTTCTCAAAATTTACTGAGGCATGGTAATGGCATAACATATAGTTTATCCTGGAGACTATGCACCTAAGAAGCATGTACATTCTGCTGCTGTTAGGTGGGATGTTGTTAGTTCTAGTTTTTTCAATGTATACTCTGGCTAACAAGTTCTACTTCCTTGCTGCATTCTCACTAATTTTTTTTCTTTTTTTTAACTTTTATTTAATGAATATAAATTTCCAAAGTACGATTTATGGATTACAATGGCTTCCCCCCCATACCGTCCCTCCCACCCACAACCCTCCCCTTTCCCACTCCCTCTCCCCTTCCATTCACATCAAGATTCATTTTCGATTATCTTAATATACAGAAGATCAGCTTAGTATACATTAAGTAAGGATTTCAACAGTTTGCTCCCACACAGAAACATAAAGTGAAAAATAATAGATGATTTTTTTTAAATGATGATGAAATCAGATCAGACCTATTGTCATGTTTAATCCCAGTGAGAGTCAAGTTGGGAGTTGATAATTTCTTTTTTTTTTCCAGAGGATCAGTTTAGTATACATTAAGTAAAGATTTCAACAGTTTGCACCCCCATAGAAACACAAAGTGAAATATATTGTTTGAGTACTCGTTATAGCATTAAATCTCAATGTACAGCACATTAAGGACAGAGATCCTACATGAGGAGTAAGTGCACAGTGACTCCTGTTGTTGACTTTACCAATGGACACTCCTGTCTATGGCATCAGTAATCTCCCTATGCTCCAGTCATGAGTTTCCAAGGCTATGGAAGCCCTCTGAGTTCTCCGATTCTTATCTTGTTTAGACAAGGTCATAGTCAAAGTGGAGGTTCTCTCCTCCCTTCAGAGAAAGGTACCTCCTTCTTTGAAGACCTGTTCTTTCCACTGGGATCTCACTCGCAGAGATCTTTTGCCAGAGTGTCTTGGCTTTCCATGCCTGAAATACTCTCATGGGCTTTTCAGCCAGATCAGAATGCCTTTAGGGCTGATTCTGAGGCCAGAGTGCTATTTAGGACATCTGCCATTCTATGAGTCTGCTGAGTATCTCACTTCCCATGTTGGATCACTCTCCCCTTTATTTATTCTATCGGTTAGTGTTAGCAGGTACTAGACTTGTTTATGTGCTCCCTTTGACTCTTAGTCCTTTCATTATGATCAATTGTGAACTGAAATTGATCACTTGGAATAGTGAGATGGCATTGGTACATGCCACCTTGATGGGATTGAATTGGAATCCCCTGGTATGTTTCTAACTCTACCATTTGGGGCAAGTCAGCTTGAGCATGTCCCAAATTATACATCTCTTCCCTCTCTTATTCCCACTCTTATGTTTAACAGGGATCACATTTCATTTAATTTTCAACACTTAAGAATAACTGTGTAATAATTACAGAATTAAACCAGTCATATTAAGTAGAACAGACAAAAAAACTACTAAGAGGGATAATGTATTAAGTTGTTCATTAACAGTCAGGGCTACGGTGATCAAGTCACCATTTCCCATAGTGTCCATTTCACTTCAGGAGGTTTCCTTTTTGGTGTTCAGTCAGTTGTCACCGATCAGGGAGAACATATGGTATTTGTCCCTTTGGGATTGGCTTATTTCACTCAGCATGATGTGTTCCAGATTCCTCCATTTTGTTGCAAATGACTGGATTTCGTTGTTTCTTACTGCAGTATAGTATTCTAAAGAGTACATATCCCATAATTTCTTTATCCAGTCTACCGTTGATGGGCATTTAGGTTGGTTCCAGGTCTTAGCTATTGTGAATTGAGCTGCAATAAACATTAGGCTGCAGACCGCTTTTTTGTTTGCCAATTTAAATTCCTTTGGGTAAATTCCAAGGAGTGGGATGGCTGGGTCAAACGGTAGGGTTATCTTCAGGTTTCTGAGGAAGCTCCAGACTGACTTCCATAGTGGCTTGAGCAGTTTGCATTCCCACCAACAGTGGGTTAGTGTCCCTTTTTCCCCACATCCTCGCCAGCATCTGTTGTTGGTAGATTTCTGCATGTGAGCCATTCTAACCGGGGTGAGGTGAAACCTCATTGTGCTTTTGATTTGCATTTCCCTGATGGCTAGTGACCTTGAACATTTTTTCATGTGCCTGTTCGCCATTTGGATTTCCTCTTTTGAAAAATGTCTATTGAGGTCCTTGGCCCATCTCTTAAGTGGGTTGTTGGTTTTGTTTTTGTGGAGTTTCTTGATCTCTTTGTAGATTCTGGTTATTAACCCTTTATCTGTTGCATAGTTTGCAAATATTTTTTCCCATTCTGTTGGTTGTCTCTTCACTCTCCTGACTGTTTCTTTTGCAGTACAGAAACTTCTCAATTTGATGCAATCCCAATAGTTGATTTTGGCTTTGACTGCCTGTGCCTCCCAGGTCTTTTCCAGAAATTCTTTGCCTGTGCCAATATCTTGAAGGGTTTCTCCAATGTTCTCTAGTAACTTGATGGTGTCAGGTCGTAGATTTAGGTCTTTAATCCATGTTGAGTGGATTTTTGTGTAAGGTGTAAGGTAGGGGTCTTGCTTCATGATTCTGCACGTGGAAATCCAATTTTCCCAGCACCATTTATTGAATAGACTGTCCTTGCTCCAGGAATTAGTTTTAGATCCTTGATCAAATATAAGTTGGCTGTAGATGTTTGGGTTGATTTCTGGTATTTCAATTCTGTTCCATTGGTCTATCCATCTGTTTCTGTACCAGTACCATGCGGTTTTGATTACAACTGCCCTGTAGTATGTCCTGAAATCTGGTATTGTGATGCCTCCGGCTTTGTTTTTGTTGTATAAGATTGCTTTAGTTATTCGGGGTTTCTGGTGTTTCCCTATGAGTTTCAGCATCATTTTTTCTATATCCAAGAAGAATGTCCTTGGTATTACATTGAATCTATAAATTACTTTCAGAAATATAGACATTTTGATGATATTCATTCTTCTAATCCATGAACATGGAAGATTTTCCAATTATTTGGTACCTTTTTCTATTTCTTTAATGTTTTATAATTCTCATTATAGAGATCTTTGAAATACTTAGTTAAATTCATTCCAAGGTATTTGATTTTTTTTTGTAGCTATTATGAATGGGGTTGATCTTAGAAGTTCTTTCTCAGCTGTGGCATGTATATAAAGGCTGTTGATTTTTGTGTATTGATTTTATAGCTTGTTACTTTACCAAACTATTCTTTTTTAAGATTATTTATTTGAAAGTCAGAGTTACACAGAGAGGAGAGAGAGAGAGAGAGAGAGAACTCTTCCAGCTACTGGTTCACTCCCCAGTTGGCCATAATGGCCAGAGCTCCGAAGCCAGGAGCCAGGATCCAGGAGCTTCTTCTGGGTCTCCCACATGGGCACAAAGTCCCAAGGACTTTGGCCATTCTCTACTGCTTTCCCAGGCCATAGCAGAGAGCTGGACCGGAGGTGGAGCAGCTGGGACTTGAACCAGTGCCCATATGAGATGCTGGCACTGCTTCACCTGCTATGACACAGCACCTGCCCACAAAACTTGTCTATGAGTTCCAGTAGTCTCTTAGTGGAGTCTTTTGGATCTCCTATGTATAGAAACATATCATCTGCAAATAGAGGTAGCTTGACTTCCTCCTTCCCACTTTGTATCCTTTTGCTTTCTTTTTCTTGCCTAATGGCTCTGGCTAAAACTTCCAGAGCTATACTGAATAGCAGTGGTGAGAGTGGGTATCTTTTTCTGGTTCCAGATCTCCTTGGGAATGCTTCCAACTTCTTCCAATTCAGACAGATGGGTAGACCATGGAACATAATAAAAAATCCAGAAATCAATCCACACATCTACAACCAACTTATCTTTGACAAATGAGCTAAAATCAATCCCTGGAGCAAGGACAGTCTCTTCAACAATTGGTGCTGGGAAAACTGGATCTCCACATGCAGAAATAGGAAGCAAGACCCCTACCTAACATCTTACACAAAAATCTACTCAAAATGGATTGAAGATCTAAATCTACGACCCTATACCATCAAGTTATTAGAGAACATTGGGGAAACCCTGAAAGATATCAGCATAGGAAAAAACTTCTTATAAAAGACCACAGAAGCACAGTCAACCAAAGCCAAAATTGACAAAGGGGGTTACATCAAATTGAGAAGCTTCCTCACTGCAAAAGAAACACTCAGCAAAGAGGCAACTGACAAAATAGGAGAAATTACTCATAAAATATGCCTCTAATAAAGGATTAATATCCAAAATATATAAAGATCTCAAGAAACTCAACAACAACAAAACCAACAACTCAGTTAAGAAATGGGCAAAGGACTTAAACAGGCATTTTTCAAAAGAAGAAATCCAAATGGCCTACAGATGCATGAAAAAAATGCTCAGGATCACCAGTCATCAGGGAAATGCAAATCAAATCCACAATGAGATTTCACCTCGCCCCAGTTAGAATGGCTTCCGTTCTGAAATCAACAAACAACAAATGCTGGCGAGGATGTGAGGAAAAGGTACCCTAATCTACAGTTGGTGGGAATGTAAACTGGTAGAGTCACTGTGGAAGACAGTATGGAGATACCCCTGAAATCTGAATACATACATACCATATGATCCAGCCATCCCACTCTTGGGAATTTACTCAAATGTAAAGAAATCAGCATATGAAAGAGTTATCTGTACACTCACGTTTATTGCAGTTTAATAGCTTAAATCACAATAGCTAAGATATAGAATCAACCCAGGGGGCCGGCGCTGTGGTGCAGTGGGTTAAAGCCCTGGTCTGAAGCACTGGCATCCCATATAGGCGCTGGTTCTAATCCTGGCTGCTCCACTTCCAATCCAGCTCTGTGATATGGCCTGGGAAAGCAGTGAGAAGATGGTCCAAGTCATTGGGTCCCTGCATCCACATGGGAGACCCGGAGGAAGTTCCTGGCTTCGGATTGGTGCAGCTCTGGCCATTGCAGCCATCTAGAGAATAAAATATCGGATGGAAGACCTCTCTCTCTCTGTCTCTACCTCTCTCTCTGTCTTTCAAATAAATAAAATAGATCTTTTTTTTAAAAAAAAAATAATCAACCCAGATGCCTGTCAGCTGAAGACTAGATAAAGAAATTATGGCATATGCACACCATGGAATACTACACAGTGGCAAAAAAAAATATATGAAATCCTGTTGGTTGCAACAAAATGGATGCACCTGGAAAACAATATACTTAGTGGAATAAGCCAGTCCCCAAAAAATCGAATACCATATATTCTCCTTGATCTGCATTGACTAATAGACCACCTAAAAGGTAATTTATAGAAGTAAAATCTACATTTTGAAAGTTGATGACTTTGAACAGCCCTTGTCTCAACTGTTGAGAAACAGGTTTTTTTAATATTATTTGTTGAACTCTGTATTTAGTTTAGGGTTAATTTTTTTTGTATAAACTTAATTGAAAATAGATATTAATAAAAAAGAATGGGAATATGAGAGGGAGGAGAAAGAGAGGAGGGAGTACAGATGGGAGGGAGGGTAGGATGGGAAGAATCACCATGTTCCTGAATTTGTATTTATGAAATGCATGAAGTTGGTATCCCTTAAATAAAAGGTCTCTGGGGAAACAGAAGAATCTGGAGGTCACCAGCCAGCAGGATCCTCTTCCTTGGTCCTGTCAATCTTTTCCCTAGGTTTTAACTGATTGGATAAGCCCAACACATTGTATTGGCTAATCTGCTTAATTCATAGTCTGATTATTTCAATATTAATATTTTATATTAACTATCTTCATAATTAATCTTAACTGTCTTTATATCAAGGTCCAGACACATTTGAGCAAACATCTGGGTATTGTGACCTGACCAAGTTGACACAGAGAATTACCCATTGCAGTTATCTGAACTATGCCTGATATTCTCTGAAAGCTTCCATTCCATTTTATTCTACTCTTTTTAATTTTTTTTAACTTTTATTTAATGAATATAAATTTCCAAAGTACGGCTTATGGATTACAATGGCTTCCCCCCCATACCGTCCCTCCCACCCGCAACCCTCCCCCCTCCATTCACATCAAGATTCATTTTCGATTCTCTTAATATACAGAAGATCAGTTTAGCATACATTAAGTAAACATTTCAACAGTTTGCTCCCACACAGAAACATAAAGTGAAAAATAATAGATGATTTTTTAAATGATGATGAAATCAGATCAGACCTATTGTCATGTTTAATCCCAGTGAGAGTCAAGTTGGGAATTGATAATTTCTTTTTTCTTTTTTTCTTTTTCTTTTTTTTTTTATTTTTTTTTACAGAAGATCAGTTTAGTATACATTAAGTAAAGATTTCAACAGTTTGCACCCCCATTCTTTTTAATCATCCTTGTGGATGATGACTTCCAAACCATAATGTCTGCAATTGAAGAAGGTAAAGGGATTTATAATAACATTAAAAACTTCGTTAGATTTCAGCTGAGCACGAGTATAGCAGCATTAACTTTAATCTCATTGGCTACATTAATGAACTTTCCTAATCCTCTCAATGCAATGCAGATTTTATGGATCAATATTATTATGGATGGCGTCAGCTCAGAGCCTTGGAGTAGAACCGGTGGATAAAGATATCATTCGTAAACCTCCTCGCAACTGGAAGGACAGCATTTTAACTAAAAACTTGATACTTAAAATACTTGTTTCATCAATAATCATTGTTTGTGGGACTTTGTTTGTCTTCTGGCGTGAGCTGCGAGACAATGTGATAACACCTCGAGACACAACAATGACCTTCACAAGTCTTTTTAATTTTTTTAAGTGTTGTTTACAAAGTACTAGACTGATTTCATGGCCCACTCTAGAGATGCAGACTGGAGGTTTAAGAACTACTCTCCTAGAAGTTTTTCGCAGATTGTCTTACGTAATAATGTGAAAAGGAGCAGCAGAAATGTCTCCTTGTACCCAGGAAGGGAGTTTTAGGGACCCACATGCAACATGAAGAGTGTGTCCCTTGAGCCTGAGAGTGGTGGGGATACAGTTACCAAAGTTAACAGACATGAAGAGGACTGATGTTCAGGAAGTGAGCAGCATGAACTCAGAACTGGAC
Source organism: Oryctolagus cuniculus (assembly GCF_964237555.1). Taxonomy (NCBI): domain Eukaryota; kingdom Metazoa; phylum Chordata; class Mammalia; order Lagomorpha; family Leporidae; genus Oryctolagus; species Oryctolagus cuniculus. The sequence goes on from NC_091435.1 coordinate 167,691,961, forward strand.
ACTACACAGGAAATAAGCAGACCTTAGAACACAGGGCACAGGTAGGTGATGACACCAAGTACAGCATGACCCTGACAGCTTAGCGCCAGGGAACAACTCACAGCTCATACAGTTCCACATAAGAAAAACAGCACTGCTGAAATGATAGTAGAATGGGAACCTGACACACAAGTCTTTCAGTTAGCTATTGCTGCATAAAAATACACCACGAATTAGCGGCTTAAGATGACGTCAACCCTTGCTATTTTATCCCACACATTGCTAGGGATTGATATGTTTTCATTCATGTTGCTCATGTAGTTGCACTCAGCAGCTGGGGCTGGACATGTCTGGAGACTGGTTACCCTCACATGCCTGGTGCCTGGACTGGAAGAGTCCGACAGCTGGGGCCTGGAACAGCTGGGCCATCTTGGGCGTCAGATAGCCTCATGTGGTCTCTGCAGTCCTGATGGCTGTAGTGAGACAGCTAGGCAGAAGTCCAGACTCATGAGTAGGACAGACTCTACCAGTTAGTGGAGGAGGGTCAAACCATGGCATCAGAATCACCGTTGAAGATATTTTAAGCAAATAAACTCTGTACCAAAAAGCGTACTTGGAAGAAAAATGCATCCTTTGCAAATCCAAGTTGATGCACTGATATTTATATCTGCCATACTAGTTATCATTTGAGGCTGATGCATTGTACAGAAGCTAAGTACCACTAATGCAGCCTAAATGTCTTCATTTTACAGCTGAGAAAACTAAGGCACAAACAGGGTCCATGATAGCACAGTGACAGTTGGTTCCCACAGCCAGACAATATCAGAGCCAGGCCAAACCCCAAGCCTCGCAGTCCCGGCTTAGTTTCCTTTTCAGTCTTGCTCACTCTGGTCTTCCCAAGTCCCTCACTGACTCGTTTCTGAAACGGAGAAGCATGGGAAGGGATACATGGAGTGCTCATTCTCAGCACCTATCACAGTGGAGGCACCCTCAACAAGCACCATGTTGCACCCAGATGACGAATAAAAGGCACCATATTTCCCAGTTGGCAAAGCCTTCCCCACAATCCTGTTCTTAATATGCCCAGGGACCCAGCAGGATGGACACAAGCCATAGCCAGCTGCTACAACGGCACCAGTGTGTCACAACTGGACACCAACCTCACCTCCTCCCTGAGCCAAGGTAGAAGACATTTTCTTCTGTTTAAATTCAAGAGTGCATTCAAGCATTCATAGCTTTGGGCTAGAAACTTCAGGTTGCAAATCCATTTGTTCTAGGGGAAAATAAAATGTGCTTTTCTACGTGCTGGCAAAAAGAAGTTGAAGTTACTCCTTAAATACTTTTTAGAAGTTAAATCACTTCTGCTGAGGGAAAATGATGAGTCAATAGAAACTAAATCATGATCAGATGGATTAAATTTTTCTCAATAAAGTGCTTTCTTGGAGGAAGGGCTGAGTGTTTAGAAGAATTGGTTTCCAGTAGATTTTATATTAAGAATCATCACTTTTCTCTACTTAACACTTATCCAGCCAGTTGTTATGGAAATAGGGGATGTGGTCCCAAATGCAATAGTGTAATTTCACAGAAAGATTAACCAAAAGGGCAGGAAAAACATAGTTAAAATATAGCACTTCAGTATTCTGTTAAGTACAAGAAAGAAAACCGTGTACAGGAAAGAATTTTCACTGGCATCTTATATTTCTAAGGCTTTGGTTCTGGAAGATTCCTCTCCCTTCTGGATGGCATTTAATTGAACAACACAATACAGACACCCATCATAGTAGGGCTAGACAAGCTCTTAGAAGAAGATTTTGCTAAATGCTGTATTTTACGGATGGTGGTGTTGAGGCCTTGAGAGAAGTAACTCACTCACTCCTACAGCTGGTAGAGCCAGGATTAGCATTCAGGACTTGTGGTCAGACTGTCAGCATCACCACTCACCCACACCTCTTAGACGCATTTTTAGAAAATGCGTGGACCTTAGTCAGAAACTAGAGTCTTCCAGAGGAAGAAGGGAGTCTTCGCCTCATAGCATTCAGCTCCTCTACTGGAAACAGATTCTGTCTGAAGGTCTCTCCTGTTCTCCCTCTTCAGTGCACCAGGCTACACGGGGTAATACTTACTAGCCTGAGTAACGCAACACATGACTCAAATTCAGCCAATCACCACAGTTTAACCAACTGCACTGTGATTGGCTCCTGTAGGGGTACATTATCCAATCAGAACCAATGAAAAATAGATTCTTGCTTTTTGCTTTCAATTGAGAAACAGTGCAATTCTCTTTCTTCTTCAACAAGAGCCTACTTAATCACCTAAGCCAGTTTGTGCTGGGTTTTCTACAGCTTGTAATTATGAGTTCTAAATAACATAACAGCCTAAAGATAATTAGACCTATTTCTTATTATAAATGAAAAACAAAACAAAGCAAATAAAACCTGAAGGCAGAAAATTGAAGCAATTTGTGCAATATCAGAGAACGTAAGTGGCAAAGTCACATTAAATCTCAACTCCCTAATCCCCATGTTTACTGTTCCTCTGCTCAAAATTATTCAATAGGAGTGAAGCTAATCAAGGGACAGATCCCTCAGAGAACTGCCAGGGACAGAACTAACTTTCCGAGGTACCCAAGATAGAAGAAGGCTGGCGCAGAGGCAAACCCCGGGACACAGCTGCATGACGAGTAACAGAACTGAGTCAGGAAGTGAAAACTGAGACTGACGGTGAGAGATGGAGGCACACATCGGAGGAGAAAAGCCACGCACTGATTGTTAACGAGAGAGGAACACATGATCTGGGGTCAGGACTTGCAGGAGGAGAAGAGAAGTTTGGATACTTAGGATTTTTGTCATCGGTCATATATTGTTGAAAGCATCTGGTGTTTTTGAAGTTAGTAATAACATGTCTAATTTCTATTCCTTGTCTTTCTCCATTGGGCTGATCCAAAGTTCTAAATGAGGGCAGATACGTTGAGTGATTCTGAGACCAGGGTTCTAATTCCACCTCCACTGCAGACTATTTGTGAGGCCTTGGCCTTGGGGAATGCCAACAACTGACTCCAGCAAGCCCTTTGATTTTGTGTTAACTGAGCTGAAATTCACTCAGGCACAGCCTCCAATGGGAGCTTTGGGTGATTTCTCTGAAGATGGATGATGACCAAGGTGATATATGATGAAGGATGAGTGTGCATACATGAAGGCTGATGATAGACACACGCATGTGTTTTCACACACACACACACACACACACAATTTCAACACACTATCGGTTGTGTATTTACTTTACAACCTTAACACTAAAGTCTCTAGATGGCTCTCCCAGTGCCTGGCAGTTAAAGGCACTGTCATGGCTTGACACACAAGGCTACACAATGGTCTCTGTGGTCTCTGGTACATCTGGATGGATGCAAAAGAAATAAGCAAGTATCCCAAGCCCCCAAAATGAGAGGATTGCTTGTTGTAGTAATTAGCCTACCCAGACTAACACAGGGGAAAAGCAGATAACAGTCCAGTCAGACATACCCACCACTTAAAAGCTGGCATTGGTGGTGACAGATGAGGCCCCTGCCTCAGTACCTTGTGTGTAAAAATCAGTGAAATGCCATGTAAATGGGAAGCGAGATACACAGCAGACTCACAGAATGGCAGATGTCCTAAACAGCACTCTGGCCTCAGAATCAGCCCTAAAGGCATTCGGATCCGGCCCATGAGAGTATTTCAGGCGTGGAAAGCCAAGACACTCTGGCAAAAAAAAAAAAAAAAAAAAAAAAAAAAAAAAAAAACACACACACACACACACACACACCTAAATGAAAGATCTCTGTGAGTGAGATCCCAGTGGAAAGAACGGGTCTTCAAAGAAGGAGGTACCTTTCTCTGAAGGGAGGAGAGAACTTCCACTTTGACTATGACCTTGTCTAAACAAGATAAGAGTCGGAGAACTCAAGGGGCTTCCATAGCCTTGGAAACTCATGACTGGAGCATAGAGAGATTACTGATGCCATAAACAGGAGTGTCAGTTTGTAAGTCAACAACAGGAGTCACTGAACACTTACTCCTCATGTAGGATCTCGTCCTTAATGTGCTGTACATTGAGATTTAATGCTATAACGAGTACTCAAACAGTATTTTTCACTTTGTGTTTCTATGTGGGTGCAAACTGTTGAAATCTTTACTTAATGTATGCTAAACTGATCTTCTGTATATATAGAAAATTGAAAATGAATCTTGATATGAATGGAAGGGGAGAGAGAGCAGGAAAGGGGAGGGTTGCAGGTGGGAGGGAAGTCATCGGGGGCAGGGGGAGCCAATGTAGTCCATAAGCTGTACTTTGGAAATCTATATTCATTAAATAAAAGTAAAAAAAAAAAAAAAAGAAATGCCATGTAAAAACCCCGGGGTCTGCAAAGCAGTGACAGGCAGGCCTTAGCAGGATCCTCTGGCTTCCATGCAGGAGAAGCCCTAGCTGAGAAGCAGAGTCTCTGGCCTCTGCCCTTTGCCCATACAATCTGAGCTTTCTCCCTGGGAAGAAGACAGGTGGGGTGACACCTCCCAGGCACACTCTCCCGCATTTCCCACAGACCTCACGGGGCCACTGACTACAACTCCCCAGGGGCCAGAGCTCAGCCCTCAGTCTGTACTGAGCTCTTGGTGCAGTGACACGGAGAGGACACACTCTCATCCAAGGCTCCTGTTCAAAACCAACGCAGTGGCTGCCTGCACGGCGGGGCCAGTGATGACCAGGGCTTCAGCAGCTCTGGGGACTAGCAACGGTCAGGGGATTCTCACACCACCACCAGGCCACCGGCTGTCCCCACAGAAGGTGCTGTCCTTTGTTGATGGCACATCACTGCCAAACACAGCACCCGTCACCCCAGTAATCTGATGCCCCAAGAGGTACCATCACCCGCATTTCACCCATGGGAAAATTGGGGTTTGGGGAGAAGTGCTCTGTGCAAGACTAGGAGTTAGGGAATGACCAAGCTGTCCAGCCCCAGAAACGGTGCTTTTTCTGTCAAATCCTGCTTCCCCTTTCTCTGCTGTCTTCTACACACAGTGGAAAAACACAAAAGGCTGGATAAACCAAGGATTTATGAGGTCAGGAAACTTAAAATCAGACATTCACCTTAATTTTCTAAATAGTGATCTAATTAATTTATGCATCTAAACAGATAATCATTAATTTGTGTAAATGGGTGTCTAATATTCTCTCCAATACGCCCTCTGTGCTATGTACTGAGCAGGTGTTGAAAAACATTGATGAAGGATTAAATGAATGCACAAACATACGATTTGATACTCTTTTCTTCTGTTGACAGTCCTCTCCCCCGCCCCGCTCTCTCCCTCCCTCTCCCTCTCCCCCTCCCCCCTCCCCCTTTTCCTCTCCCCTTTCCTCTCCCCCTCCCCCTCTCCCCCTTCCTCTGCATTCTAATACACAACCAGCAAGATTTCACTGTCCTAAAATCTTTGCTCCTCCAACTCTGGCGTGTCATCCACCCTCTATCCAGTCTCCCTCCTCCAGCAGCCACAACCAAACAGCCCATCTCAGAAATCTTTCCCAGCAGGCAGGATCCTCAAGACCCTAAGGCCTCCCACTTCATCTTCCATGCAGCCTTCTCCCTGAGGGAGACCACACTGCTGATCACCTCCGATAAAAGAAAAATAACCAACATTATGTAACGCTTTACAATTTCCCAAGCAATTTCCCACAAGGTTAAGGCATTTGATTGTCACAGTAACCTTGAGAGCAAGACAAGAAAGTTATTCTCAACTCCTGTCTCAAATGAGAAAACTCAGATACTCAGAGGAGCCACGTGATTTGCTTAAGATCATGAAGCCAGATTTGCATGATTTTCTCTCTCCAAGCTCCGTGCCTTTGGCACCAAACAACGCTGCAACTTCCCGCCTGTTGATTTCTGCGGCAGTGTACGAGGCGACCCCAGCCCACAACCCCCAGATACCAGATCCGCCACCTACTGCTACCAGCATCCACTGCAGCAAACAACCAGCTGGACTCACAGTAGGGGGACATCTCAACCTTCCTCTTTCAGGCAACAAGCTGGTCACAGGGGCAGGTGAAGAGACACCTGGGAGCTGACAGCCAGAGAGGAGCCTGTATGGACGATGTGGGCAGTGCACCTGCAGGGATGGAGGAGCAACCCCGAGACTCATGCCTCCCTCAGGAGTCCAGAGAGAAGCTCTGACACTTCAACACCGTGGCACACGCATGGGCGCTGAAGCCCAGTTCTGCTGTCCCTGCCGCCTCTACTGAATTTTAACCTCCCAGAACTCTCAAATGGCGAAGAGAATATTACCCCAGGATATTTTTCAGCAGAGTAGGGACTTAAACCTCAATAATGTAAGTTACCATCAATATTTATGATTCATGTAACTATATCCATAACAACATACATTCATGTGATAGTAAATGTGATCATTGTATATCATAGATAAGACATGGTTCAAACAAGAAAACTACCTAACGCAGCTTTTCAACCATTTTCTCCTTTTGGTAGCACCACGCAAGCATCCCATGTCGGTCCTGCTTTATCCCTCCTGAAAACTTTCATAACTGATGGGGAAAGGAGCTTCATCCAACATCGTTCTTCAGCGTGAAAGGAGCTGATTACAACTTGCCTGCCCAGAGCACTAGCTGATGCCCTTCAGTCCTGCTGTGATGGCAAAAGGATCATCAGGGAAATCGTGGCTTGCTTCAGCAAATCCTCAGGGCATGGCATCCCCAGCTTCAAGGAGTAAATCACTCGGTGATCTTGGGGAAAGACAATTGTGAGACCCAGACTTACAGAATAACCGGACCAGAGAATCCTCACCTTTACTGAAATTTTCTTTACTGAAAGGCAGGGTTACAGAGAGTGAGAAGGAGAGAGAAAGAGAGAAGGAGAGACAGAGTGAACTGTTGGTTCATTCCCCAAATGACCACAACGGCCAGGGTTGGGCCAGGCAGAGACCAGGAGTCAAGAGTTTCAACCAGGTCTCCTGCATGGGTGCAGGGTCCCAGGGACTTAGGCCATCCTCCATTGCTTTCTCAGGGCATTAGCAGGGAACTGGATTGGAAGTGGAACAGCCAGGACTTGAACCGGCAACCATATGGGATGCTGGCACAACAGGCTGTGGCTTAACCCACTGTGCCACAATGCCGGCCCCTCTACTGAAATCTTAACCACAAAGGGTCTTGGCTTTTGTCATCTAGTTGCCAAAATTTCTACAAGTGGAGATGATTCAGCATGGAGAACCAGATTACCTAGAAGGACTCTGTAGGGAAAACAAATCTTGTGGCCACATTGTGTTTGCTACACAAATGTTAGCAAGACTCGACATTGATAGTGTGATGATTCATTTGATGTGCCAGCTTGCCTGGGCCAAGAATGCTAAGATGGCTGGTAAAATATGATTTCTGTGTGCCTCTGTGAGGGGCTTCAAGAAGAGATCAGCGCTTGAGTGGGTAGACTTAGCAGAGAAGTCGTGCCCTCACCAAAATGGGAGAGAGTGCATCACACAGGTCTTCCAGAATCTGAGAAGCAGCAGGGAAAGGATGGGATTGCTCTCTCTTCTCGAACTGGGACCTTCATCCTTGCCCACCCTGAACATCAGAGCTCCTGGTTTGCAGGTCTTTGAACTCCACAGTGTATACCACTGGCTGTTCTGGTTATCAGAAGTTCAGACTCGAACTAAACCATTCCATACGCTTCTTTCCTAGTCTCAGATGGAAGACAGTGGCGTGTCTTGGCCTCCATAATTATGTGAGCCAATTCCCGTAATGAGTTTTCCAGGCTGGACTAACCTTGTGTTTCAGCAGGTTAAATTGCTGCTTGGGATGCCCACATCCCGTATTGAAGTGCTGGTTCAACTCCCAGGTAGTCCATGCTTTCCATTCAGCTTCCTGATGATGTGCCTGGGAGGAAGCACTTGATGGTCCAGTACTTAGGTTCCTGTCACTCACGTGGGAAAGCCCAGTGGAATTCCTGGCTCTTGGCTTCAGCCTGGGCTGGTCCTTAGTGTTGCAGACATTTGGGAAGAGAATCAGTGAACGGAAGAGCTATTCTTTCTCTCTGTCACTTTGCTTTAAAATAAGTATTCTTAAAAATTTAAAATACCTGTATATACATGTATGTATGCATACATATATGTATACATTTTTATATTATCTCTTCTATTTCTCTAGAAAGCTTGGCTAACATGGATAGCTAAGGGGAAAACGCTACTGGGAAATTGGAAACTCTGCTGCTTTAAGCAACTTAATTATCTGAGCAAAAGTGCTCATTGTCTTGAAAGAATAGACATAATTTCTATTGATAGAAATGGGGATTTCCTGGACTTGTAGGAAGAATTGGAGAATCTATTCAAAAAATATGCATTTCATGTATATATTTAGTGCTTTCCCTTTCCTAGACAGCGTGTTCAGTTTTGAGAACAAAGAATGAGATCTAATTCAAATCATCAAAAAGCTTATGTTTCAGAGATAGACATGCAAAAGTGTAGTAGGAGAAAACTATGGCAAGTTGTGTCTTCCAAAGATGGCCGTGCCTTCACCTCCCCACCACATGAGCCTCTAGAGCCTTGCAGCTTCCCCCACCAAGAGGCAGAGCCTGACTCCCCTGCCCTCAGGTCTGAGCAGGCTGGTGACTCTCTGCTAGCTGAGACCATGCAGCAGCAAGGACAGCAGGTGATCACTAAGGCACAGTCCTAAAAGCAAGTGGTTTCTGGCTTACCTTCTGGAAGACTCAGCTCTGAAGAGTTCAGCTGCATGGAAGCAGTCCAACTGCCCTGAGGATGTCCTGCTGTGAGGAAGCCCAAACCAGCCCCTGCAGAGAGACTGTGTGGACAGGCTCCAAGACAGGAGTCAAAGAGAAAGATGCTTGGCCAGCAGACGCTCCCCGCTCCCAAGCTCTCCCAGCTGTAACCACTATTTAGCTACTGAAGACCCCGAGCTAGCTGCACAGCCAGAGCCTTCCTGAATCCCTGACCCACAGAAACCAAGACAGACAAGATACAGAGCTCCACTTGTGTGATTTGTAATGCAGCCATCACAAGTAGAATGATGGCGGTGAAGCAGAACTCCATTGCTTTGTCTACCAGTCTTTACCATGTGGGACCCAGAGCCTGACACATGGTGCATATTCAATAAATAGTAGTTGAATTTTATTGACTAGAGAGCCGTTGGGTACACTGGTAGCATAAAGGAATTATGATTCATGGGTAAGTAGGAAATGCTTCACAGAGGGGTTGGCAAATCAGGTGTATCTCAGGATGAATCAATAGATTTCAATGAAACAAGGAACCGGAAGAGAACACTGGGCGGAAGAATAACATTTGCAAGGTGCAGAGGTATGAGACAGCCTGGAGCTCTGGAGCAGCATGAACAGTTTAATAGGGCACATAGAGTAAAAGGGTGGGAAATGTGGCTAGACAGGCAGGCAGAGCCTGACCAGGAGAAACCTTGGATGCTCACCCAGGAAGGTAATTATGCCAGAAAGCCACTTCCCTCTGCTCATTCCAAAACAGAAGGGTTTTTCAGTCCAGCTAGGCCTCCCCTGATGTCTCCTGGTATTTCCATGCCACTAGTGGGCACATGGGTCCTTTCTCCTGATCTTATGAAAAAGACAGAGTGAGACCTCTTTGAAGCAACTCAACTCCACATACACTTTGCAGAACCCGACCTGCTCCTCCTCAAGCTAGGGGCAGTGTTTTCCTGGGCATAGGGCACAGATCCCATCAGATCTTGAATCTCCAAGATTCCCTGGGCTTGGAAGGAAAACCTCACCTCCCAGAGACAGAGAAAGGGGAAGCAAACTCAAGGTTGCATCGGCATGAACACTGTATTTACTTTCCATGTACTTTTTCCCCCTAGCTCTAAAGAATCCTTACTTGCCCTCGTGAATGATAACTTGGAGCTCCAATCGGATTTTCAAACCAGCAGGGCCCTACACTTTGAAACTGAAAGCCATGAGATAACTCCCTCATTATTCATGTTCTGCAATGACATTCTTGAGATCACACCTCTGCCAGGACAGACTATACTGTAGTGACAAATATCCCAACATTCAGTGGCTTAACATACTAAGTGTCCCTTTCATTCCAGCGGTCCAGCATGTGGGCTGTTCTGCTTCTCTATACACTCGGAAGCCAATGCAACGTCTCCACATGTGCTTTGAGCTCAGCACTCGGAGAGAACAGAAGGTGCTGGAATGTACGCTCGCTTGTAAAGATTCTGCCCAGAGCAGACCCTGTCACAGCTGAGGTTGACGGGAGAGGCCTGCTGCTGCAGAGGCTACAGGGAGATATCCAGGGGGAGAACTCCTTGTCTGCTGCCTCAGCATTGAGGCGGCTCAAGGGAAGCTAGACGAAGAGGAAGAAAAGGAAAAACAAGAACAGGAGTCTGAGGACAAACAAGGATAAGATGTGGGTTCCAACAAGCAGAGGAAGAGAAGGATGCTGACAGAATAAAGAAGATTAAGGAAAAGTGCATTGATCGAGAGGGGCTCAACCAAAAAAGGCCATTTGGTTTGTCAGAAAGCCTGACAACAAGGCAATGAAGAGTATGGAAAGTTCTACCAAGGCTTGACCAATGGCTGGGACGACCTCCTATGGGCGAAGCGCTTTTCACTTGAAGGAGAAATCGGAATTCAGAGCTCCCATTTCTGCCCCGAGAAATGCCCATTTGGGCTTATTTGAAAACAGAAAAAAGGGATTGTAGTATTAAGTTGTGTGGCTGCTGAGTTTTCATTATGAATAACTACGAGAGACCTCAATATCTGGATCTGTTTGAGGGGTGGAGAACTCTGCCTCCAAATAGTTTCCATAGGATGTTACGATAAAGCAATATTCTGAAAATTATCAAAAATAATTTGAGCCCAAATTGTTTAGAACTCTTCATTGCACTAGCAGAAGATGAGTATAGGGAGCAGGCCTCAGAGTACCTGAGTTCAGTGCTCAGCTCCATCTCCTGACTCCAGGTTCTTGGCAACGCAGACCCTGGAAGGCAGCAGAACTGGCACAGTTATTGGGTTCCTGCCAATCACATGGAAGACCTGGATAGTGTTCCTGGATGTTGGCTTTGATTCTGGATCAGCCCCAGCCCTAGCAGGGAAGTAACCCAATGAATAAGAGCATATATACTCTCTCTCTCTCTCTCAAATAAACAAATGCATAATTTTTAAAAAACACAATTGCAAAAAGCTTTATAAGCAGTTCCCTAGAAGAAAAAGATTGGAATACACAGAGACTCTCAAAATCAAAACAAGCTTTCAGAGTTGTTTCCTCTGCTTCTGGTGAGGAGATGGTTTCCAGCAAGGACAACCGCACCAGCATGGAAAACTGGATCACTGGTGAGATCAAGGGCCAGGAAGCCAACCCAGCCTTCGTGGAATGTCTTCGGAAGCATGGTGTTATGGTTTGAATAGGGTATGACTTCTAGAGTCATGGAGACCGTTAAACCCCCAGGCCATAGGTCAATGGTGCTAAGAGGGTAGAACCCTTTCCCAAATGGAGAACAGGAGGTGGTCTGGGGGGATGTCCTGAGGTCACTGGGACCAAGCCCTTGCCATGTGGCTATAAAAGCTGAGTTGGCCCAGCTGCTCCCTCTGCTTGCTGGCTCACATGTGATCTCTCCTCTGCATACACTCCACAACTGCCATCTTCCAGCCTCACCAACTGGCTGACACAATGAGGCTCGCCTGATCTTAGATTGTGAACCTCCAAAATCACAGGACAAAATAGATTTCATGCCTTCATAAATAGCCTTTATCTGGTATTTTGTTGTAGAAACAATCTAGTAACACATAGCTTAGAAATGATCTATAGGATTAAGCCTGTTAACGAGCAGAGTCTAACAGCTGAAGGAACCTAAGGGGAAGACTCTAGTGTCGGTCACCTAGAAGGGCTTGCAACTCCAAGAAAGTGAAGAAAAAGAAATGAGACAGAAAAAGAAGTATGGAAAACTCTGCAAAATCCTGAAAGACAGTCTAAATTAAAGGTTGGTGGGTCATGCCCATGCTACAGGGCCACAAGCACATGGAGCTGGACAGCAGACATGGAATGAATGAGAACAGGCCAAGCCCTAAGAGCATCTAAGGGTGAGATGGCAGCAAGGAAACACCTGGAGATAAACGCTCACCGCTCTGATACTGAGACCTTAAGGCACAGACCATGGCTGGCAAGTACAGTTCTGTCAAGGTTCTGGTGGTCCTGCTCTACGGAACCCTGTTCCTGTCTTCTGGATTTCACTGGGAGGATTCCCAGACACACGCTAACAGGATCTACAGGAAGGTCCAACATGGTCTGGTGAATGAAGATGACCTGTCACTGATGATACAAGGCTGTCCCACTGGGAGAACATCTCCCTGGGAGGAGATGACAGCACATACGTCACACATGGAGAAATCGACCAAGCTCTGCCTCACGGGTGACCTGTACACGTGTTCAACACTTCATCTGTGTTCCCTCTGATGATATACTTCCAAGAATCGCCTCCTTTATTTGTTACCATTTTTAGAATCCATATGGCATCATAACTACATGGAGGGGGAGATAGTATTGCTTTTTTTTTTAAACTTTTATTTAATGAATATAAATTTCCAAAGTACAGCTTATGGAATACAATGGCTTCCCCCCCATAACATCCCTCCCACCCGCAACCCTCCCCTTTCCCACTCCCTCTCCCCTTCCATTCACATCAAGATTCATTTTCGTTTCTCTTTATATACAGAAGATCAGTTTAGCATACATTAAGTAAAGATTTCAACAGTTTGCTCCCACACAGAAACATAAAGTGAAAAATACTGTTTGAGTACTAGTTATAGCATTAGATCTCAGTGTACAGCACGCCGTGGCTGACTAGGCTAATCCTCCGCCTAGTGGTGCCGGCACACCGGGTTCTAGTCCCGGTCGGGGCGCCGGATTCTGTCCCGGTTGCCCCTCTTCCAGGCCAGCTCTCTGCTGTGGCCAGGGACTGCAGTGGAGGATGGCCCAAGTGCTTGGGCCCTGCACCCCATGGGAGACCAGGAGAAGCACCTGGCTCCTGCCATCGGATCAGCGTGGTGCGCCGGCCGCAGCACGCTGGCCGCGGCGGCCATTGGAGGGTGAACCAACGGCAAAAGGAAGACCTTTCTCTCTCTCTCTCTCTCACTGTCCACTCTGCCTGTCAAAAAAAAAAAAAAAAGACTCTGATAGTATTGCTTTCTATGTCTAACCATGAGCCTGTGATACTTCGGGCACTGGGGAGAACTAGCAATGCTAGTCCACTTTAGCACTGGCTTGTTTTGGCAGCTCAGCTCAAGGTAGGATGTCTACAATCTAATGTGAACTAGGTGGTCTAAAGGGTTTAGCTATTCAGCCAGAAGCCTTACTGGCCCAAAGTTTTGACACTGGAGTATTCAGAGGTACATCTTAACATTTAAAAGAAAAAAACATTTGCTTGAATGGTGTCATTTTCATTTTCTAGAACCTAATTCTCAAACTTCCCAAGCCCTATAGTTACCAATTCTACATGTACCTCTAGAAATAAATGTGGCAAATTGAGCCTACTTCATGGGAGGAATTTTCCACATGGCTTGTTTTCCAAAGAAAGCATTATTTAAAGGAACAAAATTAGAAGGCTCCCTAGGTGTATCGTGAAGCCATTTGAAAGTAGGTCAGCATCGGTCTTGTCAATGGAAATGTAGTGCCGGCGTCACATTCTGCCTTAAAAGGCTGTTACAAATACAGATCGGTTTAAAAGAAAAATAAAAAGCCTTTAAAAAGTGATTTCAAAAGACTTTAAGCAGCCCATCTGCTCAGTGTTGCAACAAAATACCCCAGACTAGGTGGCTTACACTGCAGAAATTGATTTCTCACTATAAGGAGGCTGGGAAGTCCCAGAGCAAGAGACCTGCACTGTTGGTTTGTGGGGCAGGGGTAGGGAATGGTTTTTCTGCCAAGAGCCATCTGGATCTCGATAATATCATTTATTGGCTATACCAAATTGTCAACTTAATCAGTCTGCTGTAGATTGTTTGAACTTTGGGTCCTGCCTGTGGTTGCCTTGGCAGGGCCAGGTCAAATGATTTCAGGGAGTTTGTACACCCCACGGGCGGGATGTCCCCATCCCTGTTAGGGGAAGGTAGGCAGCAGCCTTCTTGCCGCATGTTCACATGACCTCTCCTTGTGCAGAGAGAGAGCAGGGGACACAGGGAGAGAGAAAAGAACAAGCATTTGTGCCTTAAAAGGGCATGAATCCCGTCAGATCAGAGCCCCACCCTTCAAACCTCATTTCAGCTTCATGGTTTCCTTACCGCAAACACCAGTGCACTGGAGTTCAGGGCTTCAGTGCCTGAGTATTGGGAGCACAGGTACCTTCCACCCACAGCAGCCTGCAGGAAAACTGTCCTTGTAAGAAGGGATCCTGTTACAAACCACGAAACAGCCTTGACCATAACACTTGGCCTCCTTCAAATACTGTGCAGCAGTTCTTTTATATGCTGATTTTTTAAATGGAATTACAACCTGGTAAATTATTTTTTTCAAAAGGTTTTTGCCTAGGTAATTAACGAACAAAGTCTCAACCAAAAAGTTTGCTTGGTTCCTCTCTGTTCTCCCATATAAGCTGGTGTTTTCTTTACCTTCATATTAATAAAGAAACAAAACATCCTTTGTTATTACATGACTTTATTGCAAGGGTCTATTTTCCTATCTGCAGTTCAACTGCCTACTTTTGTTTAGTGCTTACACTTTTTTTTTTCATTTCCTTGAAAGGCAAAGTGAAAGAGAGACAGAGGGATATCTTCCAACCACTGGTTTACCCCCCAGATGCCCACAAGGGCCAGGGACTCTAACTCTGTCTGTCTCTCTGTGTCTGAAATAAATAGAATCAAAAATGGAAGAGGGAAGCAGGAGAGTTAGTTGCAGAGGAAAGCAATGTAAGAAAGATTTGGCTGATGATCAGTTTTCTTTTTTTGAAAGATTTATGTATTTATTTATTTGAAAGGCAGAGTTACAGAGAGAGAGATCTTCCATCCATTGGGTCACTCCCTAAGTGACTACAACAGCCAGGGTTGAACCACACCAAAGCTAGGAGCCAGGAGCTTCTTTCAGGTCTCCAGGTGAGTGACAGGGGCCCCAGCACTTGGATGATCTTCTGCTGTCTTCCCAGGGCATTAGCAGGGAGCTGGACCAGAATTGGAGCAGCGAGGTCCCAAACGGGCTTCCATATGGGATGCTGGCTTCGCAGGGGGTGGCTTTACCCACTACACCACACGGTGGCCTCAGATTTGTGGTTTTCAAGGTGGATGAAGGTATCCATGAGCCAAGGAACAGAAGTGACCTCTTGAAAATGGGAGAGGCAGGAAGGAGGACTCTCCCCAAGAGACTCCCCCACACCTTGCTGTGGGCCCAGTGAAGTCCATTTCATCCTTTTGATCTGAAACGGAGATCATCAACCTGTGTCCTTCTCAGGCACCAGACTAGAAGCAAGTTGAAGCAGCAGCCATAGGAAACCAGACATAAGTGACTCAGCATCGGACACACAGTCTCTAATTTGATCCTAAGGCAACAGGCAATATTATCATTCCCATTGAGTGGATGAGAAAACTGCAGCTCAAAGAAACTTGCCCAATTCATGGGATTCCTAGATAGTAGGAGTTGCACAGTGCAGCCCCACAGGCAAGCCATAACTGATCACAGGTTGTGTTTGAAGAATCTGCATTCATAAGCTTTCCACAGACAGGTGCAGTCCCGGCTCAGCACCCCGATGACAAAACAGCCCGCGGTTTGGGAATGGGGACTGTCAGCTCTTCTACATGGACACAGCGATGCCCCAAGGCTCCTGGCAGCAAGGCCAGTACCCACCAGGCAGAGGCCGTGGCTATCTGGAAGATGCAACAGTACAGCTGGTCTGACCTGGTTTGTAATGACACAAGGTCAACCTCTAGAGGTTTTCTGAAATATGTAGGACAGGAACTGAACCCTTTGGGAAACAGCAGGTGCGGGAATCATTGAATGTGAGGTGTCACGTGCACAGTGACTTTGTCTATATCCATAAGCACATGAGTCCAGGGAAACACACACTCTAATCAGCGCACCAGGCAGCTCTTGAGTGTTACAACCACAGACTCTTGGCACCATACAGTAAGCACTGACTTTTTACTTTTCTGACCAGAGTCTGGCTGCTGCAGGCTGTACCGTGCTGGGCGTGGCCTCGGGATCTGAGCCAAGTCCAAGTCAGCTCTGTATCTCTCATTATTCTGCAGTTCTGGGGCCAGTGCACTGCTCAGGGTGTCCACTTGGCATGGCGATGGCAGAAGTGCAGCGTGGACAAGGGGAACAATGCAACGCCTGTTAAGGACCAGGCTTGGAATTTGCACGTTGCAACTTCCCCACTCTGTGGCCAAGTGAAGCCCCACAGCACTGGGGCAGGGAGAGGTATGGTCTCCCCACAGACACGGCAAAGGAGCAGCAGCTATTTCCTGTGATTTGTCAAATGAAGCCTGCCCACAGCCCTGGGTTACAGACACACAAACTCATGCCTCTTCTGAGCTAACTATCTGCGCTGAGGGAAGTGCACTATGCATTCCACCACCCGACTGCCAATACATGTGGACGTCTTCTGCGTATCTCGTACACCTGTAATCCCATGATATACAATGCCTATGTGGGCATGGATTCCAATCACGACTATGGAAAACACTCGTATGGAAATACCTGGGGAGGTCCTCCTGCTGCCCTGGTGTCAGCTACAGCCTACTGGCAAGTCCTATTGTGTGCACCGTGTCTGGCTCGGGGCAAACTCTTTCCTTCAGAAGAGCTGTTGAAGGGTGCTGAACTCAGAACAGAAGAAGGGAGATTTGTCTCCAATTATCTTTCCCCTTAGTCAGAGACTGGACAGAATAGTGGCAAATGGGTCGTACCCTTAATCGCATAGTTCTCATAATAAGCTTAATGGCACGACTTCCAAACATTTATGAAGGGAGAGAGAGAGAGAGAGCGTGATATTTTCTCTGAGAAAAGTGTAAAAGCAGACAGCAACTTTGTAGAGCATAAACACATTGTCCATGGTTTAAAAAATGTGTTGTCAGGTATAAAACAAAGGATTTTTTTAGTTCATTAAATGAAATGCTAAGACTCCAGAGTTTCTTTTACAGAGGGCCAGGATCATCATCAGGGGAAAGAACTAGAATCCCTTAAACAAGTAAGAAACGCAGCTTTTTGCACTTTTATACTCCCTCTCATTTTTCCTATTGCAGTTTATTTTTTCTTCAAAATTAAAATATATAAAAGGAAACAAAAGTAATGGCAGGCTGTGCCCTGGACTCTTTCTCTACTAATCAGTTCTGCTTCTGATCATGCTCTGTGCTCTGTGCCCACCACGTTTCTGCTCAAGGGGCGGGGCTAGGAAAGACAAGAAGCTCTGAAGTCAGGCCCTGCACGTGTCCCTAGTCTCAGTTCTCTCTTCTGTAGAACCAAGGTGCTGATCCCTAATTCAACGCAAGACACTGTTCTGAAAACCAATAGGCAATTCCAGAAAGGTAATATGACAGCAGAAAAAATTTGAGTCTTGGGTTATCACAACATTTTCCTTTTTTTCTTATGCCTAGCGTGCAGAACAGACCCCGAATTAGAAAGAGTACATGTGTCTCCACTACATGCTTCTGTATCAAGGACAGGTCCACAGCTGGGGTCAGCTGCACTCTCTGTGGTCACCCAGAGCCAACTCCCAGGTGAGCATCCTACACACACGTGGCTTCCATACTCAGCCCAAGAAGAGAGCAGAGGCCCACACACAGCATCTAAAATGCTTCATCTAAGTGACACACATCACTTCCACGCATGACTAATTGGTTAGAACTCAGCATTTGATCCAGAGTCCCTGCAGTGGCCCTGGGAAACGTGAATGGGCAGATGGACAATTACATCACAATTGTCTTGAACCCACAGAGGGTTTCAAGAGACCCAAATGCCAGTCTTGGATCACCCTGACCTCACATAGCTCAAGGTAGGAGACTCATTTCTCTGCATAGGCTGAACACACTCTCATTCCCTCCCATCTCTGTAACGTGATCATCATTTCATGAACGTGACAACAATGAGGCCAAGAGAGTCCACAGGAAGATTTAAATATTATAAATCCAGATAAGAGGTAAATATGAAGCCTAGGAGTCTGGTCAGTACGATGCAAAGAAAGACAAATTTCAAACAATGTGCAGTATGTAGACAGAGCTTGTTTCAAACAACAGTCCCAATCAGGCATCTCCAAGCCCAGCGGTAGGGCAGCACTACCCTTCAGAAAGCAATTTAGCCAGATATCAAGAGATATCCATGTGTCCATATACTTCAATCCTGGCATTTCAGCCTTAAGACTCTATCTTTTAAAAAAGTTATTCTTCGGGGTCTGGGATGCTGGCATCACATATCAGCGCCAGTTTGTGTCCCAGCTGCTCCACTTGAGATCCAGCTGCCTGCTAACACACCTGAGAAAGCAGCAGAAGACGGCCCAAGTGTGGGAGACCTGGATGAAGCTCCTGGCTCCTGGCTCCAGCCTGGACCAGCCCTGGCCATTGCAGCCATTTGGGGAGTGAACTTTGCCTTTCAAATAAATAAATCTTAAAAAAAATTAAAGTGGTAACTGCCAATTTGGTTGGCATTCAGACAACCTCCTTGAGTCTTAAGAACAAAAAACAAGAAAAAAATTCTTTAAAAGGCTTCAAGTAAAAGTTCACTGCCACTGTGAACAATTTCACTTGAATTTACACCTAAAACTGTATGCCACGTATACCTAGTGGATGCTAAGGCATACATAAAATGGCTTGCTCATGAGGAAACAAATCAAGAGCCATTCTACCAAACATGATACCTGTATCTGACAAAAATGTTAACTCACTTGGGGCCGGCATTGTGGCATAGTGGGTACTGCCACCACCTGTAGTGCATCATCCCATTTGGGTGCCGGTTTGAGACCCAACTCTTCCACCTTCAACCTGGCTCTCTGCTACGGCCTGGGAAGACAGCAGAAGATGGTCCCCTGCCATTCATGTAGAAGACTGGGAGGAAGCTCCTGGCTCACTTCAACCTGTCGGAGCCCTGGCAGTTGAAGCCATTTAGGGAGTGAGTCAGAGAATAAAAGATCTCTCTCTCTCTCTCTTTCTCTCTGTCTGAGTATTTTTGCCTTTCAAATAAATAAATCTTTTTTAAAAAAGTTAACTCACATGAGTCAAAAGATAACAGAGGTGCCTTGTAAGATTAAAGAGACCAAGGAGACAATGCCAACTAGATTCAATATATTATTCCTGATAGAACCAGATTTGGAAAAATATTCTGATAAAAGACATTTTTGAAGCAATTGGCAAAAGAATAAGAGCTTTTAATATATAACTCTATTATATCAGTAATGAATACCTGAAATTTGATCAAAGCCTGATTACATGAGAGTGTCCTTGTTCTTAGGAGAGATACAGGTATAAATTGAAGGATATTTAAGAAATATTTAATAATAATAATAATAAATATTTAATAATAAGAAAAGTATATTCTATTCAATCTCAAATGACTCAAAATGAAAAACCACACCACCAATGCTACTACATATCTAATAAAGACAGATAATGCAAATGTGGCAAAATATTGACAATTGGTGAATTTGGATGCAAAATAATGGACATTTATTGTACTTTGGAATTTTTTGTGAATTTAAGAAAAATTTAAATTAGAAGTTTAAAAAGAGACTCTTGAGGAGGGCATTTGGGCTGGCAGCGAAGGTGCTCACTAGGACACTGGCATCCCAGATCAGAGTACCTGGGTTCAATTCCCAGACCCAGCTCCCATCCCCATCTCTGACTCCCACTCCCAGCTTCCTGGTGATGCAGGCCCTGGGAGGCAGCTGGATGGCTCAAGTCGTTGGGCTCCTCCCACTCACATAGGAGACCTGGATGGAGTCTCTGGCTTCCAGCTTTGGACCGTACAGACACTGCAGTCATTTGAGGAGTGAACCAGTGGATGGGTGTGCCCTCCAGCTCCTCTTTCTCTCCCTCTCTCTCAAATCTAAAGAATTCTTGTGATAAAATGTGTAACAGCCATATAATCATGAGTCCAGTGTGATCTTAAGTTAGTAGAAATCAAGATTAGAAGGAAAATAATGAAGCATTAACCATCTCTAAGTTTGGAGGGTGGATTGGACTAAGAATGCTTTCACAATTCCATTTTTTTCTATATTTTCTTCACATTTTTCATAACTATCACTCTTTTAATTAAAAATACTCTAAAAAACTAAAACTATCAAAACCACAGGAACAGAGTCATTTTTTCCCCATCCCTCCAACTTTGAGCCTGAAGCCTAAGTCCAGAGCGATGATGGAGGGAAATGAGTTCAAGCTGTCAGCTATCAAGGTCTTTCTGAAAGTCTGTGTTTCAGGGGTTGTTGAGTGACCTTTAATGCATACCTGTCGAAGACGGAAAAATCATAGTATTCCAGACGAAGGACTCAATGTATAATTTAGCTTTAGTATCGCAGTGGGGCTGCTGGGTATCCCCAGCCTGCAGATTTATGGCCAAGCAGAAGAATATTTTTGAATTTGGCTGGATTTTTGTGGACTTAAGCTTCAAGTTCATAGGGAACAAAAGAGCAAAACTCCACTTCTGGCCATAAGCTAAGTGGCCCAGGTCTAACTGACTCAGGAGTCCATGGCCTCTTTCAGTGTAGGGGAGGCCAGTATCCTCCCAGTTTCCATGAGGGACCCTGGCCTAAGCCACTCCAGACTCTTCCCCACCTCTCTCCAAGTAGCTTCTTCTGAGTTGATTGTCTGTTTCCATTCTCTGGCTCCTGTTCCCAATATCTGCTTCATCCAGTTCTCCTCCAACTCTTCCTAGAAAAGAAATCCTGTCTCACTCTTGTCTGTCACAAACAACTCAGTACCCCAAACATCCTTCTTCCTTCTGCTTATAGCCTTGGTTATAAGCACCCTTTAAAAGTCTCCCTTCTGGGGCCGGCACTGCGGCATAGTAGGCATAGCTTCTACCTAGGACATTGGCATCCCATATGGATGCTGGTTCATGTCCCAACTTCTCCTCTTCCAATCCAGCTCTCTGCTAATGGCAGGAAAGCAGTGGAAGGTGGTCCAAGTTCTTCGGCCCTTGCACCCATGTGGGTGACCCAGAAGAAGATCCTGGCTCCTGGCTATGGATTGGCCCAACTCCAGCTGTTGCAGCCATTTGAGGAGTGAACCAGCAGAAGGAAGACCTCTCTCTCTGTCTCTCCTTTTCCCTACCTGTAACTATACCTCTCAAAATAAATAAATTAATCTTTTAACAATCTCACCTCTGTCCATTCCACTTACGGGTATTCTTGCCAATCTCCACTCAGCCCTACCTCTCACTCCCAGATTCACAACCCTGTCTTGGTAGAGACATATCTGTCTTTGGAATCCCAACCAGCTCTTCTCACCCAGAAAGGCTGATATTTTTTATAAG
The DNA here is from genome assembly GCF_964237555.1 of Oryctolagus cuniculus. NCBI lineage: Eukaryota > Metazoa > Chordata > Mammalia > Lagomorpha > Leporidae > Oryctolagus > Oryctolagus cuniculus. Next base: position 167,713,386 of record NC_091435.1, read on the forward strand.
CCTCAGGCTGTCCCTGGCTGGGGCAAGCCCCTAAGACATCTGCCTTCTTAGAGCTTATGTTCCAGTTTGCCCAGAATTTGTCGACCTCACCACATCCCCACCAGGAGACCTACCACCTTCCTGTTTCCTGTTTGGGAATTCTAGTGGTTGCAATAATTCTCAGCTGTCCTGTGGCAGTATAGATCATCCTGACACTGCCTTCAAGCTCTCCTCCTGCTAATCTGGCCGGAATATCAACCACAGTTGTCCTAGAGGGTCCACACTCTCTGCGGTCACACAGTTAGACAATGGCATTCTCTGCATCCATCAGCAGTTGTGTGGATTTCAACAGGGTTACAACAGATTTCTGCTCCTCCCTCACAATCATCCCAACCCTCTGCCTTGATATAAACTCCTGCCTATGACAATGCTCCAATGATAAAGCAAAACACCCATGGCCATGGCCATGCAGCTCCTACCCTTCTTCATACAGAGGTAATCAAATCTCATCAAGTCCCGTTCACAACCCCTCAGTATATGTCCTTGCTTATAGATCACTAAAAAATATAGAACCCATTATACTTGAACTTTTTCAACTATAAAACAACACACCAACCCCATAGTCTTCCTTCTTCCCTAATTCAAGGTTGAACCACATTTTTGTTCCCTCAGTTTTCCTGTCTTCTGCATCAATTAACTCCATCTCAAGAAAATTTCTCATTAGCAAACAACCAGTCCCTCCCTTCCTTAAGACAAACACATGTTCAATCCATACCCTTCTGCAGCTTGCCCCACTTCACTGTTTCCTATCACTATACTTTGGGAAGAGTTGTCTTAGTTGGCTTTATTTTTTTTTTTTTTTTGCACTCTATTTCTTTCTTCACTCATTCCAATTTTAGGAATGACAACACTGCTCAAGGACTACCAGCGGCCTCCTTCCTGCCAAATGTCACAGTCACTCCTTCATCCTCATGTTCCTCACTCTCTCGACTCAGTACCATTGACCCCTCCATCACCCTCGGACTCTCCTCCTTGTTTTCTGTGACCACATTATTCTCTCCCAGTGTCCCTCCAGAGACATTCTTTTCTTTGCCCATTCTTTCTCATTCAACGTCTAGATGTTGACCTGCACTGCTGGGAATCAGCTTCAGCCCACACGCACCTCTCTCTCCACGTATTCTGTGATATCACCAATACCGATGGCCACACCAACAGCTCTCAAATTGCTGTTTGCACTCAGGTGTCACCTTTAGGTGCCAACTCATACATAGCTGTCTGACTTCTTAGAACATCCAGGTGGTTAAGCAGAATTTCTGACTGTCTCTCTCCAGCACTCTCTTTCTCTCATACACACACACACACACGAACAACCAAATCCCTTTTCAACATAAATTCTCTCTATTTCAATTAATGCTAACTTCTTTTTTTTGGAAGATGCATTTATTTATTTGAAAGGAAGATTTATAGAGATACACACACACACATAGAAGGAAAGAGAGAGACAGACAGAAAAGACAGATTCAATCTGCTGGTTCACTGCCAAAATGGTCCCAGCAGTCAGGGCTGAACCAGGCTAAAGGTACGAGCCAGAAGCTTCTCCAGGGTCTCCCATGTGGTCTCTCCACGGCTTTCCTAGGCACACTAGCAGGGAGCTGGAGCAGAAGTGGAGCAGCCAGAACATGAATTAGCACCCATATGGGATCCTGCATTGCAGATAGTGGCTTAACCTGCTATGCCACAATGCCAGCCCTGAATAACTTATTGACTTAAATCTATAGATCTCTTTGAATCTTTTCTCTTCTTATCCCCTTACCTCCAAATCTGCAAATCGACAACAAACTCATTAGATTCACCTTAAAACTACTTCTCAAACCCACTGGCCTCTCATGCCATTGCTACCCTTAGTCACAGCTCTAATACCTCTCGTCTATACTGCTGTTACCATACCTGGCAGACCCATCCTATAATATATCCCCGTCCTGTAAGCCATTCTGCACACAAAGCCAGAGCAACCCTCTTGGAATAAGAATCACATGTCACCCACTTCTTCAGACATTCCAGCATCTTCATAAACTGAGATCCAAACACAGTCATGTATCTATGTCTGAGAAACGTGTTATTAGACAGTTTCATCAACTGTGAGTATCATAGAGTATTCTGATAGAAGCTAAGAGCACTACGATGTTTCTAGGCAATATAATTTTGTGCAGTCACCATTGTGTATGCGGAACCTGACCTTTACCCTGCCAAAGTCTTAAAGTGGTACCCAGATAACTGATACGGCTTACAAGAAGCCAGGTGATGTGGTTCAGATTGACACTTATCCTGTCCTATTTATGTCTCTTGGTGTATCATCAGTTTAGCCATCAGACCCAAGGCTCCTTGAGGGAAAGAACCTCACCGATCTAGCCACTGTTATCTCCACAGCACCTAGAGCAGCTCACAGTATAGAGTATATAGCTTCAAAATTTTGATGAATTAATGCAGAAATACACTTCTGATGACTGAAAGTCCAAACTGGAAATGGACACAGGAGGTTAGAAAGGGAAAAACATCTCAGAAGGAAAATAAGTTCAACAGATTGACACTTACATTGCAGTCTGTCTGCTCAGCTCAGTGATAGTTTTTGCTTCAGGGGATACGGGAGAAAGTACATGGCGATGCCTTCCAGAAGAGAGGCTTCGTGTTCTGACAGACACGGGCCAGCATTTGCTCCTTAAAGTGCTGCTCACAAGTCCTTGCTGAGAGCAGCCACCCACAACAGCAGTGACAAACATACAGATACCTGGTGGACAGAGACAGGGTTTGGGACATCAGAAATGACGGTCTTCTCTATTCGCAAATGAGAAGGTAGTCTCTGGTTTCTAATCATGTTTTTGCAGAACCTTCTGTTCTTACAAAGCTTTTGGCACAGTAATATATCGGATAAAGCCACTGTGTGTGATGCCAGCATCCCATAGGAGCACCAGTTTGAGTCCTGGTGGCTCTACTTCCTATCTAGCTCCTTGCTAATTTGCCTGGGAGAGCAAAGAAGATGCTCCAAGTTCTTGGACCCTTGCACCTGCTAGTGAAACCAGTGCCATATTATCTGAGGTGCTATCTTAAGCCCTGGGCACCATCTTAGGCTCTGGCCCAGTTGCCATCTTGTACAATAAGTTTCAATCTCTCCAAAATCCAGCCTGGCTGACCAGAAGTCAGGTGACCGAATGGCTCAACCACCAGTGTCAACTCCATTCCCACCCGAAAGGGGTCACTGCTCCCCCTTCTTTATCCTAGCAAGGCTATAACAAGACCTGCTTTCCTGCAAGGTTCTCTCTTTGCTCTCTCCTTTCAGCCTGTCAGTCCCCTCTCCAGGACAATAAACATCTCCCTTAACTCCCATGTTTGGCATGTTTTGTGGTGGCCTTTCATTGGCGCTATGACTCAAATCCAGGCTCTCCTGTTGACCTTGCTCTCCCCACAGAGATCTGAGCTGCTTTAGGATCCTGGATTCCTACCAACCACTAAACTCACCCTTGGACCTCCTTCATCACCACAGAACACTCTGATTTCCATCCACACACTGGCCCTCCTGATCCTGAGGGAAGACAGGGAATGGGGAGTTCTCCCACTGTGACTTCTGCTCCACCTCGAAGTCCTGGTACCAGGTGCCACCATTCCTTCAGGCTTTATGCCCCGGGTGACAGAGGGTGTGGGTGACCACCCTACTCCCTGCTCCCCTACTCTCTTCGTTGGACTGCCATGATCTTGGGGACACCTGCTATCGCCAGTCCAACCCCTCAGGTCATAATGGGAGCCTCCTTGTCCCACGTTCCATTCAACTCTCCTCTCAGTTGTCTCCTAAATAATCTTGTTCCTCTCAAATTGGCCCCAGATCTCTTTGTAATCAGGCATGGCCCATGTATGACCTCAACAACAAGTCCAAATGGCCGCTAAATGGCATGTTTGACCCTGACATTATTTGGGATCTCTCTCACTTCTGTGAGCATTCAGGAAAATGGAAGGAGACTCCCTATGTTCAAGCTTTCTTCTATCTCCAGTCTAACCCTTCTCTCTGCACCCCGTGTTCCTGGCTCAAGTCCTCTTAGCCGCCAAGGCTCCTACTAAAGACCCAGAGCCAGAGCCAAAGCCCTTCTGTTCTACAGTCGATCCTGCGGATGAGCCCCCACCTTGCCGCTCCCCACCACAAGCACCGGCTCAGCTCCTTCCTGCTCGGGCCCGTCAGTCACTTCCCACTTAACAATCTCAAAGCCCACCATCCACTCCAGCTCTCACTGCCCTGTCTGCCTCTCCCTCTCCTGCCCAGAGATTCCAGGAGGTGACATCTGCTTCTGCTCCGGCTCTCACTGTCCCTTCTCCCTCCTGCCCAGGAATTCTGTGAGGTGGCATCTGTTTCTATTCCCCCTGCCTTATCTCAAGTCTCCTGCTCGCCCTTATCTCACAACCAGTCCTTGTCCACTTCTACTCCCCCCACTCTCTGCCTTGTCTCAAACCCAGCCCCTGCTCCCACTTTCACCCTCCTGCATTCTACTGAGCCAACATACTCTACCCGCCCTGCCACCACTGCGTCAAGCTCTCAACCCCCCTCTCCTGTGCCCAGTCCCCAAGTCACTCACTCTCGTGCAGCAGCTAGGGAGCCTGCCTCCATGTCGCCCCTTCAAGTGGTGGCAGGAGCAGAGGGCATAGTCAGGGTCCAGGATCCTGACTCACTTGCTGATCTCCCACAAATCGGATCAAAACTGGGATCCTTCACCTCTAATCCAATGTCGTACATGAAAGAGTTTCAATGTTTAACCCAGTCCTATGATCTGACGATGTCTTCAGGATCCTCTCCAACACCCTCCTTCCAGAGGGGCAAAAGTGATTTGGGAACAGGTCTGTCTCCAAGCTGATGAGACCCATCAAACTGACCCTGCCCATCCCATAGGAGCAGGTACAGTTCCCAAACAGGACTCCAATTGGAATGACTACTCTCCCAATGGCATAACGGCCAGAAATCACTTCATTACCTGTTGGCCTCAGAAAATCCACCAGAAAGGCTGTGAATTATGATAAACTGGGAGAAGGTAGCCAAGATGAAAAGGAAAAGCCATCTGCCTCTTCACAGCACCTCATGCAGAGTCTCCTCTAATATACCAGCCTAGACCCAGGGTCTCCCAATGACCAGAGCCTCCTCATGCACCATTTCTTTGCCCAGAGTTTCCCTGATATCAAGGCTTGAAGCAGCTTGACAGGGGCCAATTAACTCCACAGGCAGAAATTCTAGAGGTGGACTTTAAAGTGTACAACGGAAGGGATGAGAGCGCCCCAAAGGCAATGCACCAAATGCTAGCCGAGGCTCTTCAGCAATCCGCTGCCTCTGGTAACCCTGCTGACTGTGGGAGTCCTCCAGGTCCATGCTTTAAATGTGGCCAAATAGGTCACTGGGCCAGACTATGTCCCAATCCTCAAGACCCACTGGGTCCTTGTGCTAAATGTCACCAAGAAGGCCATCAGTCAGCGGACTGCCTCTTGTCCATTGAGTCAGTAGGGCATCCACCCCAGCCATGCTGCAGGTGGACCCTCTAGGGCTGGCTCTGAGGACAGATGGAGCCTGGACTCCCGCCAACCAACTATGGCCATCCCTCCATGGGAGCAGGGTAACTGTGACAGTAGCAGGTAGGCCAATTTCTCATTGACCCAGAGGCAACCTTCTTAGTCCTCATCCAGTACTGGGAACCAACCTCGCTGCCTCAAATTCCATAGCCTGGAGGGAGGGAAAACCTTACAGACCCCTACAGACTCCCAACCTGCTCTGCATGATTCATGCAATGCCTTCTTCCCATTCTTTTCTCATTATACCTCAATGTACTGCTCCCCTCCTGTAAACAGTCATACTCTATCAGCTTGGTGCTCAGGTGAGTTTCACCCTCCATCATTGGCCCTGTCCTCCGGCCTCCCTTTGCCTCGCTTTTTTACTACTTCTCTTTTAAGATGACCTTGCCTCTCTCACCCTGTCTACCTCAGGGTCCCTGTCTACTGTCAAACTGTGGGTAGGGGACAACAGTCACCCTACAGAGTGACCTCCTCCCATCCATAAAAAATTACAAGACTCCTCCACATTTCCTTCCCAGCCACAATACCCCCTCCTACTCCTTTCCAGCCTTTAAGATCTAAACCTTATAATTTCCAAACTCCTCCACCAAGTTCTTCTACACAAGACTAACTCCCCCTATAACACTCAAATATTGGCAGTTAAAAAGGCTAATGGGTCTTTCCATCTGGTACAAGACCTCCACATATTAATGCAGTACCCATACGCCTGGTGATTCCTAATCCATATACCCTGCTTTCCTTTTCCCAGTATCCACATCTCACTCCTCCATCCTGGATCTAAAGGATGCATTTTTTACCATTCCCCTACATCCTAACTCTCAGGACACAGTTGCTTTCATGTGGACTGATCCTGACATCTGAGTCTCCACTCAACTGACCTGGACTGTACTCCCCTAGGGGTCCTGGGATAGCCCCCACCTGTTTGGTCAGGTCTTGATCAATGATCTAGGTACCCTGGGTCTATCCTCTTCCTTTCTTCTCCAGTACATAAATGACATCCTCTGTTGAAGCCCCTCAAAACTAGGCAGCCAATGACAAACTGCTACTCTCCTCAACTTTCTAGGAGCCAAAGGTTATCAGGTAGCCTTCACCAAGGCACAGATTTGCTTATCTGAGGTAACCTATCTTGGTGTACATCTCACTCCCACCCACAAGGCTATCACTGTAGACAGAAAGTACCTCTTAGCTAACCTCCCACCTCCTTCTACCAAATATGAAATTCTTTCCATTCTAGGCCTGGCAGGATTCCTATGTTCATGGATTCCAAACTTCTCCCTTCTGGACTGACCACTCTATGAAGTCACAAAGAGATTGTTCCTGGAGCACCTTGTAGCCCCATTAATTTTCCAATATCAAAAATTCCAACAGGCTATTCTGCAGGCCTCGGCCTTACAGTTCTCACACAGCCCTTCCCCATCTTTGTCACTGGAAACCAAGGAACAGCCTTAGGGGTTCTTGGCCATCAAATGGCCCCTCCTTTGCTCCTGTAGCCTATCTCTCAAAAACACTAGATCCCACCGTCAAGGGCTGGGCACCCTGTTTACAGGGGCTAGCCTCAGCAGTGGTTCTCACACAAGAGTGAAAAAACTCATGTTCAGTTCACCACTAACTTCTGTCCCCACACCACCTGTCAGAGCTTCTAACTTATGAGGGCCTCCAGTCTCTCCACCATCTCGCACTATGGCCCTTCAGATGGTGCTAATCAAGGACCCTACCCTCACTTTTAAACCTTGTCCTCCCCTTAACCCAGCTACCCACCTCCCCTCTCCCCCTCCATCTCCTGATCACATGGCTCTTGGTCACTCCTGCATTGAGACTATCAAACACTTACTACCTCACCCCTCAAACATCCAGGAGGGTCCCCTAGTTAACCCTACTCTAGTCTGATCCACAGATTATGACTCCATCTCCTATAAGGGAATAAAAAGGGCAGGATATGCTGTGATAGCAACCACTGATACAGTTGAGGTAGGACTGCTTCCTTTCAATACTACTAATCAACAGGCTGGGCTCGATGCTCTAACCCGTGCCTTTATGCTGGCAAAAATTAAAACCATCACTGTCTATACTGACTCGAAATATGCCTTCCATATCCTCCTCACCCACTCAGCAATTTGGAAAGAAAGGGGCCTTCTTAACACTAAGGGGACCAGCCATGTCCAATGCTACCTACATAACCTCTCTCTTAGAGGCAGCCTGTCTTCCAATATAAATAGGACTTGTCCACTGTAAAGCCCCTCAGACTGATAACTCTGCCATCACAGCCAATAAAAGGTCTTCCTTTTCCTCTTGTTCATCCTCCACTCCACCTGCTATGCTGATAAACCACCCTCAAAACCAACAATCCCAAAAGCCCTCCACTCAGCCCATCTTATTCTATCTCCACCATTTGTTTCATCCCAACATTTCTTCTTTATTATCGTTTGTCAAACAATTTCTTCCTCTCTCACCAGAAGTTACCAAATGTCTTCAACAACTCACCTCTTCTTATTCTTTATGTCAAAAAACAAGCCCTAACTCTAACCTCTGTCCTCCACCCTAATGCTCCCATCAGGCCAGAGGACACCTGCTGGCCTCTGACTGGCAGGTTGACTTCACCCCTATGCCCACAGTGTGGCATTTTCAAAATCTCTTGGCACTGGTAGATACCTTCTCTGGGTAGGTTGCAGCCTTCCCAGCTACTAACAAATGGGCACTAAGAGTTTCCAATATCCTACTTCGGGAGATTTTTCCCCACGTTGGGGTTCCCAGCTCTCTCCAGTCAGACAATGGTCCTGAACTTACATCCCAGGTAACTCAACTACCTACCAAGGCACTTCCACATCCCTTACCACCCTCAATCCTCAGGAAAAGTAGAAAGGGCAAATCATATACTAAAAAGTGCTCTGACCAAGCTCTCTCCTGAGCTCCACTTGGGCTGGATTAAACTACTCCCATTGGCCCTGCTGCATATCAGAGCCCTTGCAAAAAAAAAAAAAAAACATCTCTCAATATATTGCCTTTTGAAGTGATAAATGGACATCCCTTGGTTCCTCTGACTATACACTCTCAATCTCCACTCCTGCTGCCCCAACTACTCTCAAAACATCTCCAGAAATGTTATGGAAATATACAGACACCTACTGCCCAGCTCCAGGTCCAGCCACCTCAGACAGCTTCCCTCCTATTACAGTAGGAGATGAGGTCTTCCTGTCCTCTTCACACCCCTCCTTGCCCCCTATTCCCACTAAACTACATGCTAAATGGACCAGACCTTCCTGGGTTATTCTCACTACTCCTGCAGCAGCAGAATTACAGGGAATCCCCCACTGGGTCCACTTTACCCACCTTAAGCAACCCCCCACCTTGCTGGGCCACTCACAGCCAAGTGTACCGAGACTCAGGTTCCATTACCAACTGTACCCAAGAACTCAGACCCTCCTGCCCTTGATGAACCCGCCTCCAAGAGACAGTGATCACCGGCCTCCCTCCATTTCCAACACCGGATGCATACTGATCCTCTCTTATCACAGCCACTCTTTCCTATAGCTTCTGTGGGATGAAGAACAGACACACGCTTTGCCTATCCACCCCTCCTGGCTCCTTTCAGATACTGAAGATTTGCACCTCCAGGGAACCTCCTCAGACTTCACTCCCTTGAGAACTACACTTTTCCATATCTTCTCTTATTGTCTCACTCCCTCTTCCATACACCACGATGAATTTCCTGATAATATCATCTCTTCCGCTCTTTTATGTCTGCCCTACATCTACACTAGTCCCAGGAACACATTATGCCTGGCAATTTCAGATTTATACCACTTGCACTCCTGCTAAATTACTTAATGCTACCTTCTGCCTCATCATGGGCTGTGCAGGCCCTATCACTCTGTACGTCCACACAGGATCATGTAATGATGCTCACTGGAAATATTGCACATCATGGTCCTGTAAATACTACTATACCAACCACAAGTATGGCCTCCCGGGAAAACAGTTTTCTAAGGTCTTGCTCCAAGAGTAGAAGCACTCTAGCTTGGATGCCACAGGCAGACAGGGACTGAGTCCAACCCCCTTCAGCTAATGACTCCTACCTTCAGGTCTGGCAAGATGAAATCGAGGGATCCATCACTTTCCATACAGGCTCTAACGTGCAAGATCCCCATGGAACCATAAAAATTATCAGGGCTTACTCTCAGCTCCCAAGATGCGGTGGTTGATATAGTAAATGAGTCCTCTATACACCTGTTCCAACTAATTAACCCAGCTAAATCTCCCTTAACAAGGCTACAGCTCATCCATCTGTCTCTCACCCTACTTTATCAACCACCAATTCTACTTTACTCTCCGCCCTTTACCAACAGCAATGCTTTATATGTGCTCCCCTTCAAGAACCTCCCATCATGGCTACCTTACTCACTAATGTTTCTGCTTCTACAATTCCTATACCCCCAATCCTCAGAAAATCACTGGTCACCCTCCTCTACATTCTGGAGGACAAGATCCAACAGGTTGGGTTACCAACATAACAACAACCCAACAAATTCATGCCACATAACATTCCCCGCATCATCAACATAACCATCACTTCTACAGCTTCCTTCTCTGGCCCATCTGAAACTTCATTTCTTTCTAATTATGCCCTATATCATATCAACAGTGTTAACAGTTCTATATATATATCTCACATCAACACATATATCATATCAACAGTTCTACACCTGGCCCATGTGTATTGTTGATCCTTTCCCCTTATCTAACATTAATGGTTGTAAATGCCAACATGATTCCTTAGATAACTTTATGCAATAGTTTCCTAATTGTTTTCAAAAGTGGCAGCTGGGCCCGTCTTTGCCAAGGTTGCCACACAGCTGACTTGTTCTCACATTTAGATGCACATTGCTGTCACCTGGATAGTTGTAACGATACTGATACATGGAGCCCAGGAGATGCTGTTTTTCTCTATGTGGGTAACAGCTGAGGTATCTGGATTTTTTTTAATAAGTCCCACTGCTTTAGAGATTTATCCTCGTTAGAGGTTAAGGAATCTTGGCCAACTGGAGCTCATCAGGGAAAGCAAACAAGAACAGGGGGAGGGGTTGGCACTGTGGCTCAGCAGGTTAAGCCACTGCCTGCAGTGCTGACATCCCACATGGGCGCTGCTTTGTGTCCCATCTGCCCCTCTTCCAGTCTAGCTCCCTGCTGGTGGCCTGGAAAAGCAGTGGAAGATGGCCCAGGTACTTGGGGCCCTGCACCCTGTGGGAGATCTGGAAGAAGCTTCTGGCTTTTGGCTTTGGATTGGCCTAGCTGCAGCCATTGTGGCCATTTGGGAAGTGAACCGGTGGATGGATGGAAGATTCTCCCCTCCTTTCTTGTCTCCTCTCCTTTCTCGTCTCCCCTACTTTCTTGTCTCCCCTCCTCACCCGTCTCCCCTCCTCACCCCTCCTTACCCCTCCTCACCCCTCTTCTCCCCTCCTCTCCCCTCTCTCCTCCTCTCCCCTCTCCCGCCTTTCAAATAGATAAATGAAAGAACAGGTGGACCCAGATGAGTTTCCAAGCCTCAGGCCCGCTGACACTGCCTGTAGACATCTTTCCCTTCCTCCAGAGGACACCCCCTCGCCCACTGCATGCTGGTGTCCAGCTGGCCACTTGAGATATCATGTGTATCCCCTGTTCTTTCCTGTCCAAGCACAGAGCAGGAACCCCATTATACAAGTTGGAAATTATACCCCATTAAACCAGTTGGAAAGGTTATCAGGAAACGTGGTGGCTGTCACTGCTGAGGCAGCCAACGTGGACCCTCAGGGCGCTGTGGATTCCTGAGCCTTGCTGCAAGGCTGTGTGGCTGCTCAGCTGCTGTCGCCGCCTCCTGGTCACGGGGCTCCCCCACCCTCTCAGGTTTACTGGCAAGGGTGTGTTTCAGAACCAGAACCCCGTGAGTCTTCAGCACTAATTCTGCCCCCTTGCTTACCCACTTCCTCTCCAGGATCCTACCCCTCAGCCGTGTGGAGGATTAACTGGTAAACAAACCAAACGCCAAGTTCCTCTGATTTCTGCAAATCCAGTTTCTCTTCTCTGATAGAGTTGCTGCTGGGGCTGATGGGATGTCCACAATTCATCTTTATCTTTTCTTGCATGCTTACTTTTTCTCCTTTATTAAGATGCAGAGTTTTCCAGGAGTCCCAACAAAATCAAACATTCGCATCACCCACTCAGAAGCTCAGATTCCTAAGCTGACCACAAACCCACTGAGTCGTATCTAAGACAGGGTCAGCATCTCCGTCCTTTCATCTTTTTGTAGAAAAGTATACTTATTTATTTTCATCTACTTGAAAGAGAGAGAGGGAGAGAGAGTGAGTGCATTCATCTAAGGTTAACTCCTTAAATGCCCACAGCAGCCAGGACTGGGCCAGGCCAAAGCCAGGAGGCTGAGACTCCATCGGGATCTCTCAGGAAGATCGTAGGGGACCAAGCACTTGGACCTTAATTCACAGCCTCCCAGGATGCATTAGGCGGAAGCTGTATTCAGAAGTGGAGTAGCCAGGACTCAAACCAACACACCAACAGGGGATTTGGGTGTCTAACGTTGCAGCTCAATCCACTGCACCACAACACCCACCCCTATTTTTTAACTGAGTAATGTTTTGGTCCATTTGGTGCTGCCGTAACAGAATACCACAGACTGGATTATTTACAGACAAATCGAAGTCTGGTAGCAAGCTGCCAGTATGGAGTGAGGATATTCTGGCTGGTTCATAACATGACAGGGGGCATGAGGTGGCAAGAGAGGGGGAGCTCATCTTCCTGAAGAAGCCCCTCCCTGACAACAAGCCCATCCCCATGACCATGGCATTAATCCATTCACAGGGGGCGGAGCCTCACAGCCTCAGCACTGTGCACTACGGTTCATGTTTCCAACAGAGACTTTAGAGAACACGTTAGAACCACAGCAGGTCACTTGTGCTCTTACTGTTGATACTTACAAGTCCTCGGATATCCTTTATCAGGGGTATATTTGGATACAAGCCTTTTATCAGGTAATACATTTTACAAATACGTTCTTCTATCCTGTTGTTTTGCCTTTTTGTTCTCTTAACAGTATCTATCAGGAAGCAGATATTTTGTTTTTTTTTTTAATATTTATTAATTTATATAACAGAATTACAGAGAGAGAGAGAGAGAGAGAGAGAGAGAATCTTCCATCTGCTGGTTCATTCTCCAAGTGGCCACAATGGCCAGGATTGAGCCAGGCTGAAGCCAGGATCCAGGAACTCCATCCACGTCTCCCACATGAGTGGTGGGGGCCAAAGCACTTGGGCCATCTTCCACTGCTTTTCCAAGGCTATTGGATGGGAGTCAGAGCAGAAGTGAAAAGGCCAGGACACAAACTGATGCCCGTATGGCACGCCAGCATTGCAGGTGGTGTCCTTACACACAACATCACAACATTGGTCCCAGAAAATTTAATTATTAATAGAATGCATCTTATTTTTTCTTTCTTTCTTTGATATTCTATTTTAAAGCTCAGAATCACTCCTCAGTCACCCAGATTTTCTCCCATCTTATCTTCTAGGAGTGATGTGGATTTACACTTTAAATTTAGGCGTAGGATGTACATGGGGTTAATTGCTGTGAAAGGTGTACTGTCACAAAATGTGTGGATTCTTTTTTCTTTCTTTTCTTTTCCCGTAGAGATCCTGTTTTTTTTTTTTAACACCATGTGTTGTAAGGCTATTCTTCTCCAAAGAATTGCTTTTGCTCCTTTGTCAAGCACCCATTGACTACAGTTGCATGTGTCTATTTCTGGACTCTCTGTTCTGTCCCATTGATCTATTGCCTATGCTTTCACCAGCACCACAGTGAGGCTTTGGAGTAAGTCTTGAAGTCAAGGAGTGTCAGTCCTCTCCCTTTGATCCTCTTTCATATTGTGCTGGTTTTCCGGGATCTTTTGTCTTTCTATGTGTTCAAATCAATGTATTCATATTCATAACATAAACTGATGCCATTTTGATTGGGATTGCATTGAATCTAAAGACAAAATTCAAAAGAACTGCCTGACCTCTTAACGATGGTGAAGCTTCTTATTTATGAACATGGAATATCTCTCCATTTATTTAGATGTTCTTATAATTTCTTTTCATCAGTAATGCTTTATGAAAAGCTCTGGTCTTCCTGGAAGAAGCTCCAGGCTCCTGGCCTCAGCCTGGCCCAACCCTGCCATTGCAGCCATTTGGGAAGTGAACCAGCGAATAGAGGATCTTTCTGTCTCTCTCTGTCTCTCCTCCTCACTCTGCAACTCTGCCTTTCAAATAAATAACATTAATTTTTTTAAAAAAGGCTCTTCTTTTTGCATTTTTAATGAACAATTCTCCCCTCTATTTCCTTTCTCCCTTCTACCTTTCCCACTTCCCTCCAAGCTATGTCAATAATCTAGTGTGGATATTGTGGGCATTGTTTCTTTTCCTCTAAATCCAAACACTCCTAAACTGGTATATCAGGATATATGAGGAATGCTCAAAACATTCATGTAAAATGAATATTATTTAAGCGAAGAGTTTAAAGAGTCTTAAAATGAAGAATGTGGGTAGTCAAAAAGTTCATGGAAAATGGAATTAAAAGATAAGCTGATTTCAGTGCAAAGGAATTTTGAATCTCATTCTTTTTTTTTTTTTCAAAGTTTGCATCTTATGTGAACTTTTTGAAGACCCCTCATTTACGCAAAGCACGATATCATCATCTGCTGACACGACTAGAGGAAGGAGAAATGACTTTCTCTTCGGCCCCACCTTCACACAAGTGCATCCAATGGACAGAACATAACTAGCATCCACTGGGTGGGAAAGAAGAGATGCTGGGAGGTGAGTTCACAGACTTCTAGCTCCTGCAATACAGAGTTAGGACAGGGAAGCTGGTTGTTGAACGTGCACCAGTTTGGGGAACAGATGTAGGAGTGAGCTTCAGGCCACATGGCCTCCATAGAGACAGGATTCCACAGCGCTCAGCTCCTCACATCACAGTAAGTAAGGAGGGCTCCCATTCCCTTCTGAAATGACTTCAGGAGTCTGTTTTGTAGCCACTACTCTTGAGTCTTCTGCAACAAGTGATCCTGGGAGAACATAAGCAACAGTGCCCTTCGAAATACAATGTAACACATTGCATTGCTTTTATAGATTCTGCTTGAATTGGGCTTCAATAGAAGTCATTGCACTGAAGTGGATTACCTTTGTGACTGCTACAAACGCAGGCATATTATTCAATTCTGTGTACAGGTACCAAGGACACCTTCTAGGAGCTACTGAGGTGCAAGAGGCCCCACTGGGCACCGTCGCAGGTGCCTCTGTTCACAGCAGCACTTCTACCCAGCCACAGAGGCACCAGAGTGACTTCTGGAAAGCAGAGAGAAGGGCAGCAGGGACTTTCTTACTCGGGTTGATCATGACTTGGTAACGGAGTAGGTCTCGTGTTTCCATTCCAGGCACGCACCACATTTCAGGGCCAATTCTGCTAGGTCACATCATGGAGGGTGGGAAGTAGATTGTACTGAGAGAAGGGAGCTGCACAAATCGGGGGAGGACCAGCAATGCATACAGTAAAGCTGCTCTAAAAATAGCTAGGTGCTGGTTACACTTTCAACATTATTCTTCAGGCATTAGTGAAGCTTTGAAAATCATAACAACATGTATTATAAAAAATAAGAAAAGGAAGTGCACGTTGTCTTTAAGTCTTTCATGACCCTGTGGAAAAGCACGCCAAGGCCACAAAGCACTCGCGAGAGTCCACCTGCGCTTTCAGGCCCTCCGGGATCTACCAGAGTCGGCCTGCGCTCTCCTAGAACAGCTCGCGGGCAGTGGCAGCAGCATACTGGTAGAGGGCCTGGCCGTCCTCGCCCACTGTGGAATCTGTGAGCACACCTGTGCTGGCCCCGCCCACTGAGCTGGCCAAGGCTGCTTCAGGACAAACCACCGGGAGCCTGAGGTGCTTCCCCCACACCTGCAGCTCTTCCTCCCTTGCCACAGGGATCAGAGCCACGCCATGCTCAGAGACCGGAGGGCTTCCCCTAACTGCCTTCCCTTTCTCTTTCATCGGCCTTGTCTCCGGTAAATCTCTCAGGCTTGGACCTGGGTCTGGGCCATCACTTTCTGGAGGACCCAGACAGAAACAACCAGCGCATCTGCTACACGACGTGGACGTGGAAGGGCTCTGTGCTGGACACTGGGGAATTCACCCTTCTCCCTTTTTCACATTGCTACAGTGAGAGAAAGGAGAGAAAGACTGTTTATCACCGAGCAGTCTGGATTTGGGTTCCAGCTGTTTATGTAGAGCTGTCGGAGGGGCCAGCTGCTCCGATTCTGGTGCAGGGAGGGCAGTGGCCCTTCGGGTGCTGAAAGGCCTCGGTCCTACAGGAAACCCTTCTTCTCTGTAGCCTCTTGCACTAGGAGAAAGGGCCTCCCAACACCGCGCAGTGCACCCCCAGGTAATTCAGTGGCTCACAGGATTATTTGGAAACTGTTTCTTGTCCAGTGCAGAACAACATTGTTCATTTTATTCATATACGGTGGTGGCTGTTCAGAGCAGGAGGTAATTAGATAATCCTGGTTTCCAGAGCTCTTAATCCCTAATTTGTAGCAGGACAGTATACGCATTCCCTGCTCTTAAGAACTTCCAATTTTTTAGGTGCCAGCATTGTAGCACAGTGGGTCAAGCCACCACTTGTGTACAATACACCAGTATTCCATATCTGAGAGCTTGTTCCAGTCCCGACAGCTCCATGTCTGATCCCGCTCCCTGCTACTGTGCCTGGGAAAGCAGCAGAAGATGGCCCAAGTGCTTGGGCCCCTGCCACCCACATGGGAGACCCAGATGGAGTTCTTGCTTCCTGGCTTCAGCCTGGCCCAGCCCCAGCCACAGAGGCCATTTGAACCAGCAGATAGAAGATCTGTGTGTGTGTGTGTGTGTCTCCCTCTCTCTCTAGAACTCTGCCTTTCAAATAAATAAGCAAATCTTAAAAAAAAAAAAAACCCTCTGGGCTGGCATTGTGGCACAGAGGGCTAAGCTACTACTTTTAATGCTGGCATCCCACATTGGAGCACTGATTCAAATCCCTGCTGCTCCACTTCCAATCATGGCCCAAGTGTTTGGGCCTTTGCCACCCATATGGGAAGCCTGGATGGAGTTCCTATTTCCTGGCATAAGTCTGCTTTAGCCCTGACCCTTGTGGCCACTTAGGGAGTGAACCAGCAGATGACTTCTCTCTCCCTCCCTCCCTCCCTCTCTCTCTCTCCCTCTTTCTCTTTGTCATTCTCTCTCTCTGTGCCTCTCTTTATAACTTCCCCTTTCAAATAAATACATCATTTTTAAAACCTCCATTTTTTTTTTCAAAACCGGTTGCAGCCAGAGAGATAAGCACTACCACTTGTGTACCGCTCCCTGTGCTCCAATTCAGAAACCAAGCTTTAATGGCAAACCACAGAACCCTTAAGTTCTGCAAAAAACTAATTTCCCCTCATTATGCCACTTCCACCCCTTCCCACTCCTAACACCACATGACTGTCCTGTTCCCTCCCCCACTTTATTTGTACTTCTCTGTGTCCGGAAGAAACCATTAGCACAGTGTCTTGTTTTGAACAGCGGATGCATTCCGCAGAGCAGAGTGGAGTTCCACATGCCTGCATCCATATGCCTTTGATTGAGGAAGAAACAGTGAAGGCGATTGAGGCACAAGCAATGTGAACTGTACTACCCAAGCTACAGCCGCTTTTCTAGCTGGAGAATTCGTTAACAGAGTACCTGATTCGGACTAGTGACCTAAACGTCCGCCTCTGCCCTTAGCCCCAAGGTCTGTGTGTGGGATGGCTGTGTGTGGGATGGCGGAAGTCACGAAGGCAGGACTAAGGTCTTATGACGTGGAAAAGGCAGTCAGAGATTTATTTAGTGCAACACTTCCACCTGCATACAGGGAAACTGGAATACAACACCTTCCCCAGGGCTGTGTAATGAGCTGTGGTCTCTCTGAAAAAGTGCCCGGGTCCCCAGACCTCTAACCCAGGAGTCTTTATTCAACGCCTCATCGTGTCTTGGCCTGTTAGCATTTTTGTGCCTCAGTTTCTCCACTTGCTCTGTGTAACTCAGCAGGCACCACCTGAATGAGGCAGTCCTCCTTCCTCTGTAGTCCCAACAAGGGTGCCAAGGACAGCAGGTGCAATAGGACTTAGCCGAGAGCACGGTGAGCTTGCCCCAGGGGCCTCTTCCTTGGAGTTTGACTGCCTTCCTGGCCTCTAGTGCACATGTGTTGCTGGCTTTGGACAGGAGGAGCGTGACCTCTAGAGCTGGAGAGGGGCTCAGACGTGTTTCGTCTCAATCAGCAAGAACCAGCAGTCACGTGCAAGTCTTCCCCTCTCGCGCTCACTCAGTTCCTCCACAGCCGTGTCATGGGGTTCTTGGCATGACTGGCCCCGCATTCTGCCCCTTTCTGAGTCCATACCCTGTGTGCATGGTGACTTGGTTTTGGCAGCTCAGCCAAGCCAGAAGCACATTCCCCTAAGCGTTCTTCTCCATCCGGTCCTGAACCAAGTTTGCTGTGGGAAGAACACAGGTGTTTGGGAAGAGCGGAGTAAAGCCGGAGTTATTCTTTAAGCGGTGTGGATGGGGGAGAGCCTCGGACCATCCCACCAACCTGCTGGCTCCCCACATGGGCACCAGGCAGCCCCAAGCCCTGCATTATAAACCAGAGATCACGGTCCTTCCATTTCACTTTGTAATGAGGTTGTAAAGGACACAGACGCTGACAATTTTAGTTTTGCCTCCGATGCGTATGAATTGCATGAGAACCTGCTTAAGCTCACTAAATCTCAGTTTCCTATCCAATCAGTTGGGATGAGCTATCAACTAACGAGCTGTAATGAGGATGGAGTAAGGTCAGGTTGTTGATACAGCAGCTGGACATGGTACACGCTCAGGATGGTTAGTTACCCGTGTGTGTGTGTGTGTGTGTGCATGTGTGTTCTGTTAAGTGCACGCCCCAGTTACTCAAGTGCACACACCATTTTGGTTTTCTTCCATGCGCCATCCACTTGAGGCCCCAGTCCTGTGCAGCGAGCGTCCAAAACAGGCCCAGCAGGCACAAGGACAAACAAGACCCAGCCTGTGCAGGGAAAGATTCCTATCGCCCTCAGTGTGTCTCAGCTCCTCTCCAAATAACTAAATCATTTCTGAGAGGCAATATTTCTACCCAGCGATGGGAACAAGGCTGGAGGAGCCCACAAGTGACAGGTTTTATGATTCTATAGAGCATTTCAGAAGGTGACCGGAAAGATAAAGTGCTCAGGGTCATGGGGGTAGGGACGCTGTATGTCCTGTCCAGTGACATTGCTGTCATCATCATCTTGCTTTTATTTGAGGACTTTCGGTCCTTATGTGGAATAATTGTAGCATTTGGAATCCCGTTTGTGGCTTCTTTTTTCTTCTTGTGTTTTTTTTTTAGGTGTGATCTTCAAAAATAAGTGAATTCTCATATTTTCTATCTGAAAGGAAGCTCATTAATCTCATAATTTGTACAGTGAGATGAACCCTATTCTTGACTGACCTCCTTTAGGGCTAACAATAACAGGCAGCATTTATAATGTGCTTGCTGTATGCAGCCATTGGCTCGAGCCCATGGCAGACATTCATCCAATTAATGTGATAAGAACTCCATAGGAAAGATTTGAGAAGTGTTCCCATTTTGTGGATGAATACATCGAGGCACAAAGTGGACGTCACCTCCCTGACATCACTAAGTTAGTCCACAGCCTAGGCAGGGTTCAATCTGACTCCAGCTCCTGGGCTTTTCAACCCCAAACTCTCCCACCTCCTCTACCCACTCTTTGAGGCCAGGAGACCTTGCTGCTGCATGTGCTGGTACTTGGTGCAAACTCCTCTCACCCAGATGCAATGTGCGCACAGTAATCCCTTCATTCTTCAGACCCCTTAGCCTGGAGTGATGTTCTCCGTCATTTTAAGGCATGATTTCCATTTAATACATGTCCTCTTTCTGCTGACAGGAATTGGGGCGAAATGAGTTCTTACTTTGGAGGCAAATAGAGCGGGGGTGGGTGGGTGGGTGTGGAGACCCCAGGACAGGCAGAGAAAGGTAAGTGCAGAAACAGGTGGGGTGGGGCAAGGTGGTCTGGGCAGGTTTCTCGGGGACTGTTCCTCCTCGCTGTCCCCTGACAGTCACCAGAAAACCCAGGAGCCACTGCTAACCAAGGGGTTTGGAGAGCCCGGGGCACTGCAGACTGTGTGGGGAGCACCCTGCAGGGATGGGGTTGAGATGCAGGAATGTGTCCCCGGGTCTTTTCACCTGAGTCTTCTGGAAACATCCTCTCTGCTCCCAGCACTCCTGGGGAACCAAACAGAAGGAGCAAATGAAAAGCATCCTTCAAATACGCCAGGCAGGAAGCCGAGCGGCAGGCATCCAAAGGCCCTGAGTCATCACTCCAGGGCCCCGTGGGCAGCAGCAGTCCTCCGGAGCAGCAGCCCAAGCCCCTTAATCACCTGGCGACTCTCGGTGACACGGTTGCTGACACAGCCTCTCTCGCTGGAAAGACATTTCCTCATTCTGGCTAGGCTCACCTCCACCTTGCCATGTGGAGCAATCCTTGTGCTTTCTGCCCTGACTTTTGTCCCACTGCCCCTCCCCCAGCACTCTTTGGCCCTTCCAGCTCCAGGCAGCTGATAGACTCAGAATGGAAAGATGCTGAGGGCCGGCGCCGTGGCTCACTTGGTTAATCCCTCGTCTGCAGCGCCAGCATCCCATATGGGCACCGGATTCTAGTCCCGGTTGCTCCTCTTCCAGTCCAGCTCTCTGCTGTGGCCCGGGAGGGCAGTGGAGGATGGCCCAAGTGCTTGGGCCCCTGCACCTGCGTCGGGGACCAGGAGGAAGCACCTGGCTCCTGGCTTCGGATCAGCGCAGCACCAGGCATAGCGGCCATTTGGGGAGTGAACCAACAGAAGGAAGACCTCTCTCTCTCTGTCTCTCTCTCGCTGTCTGTAACTCTACCTGTCAAATAAAAAAAAGAATGGAAAGATATACAATACCAGGACTGCCTACCTGGCCATCTACTGCCATCTACTACAGGCCAGGCACCACTGTGTGGTTTTGCAAGTCTCAATACAGTCAGCTGACCCATTATCCTTGCTGAAAACCCTTTCTTGACACAAGGCTAAATTACTCACATGGCCTGCCCTGAGGAACAAGTGTTGCCCTGCTTGCCGTCCCACTTGCACTGCTGACTAGCCTGCCCTTGCTCTCTGTCTTGCTGCCACACTGCTCTCTGTCTTTCCCAAGGTACCTTGCTGCCTCCTACCTCAGGACCTTTACACATGCCTTATCATTAGCCTAGAACTTGCTCCCTTTATTGGTTGACTCTAACTTATGCTGACTGAGTATAAAATCAACCTATTCAAGCACAGAGAAAATTGCATTTATTTAGAGCTACTTAGGATTTTAATCCAGGAAAACACAGATTCAAGCAACCTTGACTACACTCTGAGGGTGGCCCTTAAGGTAGGTGGTGATTACATCTTGGATTTTTTGGGAATTCTGACTGATACTAACAAGAGTCAAGCTGTCTCTTAAGAAAGGGGTTCAGGTGTTTTCTCCATTTCTAGGGAAGCAAGAGACTTTCACAAGTGGCTCTCAAAATCTAGTGACTTGCATATTGACTCAGTCCAAAGTACACACAGGTGTAGACCTGCATGTAGCCAAAGATTCAGCAGGGGTTATGTCTACAACACTATGTAACATGGTCTCTCAGCTCCTTTCTAAGTGCTCTGAACACATGCCACCCTGTTTTGATACTTTTCCCAAGCATGTCATCCACTGACGCTTTATGAAAAGTTTATTGGGAAAATGCCTAAAGACATCAGCACTTTATAAAAGGATAATTTGTTGTAACAGGAAATAAAACAATGTTGAAGATGAAGCCTACATCATCTACATCAATTCGCAAAGAAAAAATTCTTGTTTGTGCCCTACCTGAAGAGGATTGGTGATGAACAGCAGAAACAATGGGCAACATCACAGACACCTCAATACTTTCTGCTTACCCAATTCTCATTGCCAAGTAGGGTGGAGAAAATTTTCTACTCCATGAGTGCCAAACCCCGTGAGCCCAAATCAGCTTCATGCAAGAATAGAGAATTCAGTGGAAATTTTGAACAAATGAGACCAAGGTCCTGAAGGTGTTTTTTTTTTTTTTTTTTTTTTTTTTTTTTTTTTTTCAAAAATTGTGAGAGGAGATGAAACGGCTTTCTCAGTATTATCCTGAAGATACAGCACAAGCAAAGTAATGGCTACCAAGAAGTAGAAGGTGTTCAGTCACAGCCAAAGTGAACCTGTCAAGAGCAAAGATCATCTCACAGGCTTTTTGGGGATGCTCGAGTTATTTTTCTTATTGACTTTCTGGAAGACCAAAGAACCATAGCATCTTCTTATGAGAGCAATTTGAAAGAGTGGCCAAAGCTTAAGCAGGAAAACACCCAGGAAAGCTACGCCAGAGAACCCTTCCCCACCATAACAACGCTCCTGTTCATTCCTCCAACAAGTGCAGTCTGACAAGAGCTCTGGGAAAATCATTAGGCATCCTCCTTATAGCTCTGCTTTGGCTAGAACTTGCTCCAGTCTCACTTCTTGTTTGTTTGTTTATCTTCAGAAGGTGTCCATTTGTCTTCAGGTAATAATGGAAAAAGACTGCACTTCTATGACTGAAGTGAGCCTCTGCAGTGCCCTCATAGTGTGTTTCATGTCCACATGGAGAATCCAGGATGGTCTCCCATTAACACCTTTTGCCTATCTCTAAAGTCCCTTTTGTCATATAGAATTGTATTCAAAGATTCTTAGGATTCAGATGTGGACATCTTAGTGGACAGAGAGCCTTGTTCAGTCTACCCCTCTCAAGGAAAAGCCTGAGTAATAAATCCACTTCTTAAAAATATGAGAATGAGGGGTCAGCCTTGTAGTGCAACAAGTTAAGCCACTAGCAGTGACACCAGCATCCCCCATGAGTGCAGGTTGGAGTCTCAGCTGCTCCACTTTGATCCAACTCCCTGCTAATGTATCCTGACAAAGCAGTGGAAAGTGACCCAAGTACTTGGGCCCCTGCCTCCACATGCCACACCCAGATGGAGTTCCTGGCTCTTCACTTCAGCCTGGCCCAACTCTGGCCACAGCCACCATTTGGGGAATGAAAGAGCAGATGGAATCTCTCTCTCTCTCTCTCTCTCTCTCTCTCTCTCTCTCCCTTTCCTCTCTATGTAACTCTTTCAAATAAATAATAAATAAATCTAAAAAATATGAGACTGATTGGTCACTGGAGCCTTTTTGCTCCAAATTTCATTATGTTTCACACACCTTTCAATGACTGAGGAAGAGAGAGAGACAAAGTAGACCCAAGAGAGGGAATCAAAAAAAAACTTGAGAGAGAGTGAGAGAGAGAGAGAGAGCACTGAACTATTAATAACCATGGCTGGTACTGAGCTACTATGCTCAAAGGGGGTCACCCACAGAATTGCCTTCCCTCTTCGGTGTGAGTGTGCACCTGTTCACGCACCTGAGTAACACATATGCACAATGCTCCCAAGCAGGGAGCCCACTCCTGGATACTCTAGGAGACACCTCTCTCTCCCCAGTACTGCTCTCACCCCCCTGAAAAGGTGGAATACAGCCACGGCAAGTGTCTGCTTTCTCTCCGGAGAGATGGCCCATCACGTCTCACTCCTGCCTGCCACTGCCCATCTGCTCTGATTATGAATGGTCAGGGAGCGTCAGCCCAAGTGTGTCACTCTGTCGTACTCATTTAGCCATAGCACAGCGACACAGAAGGAAGGAGAAAGCACACCAGTTCCCACTGGACACTCTTCAAACAATCGAAATAGCAGCCTGAGATAAGGTGAACCAAAAGAGGTTGTTAGCACGAAGAGGTCTTAAGACACAAAAGAAGAGAGGGGAAATTGGACAATCCATGCAAAGCCAGGTAGACGCCTTTGTGGGTGTAGCTAGAAAGAGGTGGAGCTGACACATTCAGAGGGAGACATAACTTGCAGCTAATAAAACAAGGTTCTGTTTAGACAGCATAATCTCATTGTGTGCATATTGAACACAAAGGATGACCAAGTTAGAGAGTGTAACAGTCAAAAAGTGATTTTAATCGTGGAGAAATGCCATCATTCTTCTGAATGAGCATGACTTAAAGTGCATTCCCACAAAGCAGAGCCTGAGACAAGGCTAGTACACATGCCTGTGGGTGACTGGGGAGGTGACCCCAAGAGGCAGAGGTGGGGAGCGGGGAAGTGAGAAAGGGAAGAGAAGGAAACGAAGCACGCTGTGTTAAGAAACGGGATGTTGCTGGGAGCCAGTAGGGAGGCATCCAGCAGGGGGTCAGGGCACCCCCTGAACAAGGTAAGGAAGTCGGGTGTCCATCCTCCAACAACCGCCGTAACTGGCAGAGGGCCGCTCCTGGCGGCAAACATCCTTGGCACTGCTGGCCTGGGCCCGCACAGGCTGAGCCTGCTCCTACCTTAGAGAAAGTTTACAGACTATGAGTCACAGGTGTTTGCAGAAATAAGGACAGGGCCGGCGCCGCGGCTCACTAGGCTAATCCTCCGCCTTGTGGCGCCGGCACACCGGGTTCTAGTCCCGGTCGGAGCTCCAGATTCTGTCCCGGTTGTCCCTCTTCCAGGCCAGTTCTCTGATGTGGCCCGGGAAGGCAGTGGAGGATGGCCCAAGTGCTTGGACCCTGCACCCCATGGGAGACCAGGAGAAGCACCTGGCTCCTGCCATCGGATCAGCGCGGTGCGCCGGCCGCAGCGTGCCGGCCGTGGCAGCCATTGGAGGGTGAACCAACAGCAAAGGAAGACCTTTCTCTCTGTCTCTCTCTCTCTCTGTCCACTCTGCCTGTCAAAAAAAAAAAAAAAGAAAGAAAGAAAGAAAGAAAAAGAAAGAAGGACAGAACTGTGGGTGCTGAGGGGATTCACACGATACACAAGTGTCAAAGCCAGGGAAGGAGAGGAGGTGTGACCCAACTTCCCATCAATCTCCTTCCCTGAGGGTCTCTCACTGCCTGAGTATCACAGCTTGCGGTGTCACTCTGAGTAAGGTAGGCATTTCTGTGAGTGCCAAGCACCTACCTTATCTGCTACTCAAACAGCAAACCATTCCAGCCTGGCACACGGTGAGACCTTGAACCCCCAAACCTGCAACAAGGTCCTGGCAGCTTCACTCCCCTCTGCCAAGAAGTTGAGAGGAAGGAGAAAGAGGTGCTAGTGGGTGGAAGAAAATGCTTTTGTTGTTGTTCTAAACAGACCAATGAAGGGGATTTGAAGCTCTAATTTTGTTACTCTATAGAGTAACAGAAGGAGCATAGTTTTAATTTTTTAAGGATTTATGTATGTATTTGAAGGCATAGTGACAGAGAGAAGGCGACAGAGAATGAGAGGGAGGGAGGGAGGGAGGGAGGGAGAGAGAGAGAGATCTTCAAACCATACTGGTTCACTCCTCAATTGCCTTCAATGGCTGGAGCTAGGCCAATCCAAAGCCAGGAGCTGGGACCTCCATCCAGGTCTCCTATGTAGGTGGCAGGGACCCAAGCACTTGGACCATCATCCACTGCCTTCCCAGGTCCATCAGCAGGAGATGGGACCTGAACCTGCATTCTGAGATCGGATGTGGGCATCCTGAGTGGTCGCTTGACCCATTTGCACCACAAAATCCATCTCAAGGGCAGAGTTTTTAAAGGAAGATGGACTCTCAGCCCTAATGATACAAGCAACATCTTTGATAGCTACTTTCCATTTTTAATTCAAGTTTTCATTTTCTTATCCTAATCCTTACCTGATACTCTTACAGTCATGGAAACCAGAGTATATCTGGTGAAAACACAGTCCTGGCACATCATGGCATTCAATGCACTTTAATTCTTGCTTTTAGACACAAGATTTGCTGGACAAGCATCATCAATGCATTGCCTTGTGTCCTACAAATCAAAGGCAAATCTGGTTTAAATACCTTATATATGGTCTCCAAAATGTTCCCAAGGTGGAATCGATCATAACTTCGTTTGCCCTAAGAATCACTCCCTACCTCTGCGACCAGATCCTGGAGTACCAGTATCAGGATTTCTTTTTTTTATATACATTTATTTATTTTATTTGAAAGACAGAGTTACAGAGAGGCAGAGGCGGGGGGGGGGGGGGGAGAGACCTTCCATCCACTGGCCCACTCCCACATTGGCTGCAACGGCCAGAGTTGTGCCGATCCAAAGCCAGGAGCCAGGAGCTTCTTCCAGGCCTTCCACGTGGGTACAGGGGCCCAAACACTCGGGCCATCTTCCACTGCTTTCCCAGACCATGGCAGAGTGCTGGATCGGAAGTGGAACAGCTGGGACTCAAACCAGCGCCCATAAGGGATGCAGGCCCTGCAGGTGGCAGCTTTACCCGCTACACCACAGCGCCGGCCACCAGGCTTTCTTAAGCCAGAGAACAGTTGAAAGGAGGGCTGGTTCTTCCCAGCCATGACAAGCACATTCAGAAGGCACTTAATGACAAGCCATCTGGACAAAGCTCATCTGCTGAACAGTATGACCGTGGCTGGACACAGCTGTGGAATGATTTCAGTTTTTTCCTACTCATTACCTTTGACCATTCTCTGTTCGATCTCCCTTCCCGTTGTTAATCTTGAGAACATTCTATATGTTTCAACTGTTTGGCCATTTTTCAAGCTCAGGCTTCTTGCAAACCTCAATCATATATTCAATTTAACAAGAAAGCAGCAGGAGCAGATAGACTTGTGCCGGAAGAGCTGCTGCAGCAGACCCGCCTTGTGTCCCAGCGCCCCTGTTAGTCTCCCAGGAGTTTTGTTTTGTTTGTTTGGATTCATTTTGGCTTGGTTTGATTTGCAAGGTGGAGGAGGAAAGAAATGAGAAAGGATTAGGGTGAGTGTGACTGAGGCAAGGGAGAGACGTTTCTGCCTGGAGCCTGAAATGATGGCACGGACATGAAAAGTAAGCAACGCTTACACTCTTCTCTTGCCTCATTCTTCTTAAAATCCGAACGCTGGGTTTTAATTGTTTGAAGAGATTCTCAAGTTGGGTGTTTAGTGAGAACTAAGGCAAGAAGAAAACTAAACTGCTTGGCTTTCCTTTAGCTATGCCTCTTACTCTCAACAGTCATTTTTCAAACCTTTTATTGAAATGTAGTATATCTATCAAGAAATGCCACATAAGGGTACAGATAAATGCATTCTTGTCATCTGAGCACATTCATAACCAACATCAAATTACGAACAAAGCATTGCTAGAACCCCAAGAGTCCTCACTACCCCTCCATGGCTTTTTTTAATCTGAGATAAAAAATATATTGTCATTTACATGGTATGATTCAGCGAAGTATTATTTATAACTATATGACAAGTGATATGATATCCACACAGATTTCATCTCTATATTAACTACCATGGATAGATAAAAAAAAAAAAAACGTGAATTTATCTTTTGAGATCTGGTTTATTTCACTTAGCAAAGAGTTACCTGAACTCCCATGTTTATAGCAGCCCAATTCATGATAGCTAAGACATGGAATCAACCTAGATGTCCATCAACTGATGACTGGATAAAGAAAATGTGATACATGTACACGATGGAGTATTACTCAACCATGAAAAAGAACAAAATATTGATATTTGCAACAAAATGGATGCAACTAAAGATCATCAGTGCGTTTTTGTCACCAGCCCTGTCGCTGCATGGCCAGTTAGAGAAACCACTTATTTCTCTAACCTCCTCCAAGTCTCTTTAACACTGCCAAGCTCCTACATCTGCTTGCTGTGAGGGTCTCCTGCCTAAAAGACATTCCTTTTGCATAAGTAGCAGAGAAACAGCTCAACCACTGTTTACCACTCAGAATAACTTCCTTGTCACACCAAACACAGGAGGTGCAGGGTGTCTATTGCAGCCCTGTTTCTCGACCCTGACATTTCCCTCAAATTCTTTCTCCACCGACTTCAAAGGCACAGGGCAGCCAAATTAGCAAGTGCGCTACAGAGAGCCCCAACTGCACGTCTCCCTGAGGGGCACCCTTAGGGGAGAGGATGCACAATTGTCCTCGCTGATGGGCCAGTGAGTCGCGACTTTATTATGTCTCTCACCCTCTCGCTGTCCCTGATCTCCACTTCCACGGAGCTGGTGAGAAGACATGGAGTGCAGAGAACGACGCAGGGCCACTTACATTTACAAATTGTGAAATTCTCTCTTTCAGGGAGTGTGGAGTTTCACGGATTCTGACACATATTGAGAGCTCTGTTCACCATCACGGCAGTAAAGATGCAGTACAGCTTTGTCACCTCTGAGAAGTCCCCCATGCTTAAACCCTGGCTACTAGCAATTTGTCTCTGTTCCCATGGTTTTATCTGCTCTAGAATGTCACTTGAATGGGAGGCTTCCTACGCTCAAGTTCCATTGGCTGTATTATTTCTGTCAATAGTTTGATAATTTTGATCACAGAGTACAATTGCACCGTATGATGACAACAGAGTTTGCTCATCCCGGCACTAGCTAAAGGACATCTGGGTGGTTTCCAGTACTGGGCAATTATGAATGTGATTGCTACAGTCACTCACGCATAGGTTTTAGGGGAACAACGAAATCATACGGTAGTAAAAGTTCAAGTTTACAAGAAACTACCGAGTCTCCTTGTAGAGCAGTTCACGGGAATTCTGGATGCTCAGTGTCTTTGACAACACTTGACACCTGGTCTTTCCATCCCCTTCTTCTAAGAACGTTGATGACTGTCAGAGTGTGATGACTGTATCACAGCATTTCAGTGGGATTTTTTTTTTTTTTTGACAGGCAGAGTGGACAGTGAGAGAGAGAGACAGAGAGAGAAAGGTCTTCCTTTTGCCGTTGGTTCACCCTCCAATGGCCGCCGCTGCAGCCGGCGCACTGCGCTGATCCGATGGCAGGAGCCAGGAGCCAGGTGCTTCTCCTGGTCTCCCATGGGGTGCAGGGCCCAAGCACCTGGGCCATCCTCCACTGCACTCCCTGGCCATAGCAGAGAGCTGGCCTGGAAGAGGGGCAACCGGGACAGAATCCGGCGCCCCAACCGGGACTAGAACCCAGTGTGCCGGCGCCGCAAGGTGGAGGATTAGCCTATTGAGCCACGGCGCCGGCTCTTCAGTGGGATTTTAATTGGCATTTCTTTAGTAACGATGTTGGCGATGCTCTTCATATGATTCTCAGCCAAATATATCCTTTTTAGGTGAAATGCCTAATCAAATTACATGAGCATTTAAATGTTTTATTTGAGAGGGAGAGAGACAGAGAGAGAGAAGGTTCCTATCTACCAGTTCATGACCCAAAAACCTGAAACATCCAGGACTGGGCCAGGGAACTCCATCAAGGTCACCCACGACAGTGACAGGCACCCAACTACTTGAGCCAGAACCGGCTGCTCCCAGCGTGTGCATTAGCAACAAGCTGATTTCCAGCTGAGCAGAGTGTGACCCCAAGCCCTCCAAACCATTCCCCAGTGTGAGATGTCGGCATCCTAGCCGAATTGTAACTGCTTGGCCAAATGACCAGCCCTTCCGTGACCACTGTATAATGCTTTCCTTTTCTTCTCCTACAGTGTGAGTGTTCATTATGCATTCTGAATACAGTACTTAGTCAGCTATGTCATTTGCAAATACTGTCTTCCAGACTGTAGCTTATTGTTCTTTTAATTAAAATATTTTAATTTTTATGAGGTCCAACTTATCTCTTTTTTTCTTTTAGGGATTATGATTTGCTATCATACTGGAGACCTTTAGGCCTAATTCAAAATCACAAATACTTTCTCCAACTTCTTTTCTAAAAATTTCATATTACTTTTAGGACTATCCAGGTGTAAACTTGTGGTTGGAGGGCTTTTTTTCTTTCTTTTTTCACTGTATAGCTGTCCAGCTGGTCTCCCACCAATGCTCTCCTTTCTTCATTGAATCTAATTTACACCCATGTAAAAGTAACTTGGGCAGATTTGAGTCAATTGACCAGCTAGCTCCTCTCTCAGTTTCATTGATCAATGTGTCTGTCTTTTCTCCAATACCACATTCTCTTGATTGTGGTGACTTTAAATATATGTGAAATCAGGAACTGCTATCCTCCCAACAATGGTCTGTTTCAAAATTATTTCACTTATTCCAGTTCCTTTGCTTTTCTATATAAAATCCAAGATTAACTTGTGAAAAAGGAATCTAAAAAATACACAGGGGCCGGTGCTGTGGCATAGCAGGTAAAGCACCGCCTGCAGTGCTGACATCCCATTTGGGCGCTGGTTCGAGTCCTGGTTGCTCCACTTCCCATCCAGCTCTGTTATGGCCTGGGAAAGCACAGAAGATGGCCCAAGTCCTCGGGTCCCTGCACCCGCATGGGAGACTTGGATGAAGATCCTGGCTCCTGACTTCAGAGTGGCCCAGCTCCAGCCATTGCCACCATTTGGGGAGTGAATGACAGGATGGAAGACCTCTTTCTCTGTCTCTGCCTCTGCCCCTCTGTAACTCTGTCTTTCAAATAAATTAATAATATTTATATATATGTGTATAAAACCCTCCAAATTGCATAATAAGTAAACCGATCAATTAGAAGATGGCAGAAAATGTGAAGACATTTTACTAAAAGAGATATACAGATGGCAAATAAAAACAAGAAAGAAAACTCCATGTAGTTCCATTTTAGTTTTTCATTGATTTCTTTCATAATGTTCTATAACTTTCAGGAGCTAATTATAAATAGTATTGCTTTTAACTTTAGTTCCAATTGTCCTTTGCCAGAATATCAAAGTATGTGTAATATTTATGCATTGACGTTGTATCCTGTGAATTTGCTAAGCTCATATAATATCTTTAAAACTTTTTGACGATTCCTTTGATTTTTTTATATGGACTATCATGCCATCGATGAAAAGAGAGAATTTTATTTCATCCTATTCATCTTGTATGCCTTTTATTTCTTTTACTTGCTTTGTTGCAGTGCCTAGAACTTCCAGTATGATGTTGAACAAGAATTATAAGGGCAGAAACCTTCGTCTTGACCTTGGTCGGAAAGGGAAAGTGTTCAAAGTTTGTCATTAGAGACATCTCCCATTAAGTTCTTCATAGATGCCTTTATCAGATTAAGAGTTTACCATGAGAGGATGTTACCTTTTTACAAGTGCTTTTCCTGAATGTGTGATCATGATTTTTCTTCACTAGCCTGTTAATATGGTAAATTAAATTGATAGATATTGCTAATGTTGAACCAGCTTTACATGCCTGGAATAAATTCTACTGCTTCATGATCTATTATCCCTTTTATATAATGTTGGATTCTCTTTGCTAAAATTGTACTAAAGATTTTTATGTCTGTATTCATGAAGGATATCAGTTTGTGGTTACCTTTCATTGTATTTATCTGATTTGGTATTAGGATAATGCTGTTCTCATAAAATATTCTGCTCTTCTAGTTTCTAGAAGAAATTCTAGTGGAAATGTTATTTCTTCTTTAAGCACCTCACAGATGGGGCCAACACTGTGGTTCAGCAGGGCAAGTTATTGCTCCTGACACCAGCATCCCATAGCAGAGCGCTGGTTCGAGGCCCAGCTACTTCACCTTCAACCCAGCTCCCTGCTGGTGTGCCTGGAAAGATGCCTAAAGATGGCCCAGGTACCTGAACCCCTGCACCCACGTGGGAGACCCAGATGGAGTCCCTGACCCAGCCTTGGCTCTTGTGGCAATTTGGGGAGTGAACCAGCAGGTGGACGATCTTTCTCTCTCTGTCATTCTGCCTTTTGAATAAATAAATAAATATTTAAAATAAGTAAATACTTACTAGCATTTTCCAGTGAACCATTTCTGCATAGATTTTTATTTGTAAAAAGATTTTTTTTACTAAGTCAAAAACAAATGTTTGTGAGGATGTGGAGAAAAGAGAACTCAGACACTGTTCGTGGGAATGTAAGTTAGAACATCCACTGTGGAAAAGAGCATGGATGTTCCCCAGAAAAGCAGGAGGAGAACTGCCAAATAATCCAGTAACCCCACTGTTGGGGTCAAGAGCAAAGGAAATCAGTATGTCTAAGTCTGTGTTCCTCTGTTCATTGTAGCACTACCCACAACAACTGAGATACAGAATCTCTTAAAGTGCCCTTCAGCTAATGAGTGGATAAAGAAAACGTGGTCTAGAAACACAGGGAAATATCATTTCACAATCTGAAAACAAGAACTCCTGAGATTTGCCGAAACATGGATGCAACTGTAGGGTATCATGTTAAGTAAATCACATAAAGACAAATATCACGTTTCAACTTCTATGTTTTCAGAATGTTCATGCGGAATGAGTATTATGAAAAAAAAATTATGCATGTATTTCAAAAATTTTGCACCAAAATAACTTATTTTTCAATTCCATTTTTTCCCCGAGCTTTGTGAAGTTACCTTTCATGTGTAAGCTAAAACAGAGATCCATAGAAGTAGAGAGTCAAATAGTGACTAGCAGACATGGGAGCGGAAGGGGGTGAAAAAGGAAAGTTAACAGACAGGAACGCGATTAATAGGAGGGGCAACTGCTAATGTTCTGGAGCACAAAGGGCAACTATAATTGACAACAGTTAATTGCACCTGTAAGTTTCAAAATAGCCAATAGAGAGGTTTTGAATATTTCCCAAATAAATGATAAATATTTAAGGTGTTGGATATACTAGCCCTGTTGCCACAAGAAACATAACAACTGTACTATTTTACATTCCCACCAACAGTGTATGAGTGTTCCCTTTCTCTTTACCCTTGTGTGTTATTCTTTGTCTTTTTGACTATAGTCATTTTAGCTTCGGTGAGATGACATTGTGATTTTGATTTTCTTTTCCTGAATATCAATGGTGTTGAGCATTTTTAATATTCTTGTTAACCATTATCTCTTTTCTGAAATATGTCTATTCAGATTGTTTCTTCATTTTTTAAAATCAGGTTGTTATTTGTTGAGTCCCTTATGTACCCTGGATATTAATCTCCTGGAAGCATAGTTTGAAGATGTTTTCTCCCATTCTACAGGTCGCTTCTTCATCTACTGATTATTTCCCTTGCAATGCAGCAGCTGTTTGGTTTTCTGTAATCCTGTTTGTCAGCTTTTGCTTTTGTTGCCTGTACCTTGGGGTCTTATAAAAAAATAATCCTTTCCCAGTTCAGTGTTCTGAAGCAGTCCCCTTATTTGTTCTGCTAGTTCTGTATTCTGAGATCTTACATGCAAGCCAGTTGACTTTTGTATATGGTGAGAGAGAGGGTTTACCTTCAGTCTTCTGCATGGGGACATCCATTTTTCCCAAATGCCACTTATTGAAGACACTATCCTTTCTCCAATGTATGTTCTTGGTGCTATCGTCAAAAATAGTTGGCTGTAAATACATGGGTTCATTTCTGGGTTCTCTATTATTTTCCATTGATCTGCATGTCTGTTTTATGCTGCTTCTATGATGTTTTGGTTATGATAACTTTGTAGTATTTTTTAAGTCAAACATTGATATGCTGCCAGCTTTTTTCTTTTTGCTTGGGACTGCCCTGGCTGTTCAAGGTCTTTTGTGGTTCCATAGGAGTTTTAGGATTGTGTTTTCTGTTTCTGTGAAAATGTCACAGGTATTTTGGCAAGAATTGCAGTGAATTTGTTGTCCATATTGGATGGGATGGACATTTGAACAATGTAGTGCTACCAAGCCATGAACATGGGGTGACTTTCTCCTTTTTGCTATTCTCTTCCACTTTTTAATCAGTGTTTTAGTTTTCCTTGTAGAGTTCCCTCACCTTTGTTACATCTGTTTGTAAATATTTGTGTTAACTATTATGAATGATTTATTGATATCCTTCTCAGCTAGTTTGCTACTGGTATACAGAAATGCTGCTTTTTTCGTATGTTCCTCTTGTATCCTTCAACTTAACTGAATTAATCATTTCTAACCATTTCCTGGTGAAACCTTTGGGTTTTTCTACATGTAAAGTCATGTCTTCTGGAAACTGGGTTAATTTGACTTCCTCCTTTTCAATTTGGATGTCTTTGAACCTTTTATTTCTTTTTCTTGCCTAATTGTCCTGTGTGAAATTCCTTATTCTATATATCTTCTAATTTTCCTCAAAACTTTACCTTCAACTCATTGGCTATTTATAAATGTAAGCTTTAATTCCAAAACATTCAGAAATTGTCCAGACATCTTTTTGTTATAAATCTAGTCTACATGTGGTGTGGTCAGAGAACTTATTTTCTGTTATTCCCATTCTTTTAAACATGTTGGCGTTTTTTATTGCCCACAAAATGCTATCTCTTGAGGAATATCCCATGTGCAATCAACAGAATGTGGATTCTGTTGTTGTGAAAAATGATTCTGTAAACACCAATTGGGTCGCACTGGTTATTACTGTTCTAGTCTTCTGTATTGTTGCTGATTTTCTAAATTCTCATTCTGCCAGAAACTGGAAAAATTGTAAGTCTTTCTTTGTACAAAAGATCTTCAAAAAGCTCATGGTAAATGTGTATTATGAAAAAGTGGACATGGGGCTGGCGCCGCGGCTCACTAGGCTAATCCTCCGCCTTGCAGCACCGGCACACCGGGTTCTAGTCCCTGTCGGGGGGCTGGATTCTGTCCCGGTTGCCCCTCTTCCAGGCCAGCTCTCTGCTGTGGCCCCGGAGTGCAGTGGAGGATGGCCCAAGTGCTTGGGCCCTGCACCCCATGGGAGACCAGGAGAAGCACCTGGCTCCTGCCATTGGATCAGCGCGGTGCGTCGGCCGCAGCACGCCGGCCGCAGCGGCCATTGGAGGGTGAACCAACAGCAAAGGAAGACCTTTCTCTCTGTCTCTCTCTCTCACTGTCCACTCTGCCTGTCAAAAAAAAAAAAAAAGTGGACATGGATTTCAACACTTCATTGTATCAAATAAATTTATTTTTTAATGCCATTTCCCTGTGAACTTTTTGAAGCACCCATTTGTGTGGATTTCTCTACTTGTCATTTTATTTCCAACAATTTCTGTCATATATATCTTAAAGTTCTATTTCCAAATAAATATCTATTTAAAATTGCTTCTTTTTGGGTATTTACCCTCCTATAATTCTAATGTCCCTATTTATTCCTGGCAACTTTCCTGTTACGTTTGTGATTTCTCTCTTCCATATAGCCACTCCAGCTGTTTTTGTCACTGTTTGCATGGTATATTTTTTTTATTATTTAATCTACTTTTACCTTATCTTTAAAGTAAGCTACTTCTGTGCAGTTAACAGCTGTATTTTTTGATTATTCATTTGTTTATTAAATCTACAGTTAACATGTATTAATGTGTTTAGGCCACTTATGCTTAATGTAATTATTGATATAATTTGATTTGTAACTATCATTTTATTATTTGTTTTCACTTTATCTCTCTGGCTTTTTCTTTCTTTTCCCCTTTTTCTATCTCCCTTTAGATTACTTTAATGTGCTTAGTACTAAATTTTGATCCATCTTTTGGCTCTTTGACTTTATCTCTTTGGATTACTTTTTTATAGTTGTTCTGGTGGCTTAAATACACATGCATAATTTTTCATAGTAAATTCAGAATTAAAAAGTCTTAGAGAATCCTAACAAAGAGGAAGGTCACCATATCCTCCCTCTTTTATAACTGTCATAGGTATTGCATCTCTATGTATTTGAAAATCAACCAGATAATATTATAGTATTTGCTACCAATAGTCAGATGTATCATAAAGAATTTAGAGGGGAACACACATGTGTATTTCCCTAGAGGTTTACCATGCTGGTTCTTCTTCTCTGTTCCCTGTATCTTTCCTCTTGGTTTAAAGAGCTTCCTTCAGCATGTGTTTTAGAACAAGTATGGTGGCAGTAGTGTTCTTCATTTGGGAATGTCTTAATTATGCCCTAATTATTGAAGGACAGTCTCACTGGATATCAGTTGACAGTTTTTTCTGCATCACTTTAAATATGCCATTCCTCTGTCATCTGTCATCCAGGTTTCTGATGAGAAATTCACATCTATTCCAACAGTTGGGAGTGAGCTCTTTGAGGTTTCCTGTTTGAGATTATCTGACATTCCTTTATTTGGTATTCATTTTATTTATTTATTGGAAAAACAGAGACAGAGAGCTGCCATTCTCTGGCTCACTCCTCGGATGCCTGCAACAACTGAACTGTACGAAGTGAAAGCCAGGAGCTGGGAACTCAATCCAGGTCTCGCACACGAATGGCAGGACCCAGCTCCTGGAGCCATTGCCTGTGCAGTGTGCATGTTAGCAGAAAGCTGGGATGGAGAGCAGAGCTGGGGCACAAACCCAGACGCGCCACAGCGTCTTTACTGCTATGTCAGGTGCCTGTCCTTGATCTTCTTGATACGCTAAATTTCAGTTTTGCA
This sequence comes from Oryctolagus cuniculus, assembly GCF_964237555.1. Classification (NCBI taxonomy): domain Eukaryota; kingdom Metazoa; phylum Chordata; class Mammalia; order Lagomorpha; family Leporidae; genus Oryctolagus; species Oryctolagus cuniculus. The sequence goes on from NC_091435.1 coordinate 167,749,362, forward strand.
TTAAATTCAGGAAATTTTCAGACACCATTTCTTCAAGTACTTTTCCTGCACAAATCTCATTCTCCTGATTTGTCTGAGATTCCAATAACATGAATGGAGAACACTTGATGTTGTCTTGTCTTTCGAAATCTTTTCTCTCTCTCTTGTCCAAATCTGGTTATTTCTATTGTTCTGTCTTTAAGTCCACTCATCTCCTCTTTGCTGCTGATCTCATTGGGTGAATTTTTATATTTAAAATATTATATTTTTTATTTCTCAAATTTGTTTCTTTTTTGTAGATTCTTCTCTGGTGTTTATATTTTTTTAATATTTCCATAATTTTCAAGAATGTCCTCATTTTCCTCCTTGAGTTTGATCATAACCATTGTTTTAGAGGGGTTGACTCTTGAGTCTAATTTGTGAGTTATTTCATATTTACTTGTCCGTCCTTTTTCTTTAAAATTTGGCTGATCTTCCTTGGGCTCTTTGGTTGAATAATTTTCATAGTAATATATCTAGGACATTTAAAATATTAAGTTGTGGACTAGGAGCCCTAAATCCTCACAAGCCGCGGGTGAGGTGCAGCGGGTTAAGCCACATTTACAATGCCAGCATCCTCTATTGGAGTGCTGGTTAGAGTCCCAGCTACTCTGCTTCCAATCTGCCTTCCTGTCAATGCACCTGGGAAGTCAGCAGTCAGTGACCCAAGTAATTGGGTTCCTGCCACCTATGTGGAAGACCTGGATAGAGTTCTGGGCTCTCTGGTTTCAATCCAGCTCAGCTCTGGCTGGGTTGGCCATTTGGGGAGTGAACCAGTGGATGGAAGATTCTCTCTCTCTCTCTCCCTCTCTCTCCCCACTCTGCCTTCCAAATAAATAAATCTTTTTTTCTTAATCCTCACGAAATTGCTGGAGTTCTGTCGTGGCTTTGAATGTGGTTGTTGTTTTGATAGCAACAACTCTGTTGACTTCAGACAGAAGGTTCTTCCCAAACTTCTGAGGATGGTGGTCCCAACAGCAGTCCAGCTTTCCCGGCCTTTATCGTGTTGTTTGGGTCCGACTCACTCATGTCTCACTCAGGGATGGATCCGGGGCTTGGGTGGCGATTTAAATTGTTCTTCGTTCTCTAAGCCTTTGTTATGCTTCCTTGGGTCTCTTGCACGCGTGTGTTTCCTGGGATGAGGCAGAGTCATACCAGTTCATACACAAAATTAAGACATTATCTTCTCCAGCAGGCTCCTAACAGGCGTTTCCCATATTTAATATCTCCAAGGAGCCCCTTTCAGGAAACATATGTAGTCTTTGTATCCTATAATACTATAAATAATTACATTACAAGAAAGAAAATGTGTCTGGTGATTCCTGGGCACATTTCTCCTAAGCCCACAATACTGGTCACACTCGCAAAGAGGGAGAGAGAAAGAGAGGCTGCAGGAATAAAGTGCAGTCTACAGGTTAGGAAAAGATGCTATTTCACCTTGAGCTATGCCCAGGAGTGCGATTCCTGGACCATAAACATTGTGCACTTGTGACCTAGTGATTGTCTTCTCTCCTGAGGCTCTCAGGAACATTCTGCTGGAAGCCCCGGAACAAGACTTGGGTTAAACTTAAGCTATCACTAGGGAAGTCTGTTGATGACCAGCTAAAGCCAGGAACATAAATGCTGTATCCATTGATTTATATCATGTGTTGGGTTACTACTCTAGGACAAACACTGGTCTTCTTAATTTGCAAAGAATATTGGGTAAACAAAATTAACCCACTGCAAACAAAATGACCAGATCTTTGATATTTTCTAGAATGAAAAGCATTTGTTCACTTTTCCTATTCCTCCATTTCCACATTCTGTTGTATTGTGGTCTAGGCTGGTGCCCTTGGACAGCACTAGATTCAGGACATGGATGTTACCCTTAACGCTGATGAGCTTTGCTCAAAGGCATAGGGCTTTCTAAGAAAGTTGAAAAGCAATGGTCTTTGTAACATGAAGGCCAAGAATTTTCTCGAGAGATCTTGAACATCAGAAAACTTCCTGGAAATGAATATTTATGTTGGTGACCTAGCACACACAGCTATCCACTTAGAGGGAAAGGAAGAAAACTCAAGGTTACAGTGTGAAGTGCTTTTATAAAAATCAAAAAAGAGTAGTTAAGACAAAGAAAGCCATACAGTAATACAAGGGTACTTCAGGGGCGCAGTAGGTAAAAGCTGTCACTTGTGACACCACCATCAATCTGAGCGCTGGGTTTGAATCCCAGCTGCACAGCTTCCAATGTGGCTCCCTGCTGGGCAAACAAATGAGAATGACTGGGTACTCTGGACCCTGCAGTGGTGCCCAGGCCTCTGATGACCACATGTGAGACCCAAATAGAGTTCTAGGCTCCTGGCTTCTGCCTGGCCCTCATAGGCCATTGCAGCCTTTCGGGTAGTGAACCAGCAGATGGAAGACCTCTTTCTCTCTCTATTTCTTCTTCTGTCTGTCACTCTGCCTTACAAGTGAATAAATCTTACAAAAGAAGAAGAAAAAGAAATGCAAAGGGTCTTCAAAAAGTTTGTAGAAATGCATATTATTAAAAAAACTATGCATGGATTTTTTGAAAAAATATTTATTTATTTGTTTGAAAGACAGAGTTAACAGAAAGAGACAGACAGACAGACAGACAGATCTTCCATTTGCTGGTTCACTCCCCAAATGGTTGCAATGGCCAGGTGGGCCAGGCTGAAGCCAGGAGCCAGGAGCTTCTTCTGGGTCTCCCACATGAGTGCAGGGACCTAGAACTTGGGCCAACCTCCACTGTTTTCCAAGACGCATTAGCAGGAGCTGGATAGGAAGTGGAGGAGCTGGGCCTTGAACTGGCACCCATATGGGATGCGGGCACTGCAGACAGATGCTTAACTTACTACGCTACAGCACTAGCAGACTACACATGGATTTCAAAAAAGTTTGCATTAAAATAAACATCTTTTTTAAAAATGTACTTTTAATTTACTTGAGAAACAGAGATATACCACGAGACAGACAGAAAAAGAGCTTCCATTCTCTGGTACACTCCCCAAATGCCTGTAATGCCTAGAGTGGCAGATGAGTACCTGGGTCCCTGCCACCCATATGGGAGGCCTGGATGGAGTACCAGACTCCTGGCTTTGTCCTGGCCCAGCCCTGGTTGTTCCAAGCATAAACAGAGAGAACCAGCAGATGGAAGATCTCTCTTTCTCCCTCTCTCCCTCTCCTTCTTGCTCTACATCTCTCTCTGCTTGTCAAATAAAATGAAAATCAATACAAATTTAACCATAAAATGGTGTAGCATTTACATAAAGCCTATGCACATCCTCCCCTGTACTTTAGAATCATTTCTGGGGCACTTAAGCTACCTAACACCATGTAAATGCTATGCGAGTAGCTGTTGTCTGGGAATAGTGACAAGGAAAACAAAAGTCTACACATGTTCAGTACAGACACAATTTTTTCTTGAGTGCTTTCATTCTCAACTTGTTTGAATCCATAGATCAGGAACCCTCAGACACAGTGATCAGATTGTAATAAACACACACAAATAAATGTGTAAATATAAATTATATTTCCATACATTCATTAATTGAACCTTTTTCATACATACATATGTAGTGTGTATGTTTGTGTGTGTGTGACAAACCTATTTCACAAAGGTAGGGGATAATTGGCACCTTGGACATGTTTTAAAGGCTTTGTGAATCAACTAAAAAGCTGAACGTGTCCATTCTTCTGTTGTGATATCATTAAACAGAAAAGTTAAGGGTAGGAAAGCAATGAAAGATTGTGAGCGTAGTCTCTTAAGCTCTTGTGAATCACACAGTTTCACAATAATGGCATGGACAGCTACCTGGAATCAATGGGAGAGGCTAGGGTGAGCCGTGCCTGTGACTCCACACACACCGGGGGCTCTGAGAACACGGGGAGGCACGTGAGACGGCTTGCTGGTTCCTTTTATACCAGGGACACCAATTCAACCATTTGCCAATCACCACAAAGTATGTTGACAGAACTCAACCCAGGATCAAAGATAAATAGGAGCTCTGGTGAAATCTTGCCTTCCGTGTTTCCCTTATAAGAGAAAATGTGGGCAGAGAAATCGTAATTTAAAAAATGATGATGAAATTAGGTTGGTAAATTGTTCATCCAAAGGTGAATGGGTCATCGGTGGTGATATATACACAGAATGGATTAGTATTTTGCAAAGCAGAGAAAGAGCTATTGATACATATGACAACATGAGTGACTCTCAAAAGCAATAAGCTGACCACATAGAAGCCGGAAGAATACATACAGCATGATCCCTTTATGACGAATTTTAATACGAAGAAAACTAACCTGTGATGATGGAAACAGATCCTTGGTTTCCTGAGACAGGAGCTGGGCAGGAAGGTTGGCTGCAAAGGGACCCCAGGGAACTTCCTGGAATGGTGGAGGTATTCTATGTCTCTATTGCAATGATGGTTACGTGAGTGTCTCTGTTCGTCAGAATTCATGGGATCACATGCTTAAAACAGGTGCATTTTGTTCCATGTAAATTAATACTCAACGAAATTTATTAGAATTCTAAAAATAGGTTGGTCACGCACAAAGCAAGAACAGTTATCTCATGCTAAATAGATATAATTACAAAGTTCTGTCAAAGGGCATTTACATGCAAAAGCATCTCTGTTGAGCAGAGGTCTTAGTTGCTTCAAATTGTTCTCAATCTCAACTTCATATCAGAACCTCCTGGATACCCCTTAAAAATGCACCACGTGTTGTACTGCAGTGTAGACTGGGCGTGGGGATTTTTTCCAAAGGTCCCGGCTGACTCCAATGTGCTGCAGATGAGATCCACAGACTGTGTAGGATTCCTGCCTGTGGCTCCACCAGCAGAGAATCCCATCCACCAGGTATCCCAAGGGTCTCCCAAGGTCAGGGACATTCCTAGGGTAAAGCCGTTGCCGTTGACAGACATTGGCCTGTACCACCCCATTCCAGTGGGAGGCTCTGAGGGAGAAGCAGAATCACTCTCAGGTTCGCTCAGGCACATAACCAGCCCTACAGTGACAGGCTGGACCAGCTGCTCCTAGAAAACAAGCATGAGTCAGTTTGATTCCATCATTTGAGTGCATTGGATTCATTAATCTTTTCTCAGAAGGAATAGGTGAGAGTGGGTCCAGGAAAATCATGCATTTCATCTCCCCCAAATGAGGAAAGACAAGAGAGAAATATGTTAGGACAAATATACAGATAAAAAGAGGCAAAACTCAGTGCCTTTTACTGGCCCTTGAAAAACACAGGAAGTGGGGATAGCATTGTGGCGCAGTGAGCTAAGCTGCCACCTGTGACACTGGCATCCCATATGGGTGCCAGTTCAGGTCTCTGCTGCTCCATTTACCATCCAGCTCCCTGCTAATGTGCCTGGGAAGGCAGCGAATGATGACCCAAGTGCTTGGGCCCCTGCCACCCATGTGGGAGACCCAGATGGAGATTCGGGCTCCTGGCTTCTTCCTGGCCCAGCACAGGCAATTGCAGTCATTTGGGAAGTAAACCAGCAGACGGAAGATCTCTCTGTCTTCCTCCATCTCTGTCTCTCACTCTCGCTTTACCTTTCAATAGATAAATAAATCATCAAAAATAAACAGAGGAAGGAGCTAACATATAGATGCTGTTTATCAACACTGTAATTTTCCATCTTCACTATTTTTATTGACAACCCTGTACCAGGGATATGATTCTGTCCATTTGGCTCAGAGAGGTCATTGTTTGGTTTAGGGTCTCACAGTCCATGGCAGTACCATGACTTGAGCATTCAGTTTCCCTAAAACTTGTGTGTGTTCCTTCCTCTGTTTATATTACTACCTTGAAAACTGACAGCAGTATAGCAGTAATAGTAACGATAATATTTACCAAGAGTTGTTTGGGTGCTAGGAGCAGACTAAGATTGCACCTCCATCCGTGTGTCTAGATAGAGCTGTATCTATACATACATGTAGACATAGAAAAGGCCAGTTAGTCTCCATGTCAACTCAGCGAGGCAGATCCTATCAGTAGCCTCACTAGACATGGTACAACTAAGGTACAAAGATGTTGGCTAGTTTTCGCAAGATGACAAAGTTACAGAAGACAGGAAGTATTTAACCATAATCATCTCCTAAACACCATCGTCCCTAACAATGCCAGCCAAAGATGAGCTGAGAGCATTTTGCTACCTTGCTCTCAACCTCAATACTCAATAAACTCAATGTGACCGCCTCATGATTTGAAACTGCACACTTGGATGGTCCGTACTGACTGCAGCATTTGTAGTCTATGGGGAAGGGCCACTTACTGCAAATTCCGATTGGCAAGATCAACGTGATTATTATCACGCAGCACTTAAACAATCATGGATTAGCAAGCTGAAAAACAACGTCTGGCAGCCTCTGCAGCAAGAAAGGCAACGCGTGCTGTCTGACACGGTGAAAAGGAGCTGAAGAAAGTAGCACTTCGAGCAAGGATTGTCAGCTGGAATTGACTACGGAAAAATGGGACCCGCTTACTCTACCAGATCTGCTTCCCAGCAGCACCCCGTGATCCAGGGCTTCACGTTTCACTGACATATGCAAGTTCTTGCCACGCTAAGCCCTGCAGGGCAAAGGCAAGCGTGGAAGTCTGAACCGGGGCCATCCCCGCCTCATACATCATCCGCGCAGCCGTCAGCTGAGTTTTCGACGAGGAGCTTTTGTTCCTCATGATGCGATGGGACCTGGAAGAGAACCATGGGCTCCTCCTCTCCAGCCCTGCCTTTACGTAAATGTATTTAAATGGATCTCTACACACGCTCCTACTGAGCTGAAACACAAGCAGAAATGATTCTGCTATCAGAGAGGGGTGGTATAAACGGTCACCTGTGCAGCCCATCGGCTTCAGTTGGTAACATCAAACCCTTGGCAGCTACATCTGTAGGTCACTCTTTCATTGTTCCTCACACCCCACAACCCATGTCCTTAGCCTCCCATCCTGGTCTGAGGGGTGGCTCCGGGGGTCTCCTCCTTCTGTGTCTGGGTAGGTGCTCTGCTGGGAATGTTTTGGGGGTGGAGGGAGGCCTCTGCATTTTCGGGGTGGGGGGGTGCCTCCCGCATGGCAGGGGTGCCTCAGCTCCTCACCCTCTGCCAAGCCGCGCGGGCAGACAAGGGCAGCCAGATTGCATCCACGGCCTGAACAATTCAGGGGATTTCTATCCTGGGATTCCATTTTGCTAGATGGAACTGGCTTATCGAGCAGTGTTTGTCATCAGAGTATAAACATAAAAGAGTTCTATTTTTTTCCCCCCATCTCTGCTTTTATCCCTACTTTATCAGATCCACATTGTCTGTCTTGTAACAACATCTTGGGGAAATTCCAAACGATTTAGTCAATTTTCATTATTACGATGGTCCGGACTAGTTTTCAAATGCCATCTTGAGTTCACTTCAAAGCTCTCTGCATCCTCCACCCACTTCCTTGCCCACTAGACATCCGGCGAACTCTCTCTCCTGGGTTCCATCTCTTCCAAGGTTTCTGGGTTTAGGCACAAAAGGAGAAGGGGAGGGGGAGAGAGCAGGGACGCCATCACCTGCCTGGCCAGAGACTGACCACCTCCTGCTTCTCCGGCGTCCACCTCTGGCTCTCAAGATCTCACAGCCCTGTCTTAAGCCTCCAGGGGCCTACAAGCACAGGGGCAGATTCTACACAGAGGGTAGAGGTAGCTCCACACCCTGCAGTCCCCTGAAGTGGGGATCCATTCCATCTCTACCCTTCCATGCAGCCCCTAGGCCCCCCCACCCCGTGCCAGTGTGCCCCCCATGATCTAGCCGGCATGCGAGAATTCGATGAATCAGAACACCAGCACAGACTGCCGAACCACTTCAGGGCTCACTCATTCCCCCTTTTTTTTTTTTTTTTTTTTTTTTATTTTATTTTATTTTTTAAAGATTTTTATTTTTTTGTTTGACAGGTAGAGTTACAGACAGTGAGAGAGATAGAGGAAGGTCTTCCTTCTGTGGGTTCACTCCCCGAATGACCACCACGGCCGGAGCTGCACCAATCCGAAGCCAGGAGCCAGGTGCTTCTCCTGGTCTCTCATGGGGTGCAGGGGCCCAAGCACTCGGGCCATCCTCCACTGCCTCCCGGGGCCACAGCAGAGAGCTGGACTGGAAGAGGAGCAACCGGGACTAGAACCCGGTGCCCATATGGGATGCCAGTGCCGCAGGCGGAGGATTAACCTAGTGCATCACCGCACCGGGTCCTGGGCACACTCATTCTTACCAAGTCAGACTTGGGGTGCAGCGTCCGGGTCCTTGCCTCCCCTAACTCTGCCTCTGTCTCCTCACTTTGTCTCTGCTCAGTACTCACGGGAAGCAAACAGCAAGCACACTGCCCAGTCAGACACCTGAGCTGAATCCGAAGCCCCCCGTTTGTGTAGACGCCTCAGGAGCACTCAGGACCTCCGCACTAGCCTTGCTCAAGACAGGAGCACAGCCTCCCAGCCTCCTCTGCGTGCGGGAGAGGGAAAACCTCTCTCCCCACAGCGCTTTCTCCTCTAGGCTGTTGACAACCATCACTGCCCACCTTGATCATCTCATTGGCTAGACACGGGCCAGTGGGGCTGGGCTGCTCACAGCGATGTGGCGCTAGCGGCAAGGCTTCCAGGGAACACATCCAGCAGGAGCTGTGGGGCTGAGAGGTCGCGGAAGGCTGGAGATGGACCCCAGCTTCAGGGAACATCTCTGTTGGAGGCCTCTTTGCATTCTGATAAACCCGCAGTGGAAGCTTTGGGCCTGGGGTCGCCAGATAAAGTGTAGAACTCCATGTTAAACTTAAATTTCCAATTAAGAACAGAAAAATGTTTAGCAGGAGCATGTCCTAAATATTCCATGGGACTTTCTTTAATAGGAGTGGGGATATGCTAAGGACACATGTCTGCTATAGATAATCTCTTGTTTATTTGACACTTAAATTTAATTAGAGATCTTATATTTTGTGTTGTTGATGGTTTGAACTTGTGTTTCCCCGAAATTCCTATGTCATAACCTAATATTCAGCGTGATCATGTGAGAAGCCCTACGTCTTTGTAAAAGTGATTAAGTCATGAGAATTCTGTCCATAAGAACAGATGAGCGTTCTTGTAAAAGTGCTCAAATGGAGCCCCTCAGCCCTGGGTCTGCTCTACCATGCGAGGGCTCAGTGTCTGTCCCCTCCTGAGGACACAGAAACACGGCGTCACCATGGAAGCAGAGTGAGCCCTCTGCAGACACTGCATCTGCTTCGTGACCTTGAACTCCCAGCCCCCAGAAGCAGGGAAAATACATTTCGGCTATTTATAAATGACCCGGTCTCAGGGATTTTGCTCGTACCCAAGACAGGTGCCCTCTGCTACTCCTGAGCAATTCTCTTTGGAATGTGGGCTGCTCTTTTTTTTTTCTTTTAAGATTTATTTATTTATTTGAAAGTCAGAGTTACCCAGAGAGGAGAGGCAAAGAGAGTGAGAGGTCTTCCATCTGATGGTTCACTCTCCAATTGGCTGCAATAGCCAGAGCTGTGCCGATCCGAAGCCAGGAGCCAGGAGCTTCTTCCCACGTGGGTGCAGGGGCCCAAGAACTTGGGCCATCTTCCACTGCTTTCCCAGGCCACAGCAGAGAGCTGGATCGGAAGTGGAGCAGCCGGGTCTCGAACCAGCACCCATATGGGATGCCGGCGCTTCAGGCCAGGGTGTTAATCCACTGTGCCACAGCGCCAGCCCCTGTGGGCTACTCTTATTTTCAGTCAGTCCATAGACAACATCTGGAAGGCAGAACGGCAGCCCATCAGCAATATCTTACACGTTTCATCTCCCATTTTCTCTCTGTATGACACGCGAGCCACCCTGAACTCTGTGCTCCCCTGCGTGCAGCCCCAGAGAGATACCCTGAGCATCTTCCCGCTGAGGAGTGGAGTGGGCCACAGAGGTGCACCTGCCCTGTTGGCTGACGATACCTAGACTGCTGTTAGACCCTCCAGCACTTCCAGGAGTGTTGATCTGCCGGCTTTGCTGCTTGAGCTGTGGGAATCTTCGGAGAGATCCTCTCCTCCACACCTGTGAGCACCCGTGACAATAGGCTTGACTTGTTCATTCCTAACTGGTGATTCAAAGACCTGATTGGATGCAAGTTTTCTCAATGTAGTGCTCCAAGAGAGGTTTAAAGTGGGAGTTCAGCCACCAGTGCACAGCGGCCAGAGTGGGCTGGGATGTTTGGCCGCAGCCAGCGTGGTGGCTGACTGACGTATGCTGCCTGGACCCCTTGGATGTCTGCGATCCAGGTCTGCTGGGATCAAGTATCCCATCTTGTGCACGCTTTCCTCCAGGGGCCCCCTGCAGCAGTCTCCGGCCGGTCGTGTGCCACTGAGATCACTTGGTTCCTTGTATTGGAGTGTGTCCCTCTCCCAGCTTCTGTTCCGGTTGACTTTGAACCAGCCACATCCATGTCACTGTCCCCAGACAACTCCTCTGGGGCTACCCGGGCTGCTCTGCCCACACGGAACATGAGCAGAATCACCAGATCCCACCTCTCCCCTGCAGGGTCTTTGACCAATGACTGGACGCCCCATGTCCGCCCATGATTGGGACAACTCTGAGGTGTCATGTAATGTGGGAGGTCCCTGTGTGTCTAAACCTCCCCGTGTGGGGCTTTCCCTGTCCCGGCTGCCTTGCTGGGCCTCTTCCCTGTCCCTTCTTCTCTCACTGGCTTCTCTACCCACTGCTTCCACAATGCCCTGCACCTGCGGTAATGGCAGGGTGTGTATCTGCAGAACCTAGCCATGAGATCTCCCTCTGGACTGGAGATGGAACAACACAGTGGGGCAAGGTAATGGTGACGGCGCCACCCTTGAACTCTTCCACTCCCCCCATGGCTCGCCATTCATGGACTCAGGCTCCCTCTGTCTCACTAGCTTTACTTAAACCACTCAGAGTGAAGACCCTGAAAAATTACATGAAAGTCTTCCATTTTCTGGGACATTTATTTGATAGCTTTTTTTTTTTGGAAAGGAAAGGGCATTTTAATATACTTACAGCTAATTAGCTCTAAGAGGAAACTCAAGCATTTCAAAGCCATGATTTTGGCAAAAAGAATGGAAACACACGGAATGAGAATCAAAATCACAATTTTCTAGAGTACTTAGATGATTGTGTAAGTGGGTAGGAGGGAGGAGAGTCACTTTCTAATTAGTAGGAAATGTCTGAGAATCCCATGCCACCATGACTAAGCATTTTAATGACAACATCCAACCCAAGTTGAGAGCATAGGCAGTTACAATTTTTTTCTAACTTAAGAGGATTACACTCCAGCAACTTGGAGGGCTCAGTTCTACAAGGAGCCCCTGTGTGTCCACAATTAAGTCAGAATTTATTCTGAGGGCAGTGTGGGAGACAGAAGGCAGGCAGCCCCTCCACACGGCCCCTGCCAAGCACCTGCAGCCCTCTGATCACCTACCTTAAGGGCCAAGTGTGTCAGGTTGCATTTTGCAGAGCCTGAGACAGGGGTCTTGGCTGTCTGAGTGAGGGAATGCTTTCAGATGTTTGGCACTGGGAAAGGAGAGAAGCCAGGGAAAGCCAACAGAAGAGCCGGGTAGACATGCAGTTTGAGGTTAAGTCTAGACTCTTCCAGTCTCACGTGAAGCCCTGGAGTTGTCCTGCCCCACAGCTCTCAGGAACGGTCCTCCTTGGGCCATGGGCTGCCTGGTGAAGATGAGTGGTGCACAGAAGCAACATCAACCAAGGAGGGATTTTCTTTGGAGAAGGGGGCAGCTGTTAGCAACCAGCACCCGCAGTGGCAGGGGTGGGCTCGCCAGCCTAGGAAAAGGGGAAAGACATGGGGCACCGAGAGCATCTGCTGCACCCGGGGACCTCAAAGCCCTGATGTCCCAGAGGGTATGTCACTCAAGGTGACTGCTGTCATGTGCAGTCATTTTCCAGCAATTTTCTAAAGAAGGAAACTTAATCCCCAAATCATTCCATTCTATAATTACCCAATTCTGGCATCCGACTGAAACAAAATGACTTTTTTTTTTCCCTTTTGCAGTGTAATGCTTTGGCCTTTATTAAAAGATGTGGATCTCATCTTCTCTCTGCTCTCTTCCTCTCCCTGGAAGACCCTCCGTCCACAGCATCTCTTTAGGGCTTTGCACTCAGTGGACCGAGGGCCAGCCCTGGGGGATTACTGCAGTCTGCTCTCCCCAGTGCAGCCCAGGCACAAACTCCCGGAGAGCAGAGGCAAGCAAGCCATTCGGGATTGGCCATCTCAATAGTGAAGAAGTGCAGAGGAGGCGTTTGCAGCATGTGGGGATTTGTGCTAAGTGTTAGAAATCTCCTGGGGGAGATTTGAGGCACTGGAGGTCAGACTGAGAAGATCCAGGGGCGCGGCCGGATCTGACGAGCCCAAGGAGAGTCCTGAGTGCGTGTGCTCACGTTCTAACTCGTGGGAAGTTCCCGGCCGCCCTGGGCTTACCTCCAAACACTCTCGGGATTACAAGAAAGCCTCAGGCTCACCCAGAAAGTTCAAGAAAAATGCCACACGAGGCAGCCCAGGCAATTCAGAAGTGTCCTTCAGCTGGGTTACCACTCTCTGAAAAGCTGCAATGTTGAATCAGCCAACTGAAAACTCAGCCCACGTGGACTTCAGAAGAGAACTGCCACCCACCCTGCCAAGCTACCTGAGCAGGGACTGCCATCCCAGGGCCATTTTCATGGCAAGAAGTGGGAAAGGGAGAATGGTGGTGGGGGGGGGGACTTTTGTCTGACGCTATTATATGTGGCTGTCTTTTTGAAACATAGATCTGTTTACTGAGCCAACATCATACCGGAAACGGGATATGCTGTCTAGCGCAGAGAGTAGAACAGAAAAACTCCCCTGCGTAGTTGGTATCTAGAGAGGGAGACACCGCCTTCCCTGAAGAAGCTTGTGCGTCTTCCTCCACAGTCCTGATTCCAAGCTTCCTGCAGTATCTGCATCCAGCAGTATCTGCAAAGGAGGCTCAAATAGAAGTAGAGACGATAGAGGACAAGGAGAGAGAGAGCTCGTTAGCCTGTTGTACATATCTATAGGTAGACATAGTTTGGTTTGTTATCTTACTCGTCTCTTTTTTTACAGGCACTACAAGTTGTGGTGAGACAGCTCACTCCATTTGTTAATAACTGGCATCATTTTCAAAGCATTTACAAGGTGCCACATGTTCATTTATGTGCATTATTTCATTAAATCCTTAAAGCAACACCAGAAACAAAGCTGTATCCACACTGAAAAGGAAAAGAAAGGTTCAAGGTATCACTAAGCTTGCTCAAGGTCATGCACCTTGGAAACAGAACTAAGATTTGAACTCTGCCCTGTCCCTCAGTGGCCGCACTCTTAACCATGGCTTCTTCTAACCACAGGCAGTAGGTATGACTCGGCAGGCATGCGGGGTGGCCTTGGAAAGAAAGCAAAGAGAGCAAAAAGTGGGACACACGGTGACACTTCAGAGAGTGGGGCTCTCCGGAGTGGATCATCGTGCCAGTCACAGCTCAGAGGAGGAGTGGTGGGTGGTTGATGGGGGCAGTCACCGTGGACTCATTTCTGTCCCTCGTCCTTTGCAGCCTTCAAAAGATGTGTCACCCCCTTACTCACTAGATTTTCCCTCCACTTGGGACTCAGCCCTCATCTCTTCCTGTTTGAACAACACCAACATTCTCCCTGGCAGTATCTCTGACTCAATTACTTTCCTTCCCTCGTCCTGTCTGCCTGCCCACTGCCAGACATGGCTTCCTAAAATAGGGTGCCCCACACCATCACTCCCCTAGTCAAACACCTGAGCTAGCTCTCCAATCATTGCCCTCCACTCCATTTATTGCCTGGTAGGCTGTCTTCATCTCCATTGTCCATCCCCACTCTGCACCCCTTTTCATCATCAGGTGCCCCCTTGCACACCTGACCACCATCACCTCGGTATCCTCTTCTGCCCAACACTGTTATGTAGGTCATGGACAAATGTCAAGGTCAAGGTCAACCCTCACACTACCCATGAAGGTTACACTTTAAACCATCCTGTCCTCAACTTCTCTATAGATAAGAGGGCTCTTTTAGTTTGGGTTACTGATGAGAAAAGAAACGCTCAGACAAGAACCCAAATGCAGATATAGCATTTGGAAGTTCTAGGAAAACATGGCAGCTGAGTAGAGAAGAGGGACAGGGAGGATAGCAGCCAAAGGTGCATCGGCGAGCCGGTCGTTACCTTGGACAACGGCAGCTCAGCCCTGGAGGGAGCAGACCACACACTTCAATCATCCCACCCAAGGGCAAGGGAGTTGGCATCCTGATACACCAACCGTCTTCAGTCGCAGCTGCAGGGCTGCTTCCTGGGGGCACGAACCCCCAAGCACTTCGGGAGCACACCAGGCTCCAGATTCGAGGCCCAACTGAAGGAAGTACAGACATTGGAAGCTGACAATCAGATGGAGTCAGACCCCATCAAACAGAGGACATTGAGATGGTCAAAACTGGGCGGGGCACTGCCAGCACCTGCTACGATAACCACGTAGCTTCTTTCACAAGCCTAGGCACGTCTGAGGGTGAAAGGTGTGCAATTCATAATTATTCTGCAATCACAGGCAGGACTCAGGTAAATCTGGGTGGTCTTGCATTTGTAACAGTGATTTTTGTATGTAGCCTCCCCTGCTCTCTACCAGATGGTCGGATGCTTCAGCGGGAGCTCTGTAACAGTCAGTTCTGTGTTCTTCATGAAAGCAGCTCGGTGCTTCGGAGCGCAAATGTTCAAAAAATAAAACACTGTAAAGCTGGCTCGAGGATGGAGGAGTCACCACAATTTCAGAACAGGGTACTATCCATAAAACTCAGGCGGGGTTGGAACTCATTGTTAAACCTGGGTATACGTGCAGCACATCTCTGGGCTGCTTCCTCATCTCCAGATACATAACATCTACCTTGAGTTGCTGAAAACCAGAGATAATCCATTAAAAATAAGCACCGGACATTTAGTAAATCAAACTACAGTAAATGGAACTACAGTCATATTATTATGACAAAAGCTACCTTTTTTAAAATAATGATATTACTGATAGCATTCTGATCACTCTCCCTCAAGAACATGCTTGTGACTGGTGGTGTATTTGCCTCGTCTTAGACTTTGCTTTCTTCCCTGAGACAAAGAACATTTCCACGTAGCAGAAGGATCAGGGTGGATACGGACTTGAAGGGGGAACTATTTGCCAACCAGGTAGTGGAGCTATTACCTGCACTCGCCAAAATCAGTCTCCGGATTAAGCGCCGCTGCTGCTGTTTAAAAGTCTGATGCCTGACTCCCCCAGAGGAGAGGTCTGAACCCCTGGGATACAATAGATCTTACTTAAGTCTCAGAGACGTGCCGCTGCTTTCCGGCCATCACCATTGCTCTGTGTGTCTGCTGGGAAGGTTTTCTTTGTATTTAGGAACCACAGAAAAATAGAACAAAAAGAGGGAAGAATTTAGAAGCCCCGTATTATTTCCTTGCATTTGAAATCATAATTCTTCGACTTGCAATGAAGATAAGAATGTCAGTCATTTTATCTGTTTAGATTTCTTTCTGGAATTTACTCCACTTTTCCAAGGCATGTCCAGAGAGGAAATGCCCACTTCTTTCACATCCGTCTTCCCTTTTGACTACGTATAGTCACCCAATTAAATCCTGACCTAAGGTATATAAGTAAATGCATGTCATGTAACTTGCAGGAACCTTTCACTGAAAAGTAATACTTGGACCTCATCTTCATTCTTCTTCCTCCATGATGGCTAAAATGTAGCCATGACATCTGGAGCCTGAGCAGCCACATTGAGCCAGGAGGTTGCCCTGAGAATGGAAATCTGCCGTGTCAGAATAACAGGACAAAGAAGACTGAGTCATGGGGATTTCTTTCTTTCTTTCTTTCTTTTTTTTTTTTTTTTTTTTTTGACAGGCAGAGTGGACAGTGAGAGAGAGAGAGGCAGAGAGAAAGGTCTTCCTTTGCCGTTGGTTCACCTTCCAATGGCCACCGCGGCCGGCGCGCTGCTGCCGGCGCTCCGCGCTGATCCGAAGCCAGGAGCCAGCTGCTTCTCCTGGTCTCCCATGGGGTGCAGGACCCAAGCACTTGGGCCATCCTCCACTGCACTCCCGGGTCACAGCAGAGAGCTGGACTGGAAGAGGGGCAACCGGGACAGAATCCGGCGCCCCGACCGGGACTAGAACCCGGTGTGCCGGCGCCGCAAGGCGGAGGATTAGCCTAGTGAGCCGCGGCGCCAGCGAGGGATTTCTGTGGGGCAAAGCTATTCCTACAACTCTGAACTGCCCAGTGAGTGAGAGAAATAAGCCTTCGCATTGGGCCATTGTTATTTTGGTTTCTGTTTTTCAGAGATCACCAAAGAGTCTATGTTATTGATTTTCTGTGATTTATGAGTTTCAGAAATTACTGATAGCAGGTAAAACAGCTTCACCAACTTCCCACTTAGGCATCATTTATATCAGTATACTTCTATTATGGTATTATAGCTACACACCTCACATTCACTGCCAAACCAAGTGGGACAACATCCAGTAATGGCCCCATTGTCTTCACTTACCCAGTTTTCTCTAATGGCTAATTCTTTCTACACTGCCCAGCTCCCTTTCATTTCACTTTTGATCTGCAGGAAAGTGGATCAATCTCTCAGTTCTGTCGTATGGTCTAGACTCTCCTCTCTGCAGCCTGTGGTTCTACTGCCTTCTGGTCTGGTGCACAGTTGCTACTCCAAGTGGCCCCTTCAATACCACCTAGGGCTTTGCCTTTGCTTCCCTCCTGTGTGGGATCCTCAGGCATTCTACCTTCCTGGTTTCGAATTTGTTGCCAAGAACTACTTCTAGGAGCTTCCTAAGAAAGGACACTGAAAGGATTTCAATTAATTAATTTCATTAACATTTACTGTCAAATGATGGCCCCAGAGTGTTTGCAGGCATGGATGAAGTGCGGCTTGTATCACCTCCATTCTCACCCTTAGGTGCAACAGTGCTACTGCAAAAGAATACAACCAAGACAGGGAAAGAAGGAAAAGGCATTACTGAGCCACCTGCCTACTAAAAATCCAGGAACTATAGATGTTCCTCTTGCCAAGGTGCCGCCTTTGGGAAATCTGACTTTAGCTCTGCTAAGGTGAACCCCATGGCACTGTGTGCTCTCATGTCCTAAAGCAGTCCAGTCTGAAAGCAAGCTCCCCAGAGCCCATTAGCTGGGTCATTAACCACAGGACCCCTCCCACCCAAACTCTGCCAGGAAGGGACAATGAAATCAGAACCTGAAACAGCCCAGCAAGCACAGGGCAGCCCGGCGAGGCAGGTGTGCCCCTGCGACTCCAGGAGCTATGTTCCTCCCTACCAGACGGCCATGGTCTCACAGTAGAAAATCCAGCCCAGGTTTTGTGCCCTTTCTCCCGCAAGCATGGCTAAGAAGCTTGGGAAGTCTGTTTTGCTCCAGGTAGGAAACCAGCCATGAGGAATTAATCCAATACACTGTCTTGTTTTTTGATGTAAAGTTGTACCTTGAGGTGGCTGAAGGCTCTGCAGCAGGCGTTCGCACAGGAAGGCAGGGGGAGAGCCTGCCTCCCACCGCCGGGCTCCCTTCCACCCGGAAAATCAGCCCGCTGCTACGGCTGTAGTGCATTCTAAACAACCTCGGCTCATTGACCAAGCAGTCACTCATGATGCTTTATAATCACAATACGGGTTCGCTAAGCAGCTGGGTGACCCATATGGTGCACACCTAAGGACTGTGTGGGAGATAGCAGGAAGTCTGCAAGTCCTTTTGGAAGCCTTGGGCTCATTTCCCCAGCGTTGAAGGAGGGGGAAAACTAGAATTATTCCCTTTGCCTTTATCTCCTTCTGTTTCCCTCCCAAGCCCTTCAACATAGGGGCCATCTATGTGTAAGCTGGGTTTTTCACAAATATCTGTTACCCCAGAGATGGAAGCACGGTGTCTTGAAAACACAACACAGATATGTGTACTGTGAAGTAGACAGGACTCACCAAGTTCTCTCCCCTGCACGGCCCCTTGGAGCCCCACTCTGTGAATGGATGCTAACTCCCCAAGACCAGCTACCTGAAACGGTGCTTCCAAAACACATCTGACCACAGAGGCCTTTATCTGGGGGAGCAGAGTGAATATTTCCTTACATTTCACAGGCCATAGGTCCAAAAACATGTAGTTTAGGAAACCAAAGGGAATTCAGGCAGAGCAAGTCTCCCACACCTCCTGGCACATCTCAAAACCAGAGGGAACCAGGGTCTCAGGAAACAGCGAATTTGAAAACTGCCTTTGCCATATCATTGCTTTTGACTTCGGTTACTCTGCCTATCTGAGATTCATTTCCCCATTGTAAAGCAGTAACACTATGAATTATATTTTTTTAAGATTTATTTTATTTATTTGAAAGAGTTACCGAGAGAGGTAGAGACAGAGAGAGAGGTCTTCCATCCACTGGTTCACTCCCCAGATGGCTGCCCAAAGCCAGGAGCTTCTTCTGGGTCTCCCATGTGGGTACAAGGGCCCAAGGACTTGGGCCTCTTCTACTGCTTTCCCAGGCCATTGAGGGAGCTGGATCGAAAGTCTAGCTGGGACTAGAACTGGAGCCCATATGGAAAGCCGGCACTTCAGGCCAGGGCTTTAAGTCGCTGCGCCACAGCACTGGCCCAATTATGACTTATTTTTTAAGATATACTTTTGAAGTAACATCTTGACAGTAGGGACTTCATTTTGGAGAACCGGAGAGACTCCATTCTAGGAAGGTGCCCCCCTCCCACACCGTGAGACTCTGGTCTGAAACTATGATCTAAAACAGTCGGACAATAGCAGTCCACTACACCACACTTGGCAGAGCGTAGAAACCCCCCAGCATGATCGCTCAAGCTTGGAAGTGGATAGGCTGCACCCGGGTTAATGATAAAAATGTAATTTGTCTATGTCCTACATATGATTAAAACCCATACCTGGATTCATGTCAAGTTATAATTGAAATTGTTAAGATTGTCACTGGTATTGTCAAGATTATAATTGATACTAGTTTCGCATAGGTTTTAGGTCAGCTTGACCCCGGTAACCACATATTCCCCTCCCAATTTTGTGGTTTTTGCCTTTATAAACCCTGTTGCTTTGGGCTTCGGGCTCTAGAGTTCTTTAGGGCATGAGCCCACTCTCCACCGCTGGCAATAAAGGACCATCAAATTTTATCAATGTGTGGTGCTCCTTTGTTTACACTCGCTCAGGTACAACACTTTAAAGATTGAATGAGACATTGTATATAAAGTCCCTCACCGAATGACTTTCTCCATGTGGACACCCACAGTAGCTACCAGTCTATTTTTTTTCTTGTTTGCTCTTGTTTGCCTTTTTTTGGGGGGGGGATTTTTAAGATTTATTTTAGATGCTGGCACTGTGGTGTAGTAGGTTAAACCTCCACCAGTGGCGCCAGCATCCCAAATGGGCATCAGTTCAAGTCCCAGCTGCTCTACTTCTGATCCAGCTTCCTGCTAATGGCCTGGGAAAGCAGCAGCAGATGGCCCAAGTTCTTGGGCCCCTGCACCCATGTGGGAGACCCAGAAGCAGCTCCTGGCTTCTGCCTTCAGATCTGCCCAGCTCTGGCTGTTATGGCCATTTGGGAAATAAACCTGTGGATGGAAGACCTTTCTCTCTTTTTGTCTCTCTCTCTGTCTCTCTTGTTCTTTGTAACTCTGCCTCTCATTTAAATGAATAAATCTTTTTTGAAAAAACATTTATTTTATTTATTTGAAAGGCAAAGCTACAGAGAATGGGAAGAGGCAGAGAGAGAAAGAGAGAGATGAGATGGGCCAGGCTAAAGCTAGGAGCCCAGAGCTCAATCCAGCTCCCCCTCATGGCTGGCAGGAACCTAATTACTTGATTAATCATCTGCTACTTCCTAGTATCTGCCTTAGCAGGAAGCTGGAATTGGAAGCAGAGGCAGGATTCAAACCCAGGCACGTTGATATTGCAGGCACCCCAAGGGGTGTCTTAACTGCTACACCAAACACCTAGTGCAAGAATTTTCTTTCATACATGTTTGAAAATCCCACACCCAAAGCTTCTCACTCAGGAGATTGAGAGGCAGGCTCTGTCTTGTACTCACGTTTTTAAGACCCTTCAGAGAATTATGATGCTCCCAAAAGTTTGGTGGCCATAAGGTTTAGAAAAGGTGTTAAATGATAGGAAGTTAAATAGGTAGATGCAGAGGATACATAGATCCTCTCAACCACTATTCTCACTTCTGAGAGAGCACAGTGGGGAGGAAGGAAAAGATAGGGAATGTGTTGATGGAGAAACAGAGCCAGGCAAGGAAACCAGAACAGGACACGCTCTGTCTACTGGTATCCCAGTCGGCTTCATATTTCATCGTGCTTTTTTGAATGAACCCCCTAAGTCTGCTCTCTTACTCTGCTAATCCAAAAGGTGGTTGTGATCATCAGTGAGACTGGCCTGAGAAACAAGGAGAAACCCACAGGGGGGTGGGGAGGAGGGGAGGAGGAGAGGGAGAAGGAGAGGGAGAAGGAGAGGGAGAAGGAGAAGGAGGAGGAGAAAAGGGGGGGGGAGGGGAAGGAAGGGGAGGAGAGAGAGAGGAGGGGAGAGGGGAGGAGGGGGAGGGAGAAGGGAGGAGGGAGGGAGGGGAGGGGCAGGGAAGAAGGGGGAGAGGAGGGGGAAGAGGAAGAGGAGAAGGTGGAGGGGAGGAGGAGGAGGGGGAGGGGGAAGGGAGGAGGAGGAGGGGAGGGGAGAAGAAGTAGCGGGTGGAGGAGGTGGTGCAGGGAGAGGAGAAGGAGACAGCAGCTGCTGGACTTGCAGAGCTACATTCCGGCGTCCACTCAGAGGGTAAGAAGGAGAGGTGTATCCTGAGAGCTTGGGCAGAAGATGGAAGCCTGAGGGACAACCTAGAAGATGACACAAGAGGACAAGATTGAACGAAAGGAAGGTGGAGTCCTCCTGTCCCACAGGCACGTGGGCAGATGGAAGCCAGGGAGCTGCAGAAAAGACGGGCGGGCTGAATTCAGGATGTGGAAGGCAGAGGCTCTGGGAGGAAAGCCCCTCAGGGTGTGCCCGGCGCACGACAGAGGAAGGTAGGGCAGAAACGCAGGCCGCTGGCAGCCAGGCAGTGAGAGCACCTGAGACAGCACGCCTGGCTCCCACAAAGATCCGTAACTCCCCGTGTCCCAGTGGAAACCCCAGGAGAAGGCAGAAAGGCCCCTGGCATCGGAAGCGCCCCGTGCTGAGGACACTGACATCAGGACTCGGTCCAGGGCAGCAGTAGACACAAGTGTGCAGCAGGAGCCAGGGCTCGCACTGTCCCAGCGAGAGCCCGGGAGCTCAGCTGGGGCTGCAGAGGTGGCCCAGGGAACCGGTCCGCCCAAGCAGCTGTGACGCCAGGTTGATCCCCTGTGTACCAGGCACCGCCCTGGAGTGGAGTGAGGCAGGGCGCACTCCTGGGAAGGGGGAATCAGCCTCAAGAAGCGGTTTCAACTTCAAACTCGCAAAATGTAAAGCCTGAATTCCTTGAATATGGACTCAAAAAGAACTGAGGTTTTAAGCAGAGAAATCTGAATTATTTTGAGCGAATTTCTCTTCTCTATTAAAAAATTAGCTTAATTTAATTACAGAGAAGTAAATGGAATCACACTGCAGACTTGCAAGCTGTGACTATGAATTTTAAACCTGGGCCGTGGGTGTCATGGCATCTGGCACACAGTAGGTGCTTAATGGTAATTCTCCCACTGACTCCCTCTGCAAACAAACGAAAGGATTTGTCTGGGAGGAAGCCAAGAGGAAGGATGGATTTTTTGACGGGAACGAGAACCCAGTCGTAAAGGAAGTAGCAGGTATCTGTTTTTGCCTGTCCAGTTTATTGTTTTTATTTAAGGCATACGAATTTCATGTAATTCATGTGTACAGACTTAGGAACACAGTGATACTTCCCACCCTACCCTCCCTCCTGCTTCCTGTCCTGATCCCTCTTAAATTTTACAATGCTCTGCTTCCAGTTTACTCTGTACTCATAAGGTTAACCCTACACTAAGCAAAGAGTTCAACAAATAAGAAAAAAAAAAAACAAAAACAAAAACAAAACACTGTTCAGGGCTGTAACCAATCACGGAAGCTCAAAATGTTAATTTCACTCACATACATTACATTTGTGGTACTTTATTAGTTGCCAAAGATCAGGGGAATGGATGGGATTTGTCTTTTTGGGACTACGGGTAACAGTAACCCTATTTTTCTTTGGTGCCCACTGCTCTCCTGCTCTTGCCATCTGATTTGCGGAGGTGGCTCTGGGCCAGAGCACGTCGCCAATCCACACATTCCACCCCTGTGTTCTCCACAGTCTGTTCGAGGAAGGAGCGTGAACAAAGGTTTCATTCCAGCTGGGATACCATTTCGAAGGAGATTCTCTTTCTGTTGAGGTTGGTAAGCTAAATATAAGAAAGCCTGAATAACTGATGCTATCTTGGTAGGATAAGGGAGAATCTGCCTGAAATTTGAACCAATGTGGGAAAAAGAATTGAGAGATTTGGAAAGAAAGGTACAAGGAAATATTACTGGTGTACCTGAATTCATTCATTTTCTTAAAGATTTATATATTTATTTATTTATGTGTGTGGGAGAGGGAGACGGGGAGAGAGGGGGAGAGAGGGAGAGAGAGAGAAAAAAAAAGAAAGGAGAGAGAGAGAGAGAGAGAGAGAAAGTCTTCCACTTGCTGGTCCGCACCCCAGATCGCCTCAGTGGCTGGAGCTGGGCCAATCTGAAGTCAGAAGCCATGAGTTTCCTCCAGATCTCCCACTTGGGTGCAGGGGCCCAAGCAGCCAGGACTCAAATTAGCACCCATGTGGGATGCTGGTGCCACAGGTGGAGTCGTAACCTTCTATGCCACAGCGCCAGCCCTGCTCCATTCATGCTTTAAGGATTTTTTTTTTTTTTTGCTCAAGGAAATTACGTGTCTTCTGTGAGCAAACAGAGCACCTGTGTTCTTGAGACAATAAGTGACTCAGCCTACCTGGAGACTAGAATCCAAGGTGACTGATGGTGGCAGAACAGTCTTGAAAGGCGGATAGCAAATCCCAGGAAGACTCTGGAATGCCAAGCTCAGCATTTGATTTTGGTCTAGAAAGCAGTAGGCAGCTGGAGTCGGTGGAGGAGAGAAGTGACCTAATGAAGATTCTCTGGAAGAAATAGCCCAGAAGCTCTTTCAGAGCTGATTAGAGCAAGGGCGCTTTGCCTGGTGTCCAGGTACTTAACAGCTTTATTTACGTTAATTCCAACTGGAGTGTGGCATTGTCTTCTAGTTTGAATGTGGGTAGCAGACTACAATAGCATTAGCAGTGCTTGACTATTTGTCAGCAAGAAGTTAATTTGTATCCCTTACAGTTGTTGCAGGTGTGTCTAAAATCTCACACTCATCACTGCTTTAAAATTATGGTTGTTACTGAACCCACCACTGGGTCTTGTTGGGTAAGGCTTTATTTAGGGGAGCACACATATTATTACAGCACAGATCTGTGGGAGGAGAGTTTGTATTTAAATAACTATATTTTAATATAATTGGTTTGCTTTGTAATCCTATGTATTTTACTGTGTACAGTTAAGATTGTTCTTTGCAGGAGCCCTTGAGTTGTGCCAAGGGAGCCCATGTCGTGCACGCGTGTGCGCGCACACACACACACACACACACACGCGCCCACCATGACTAAAAGCTCTCACCTTAGAGGAAGCGGGAGGTCTGGAAGCCACCAGGCAAGTGCACAGGCTGCAGCAGAGTCCAACCCGGAAATCTAGAGGATTTCGAGTCAGCAGAAAACCCGGACAGGAAGACATTTCTGCAAGAGGCTTTGACAAAAGTCGAGCTGGAACTAAGGGAGAAAATGACCGTGTGCAATTCAAGCAATACAAGCAGAGCCGTGAGAGTGGGAACTCCAGCTTCGCAACCCTGAGCCAACGGGGCAATGAGTGCACTCAGCAAGCGAGGGAATGGCTGAAACACCGCGTAGGACACGAAGCTGTTTTAGGATCTGCTTTGTGGTCAACCTTGAGATAATGGCACAACTTCCCAAAGGACATATTCCATAGGAAAACCTACGTACCTGCTGGGAGTTCAGCTCAGCGCTCAGGGTCAGGTGGGGCTGTGTACGCAGCCACCGTGTGGAGTGGGGGGGGGTGGACAGAAGTGTGTTCTTCTGGGAGTGGGTGTGGAGGGACCAAGGGCCTGTGGCATGTGGGCTCCAGCCCCGACACCTGGGGGTCTCTCACTTGTGCCTTCTTCTATGCATTGGCTCCCCAAGTTTTCCTCGATGCCCAGGCTGTCTCCGGCACACAATGGCCAACAGAAGTTGGGCTCCCGGTGTGAGTAAGCTTCTTTTCCCAGGATTTGCCTGGGGTCCGAGGCTCCCTGGGAGTTCCGGTGAATGCATGTACAGCTCTGTCTGGGAGAGACCCCATCTGCACTGTTGTCCCACCAGAACCACTAGTAGCGCCTCATTTACACTCACACGCACCCCAGTGTGGATGGCAAAGCTTGCAGCCTCCCTTTGTCCTAAAAGTCACTGAGAATGCACAGTGCAGAGTGATTGGCCTGGGACGTGTGCTCCAGCCTTAGGGCTGAAGATCCGAGTAAGGAAGGATTTTCCAGAACAAAATCAAAACGGAAGAAGACAACATAGGGAGCAAAACCCACAGACGCTCCCCTTCGTGGGTACGAGCAAGTCAAGCAGATTCTCTAGGTTAGAAAAAAAAAAAACAAGTAGGGCCATGCAAAACTTAGCAAGAAAGGGGAGAGTACAAGAGAGCAATTTCACTCAAAAGACAGGAAGGGAGAATTTAAGAGAGGCACTACATTGTGAATGGTAGCTACAATTTATTTATTTTGTGTCTCTGACAGTCTTAGCACAGTGCCTGGCGGTTTTTAATTGAAATCAACACATCAGAGACTACTGGGCCTCAAGATGTAGACTGCTTCCCACGATCTGGGGATGCTGCAGGCCCTCACGAGAAGTCTCAGGGGCACACGGGGCATGCACTATCAGTAGGACGGCAGTCAGCACCCCCACTCCACCTTTCTCCCCTGGGAGATGCCCTGGGAGGATACACAAGGCAGAAGTGACAGTCTTGGCGAGCAAACGGCATACGTGTTAGGTTCACACTGCACAGGGGCTGGAGTGCAAACATCCTTTTCTCTACACATTCTCCAACTTAACCCAGGACTCAAGCCACCATTTCTGACCTGGACAAAGTTCTGACTCTTTTCTACGCAAAATAACGCAGATCTTCCGGATTAAACCTTCATCACTGCAGGACTGAGTTAGTCTACTGGGGATCTCTATCCAGGACCAGCCGCTTTATCTCAGAGCTCCAACGAAAACAAAATGACAAGAATACTTGATTAACCACATGATGAACTTTTTCAAGATAGCAACATCAGAACATTGCATCAGGTGCTGTTGCATGTGACAGATGTGGGGTATCTTACAGCCCACAGATGAAATCATCTAAAGGTTTTCACTTTCTTTGGACCCAGGCTTCTAGACCAGTTTGACACTTAACACTTGTTGGAGTACTGCCCAGATGGTCCCGTTTACTCCAACGTTGTCTTTGTTCATTGCTTACTACTTGGGAGCCTGTATCTTTGGACTCTTTTCTCAGCGATTTGACTCATGTGGTACATTTCTCTGACTTATTCCAAATCCAAAACTTTCGCTCTCTCACCCTGGCAGGTGTATAATAGCTAGGCTGCCCGGAAGATGCTTCAGGCAGAGTTTTTCTCATTAAGGTATGCAGAGACATTATTCTACAGTCTTCTAAATTGCAGTGTTGCCAGAATAAAGTGCAAATGGCGGTCCATTTCTTTCTTCTTGTGTTAGTGACATTTTTTTCTGTCTGGAACTTTACAGGATTTTCTCTTCCCCCTTCAAGTTCAGCAGTTTATCCACGAGATACTGAATCATGTGGCTTTTCTCTCTAACATCGCCTAGCACTTGGGACATTCTTCAGAACTCTGCAGACTCAAGGTTTTCTTTAGCTTCAATTCTCTCATTAGCTCAAGTAAATTTTTTTATTATTTATTTACAAATAAGCATACACGCACACACCCAGTCTGTTCTTTGCTTGTTTTGGGACTGCAATTGTACACAGATTAGGGCTCATGGATATGTCTACTAAAGCAATGTAGGTCTATGCTTGATCTCCCAGTGCAGCTTTGAACAGCCACAGTCTCCTTCGACTCACCTACAAGACTTTGGGGTGACAAGATCAAGGTGAGGCAGCATGTAGCTGACCTGCATCTCACATCAGAGTACCTGCATTCAATTCCTGGCTCCGGGTCCTGACTCCAGCTTCCTGCTAACTTGCACCCTGGGAGACGTTGGTGCTGGCTCAAGAGGGTGGGCTCCTGCCAGCCACATGGGAGACCGGGATTGAGCTCCCAGCTCTTGGTTTCAGCCCCCATATGGTGGGCGTTTCAGGAATGAATCAGCAGATGGAATCTCTCTCTCTCTCTCTCTCTCTCTCTATCTCCAAATACATTATTACTTTTTGAGGTAGAGAAATCTTTAAAAATCAGCTTGAATTCCAGAGACTCATCCTTCCTGGGAATGCTCCTCACCAAGGAGCTGCCTGCACCAGTGCTCCCTGGCCCTTCCCCCTTTCTGCCTGTGGCTTCCAGATCTCTTTGCCCTTGGGCTCGGAGGTCCACCAGATGTGCACCAAGAGAGGGCAGTGGGAAGAGTCTGCATCCTGTGCCAGCTACCAAGAGGCACAGTGTCTGCAGAGAAATTAAAAACCCTAATCAGCCCACTAGAAGCCAGTCTGCCTTTTATTTCCACTGTGCATAGTAAGTTAAGCAATGCCAGTGATAAAACACACATCTCCCCCAAAGTCTCCTGTTAGGCCATTTTAACAACTGCCATGGTTACCCTTGAGTTATATATGTAGGCTTACAATTTGCACATTTTTTGTTAGTTACCTTTTTTTTATGACAGGCAGAGTGGACAGTGAGAGAGAGAGAGAAAGGTCTTCCTTTTCCCATTGGTTCAGCTCCCAACGGCCGCTGTGGCCAGTGCGCTGCGGCCGGCGCGCTGCGCTGATCCGACGGCAGGAGCCAGGTGCTTCTCCTGGTCTCCCATGGGGTGCAGGGCCCAAGGACTTGGGCCATCCTCCACTGCACTCCCAGGCCACAGCAGAGAGCTGGACTGGAAGAGGAGCAATCGGGACAGATTCTGGCGCCCCGACCAGGACTAGAACCCGGTGTGCCAGCGCCGCAGGCGGAGGATTAGCCTATTGAGTCATGGCGCTGGCTTGTTACTTACCTTTTAAGAAACATTGTGATCTGCAGGGAAGTTAATTCTGGAAACACTCCATATAGGTGGATTCAGTTACGAGTTTCTGAGAAGAATGAGTGTCAGTGGTTTGGAGCCATTCCAGCTGCCCACAGATGAAATTCACAGTCGTAGTCCTGTGGCACTGTTGTAGGCTACCATACACTAAAATTAATATTTTGGGGGTCCTTGCCATTTATTTAGACAAAAATTCTAAATACTGGCTCAAAAGAAGCAGACAACATGGTAAGGTTTAAGATTTATTTAGAAAGGGATAGAAATACACAGGAACATAGGAAAAGGGGGGGTCAAAAATTTAAGCTGGGAATTCCATACCAGGCTCTCAGAGGGAGATCAGGAGCCACATATAGGAGTCTACAGACCAGACACGTGTGCAGAGAACAGACAGCACACAAGAGGACCGGGGTGGTCCCAGGCACTCCACGCCTCTTAGTCACTTCCAGAGGAGTTACGCAGTCTGATTGACAGGTGGGTGATACAGATGAGATCGCAGAGGGGCAGGGGAGGGCTTGATCTCCAGCTCATGAACCTTATCAATCTAATCCCATATCATTCCCCGCTCAGGACTCCAGACCTTTAATCTTAAAGGGACGCTGAAGTACGTAGACTCATCAAATCTTCTGTAGCTACTTCCTGCTGGTCAGGGACGCAGGCCCTGCCTGTCCTGGGTGCAGAAATCTCTTCCTATCTCACCTAGTGACTTCATTTCATGAACTGGAGAACCTTCCGTCAATGGCTGTGTCCCCGCCATGGTCATCATTACTCTCAGAAGTCGTTGAGTTCTGAAACATACAAGTCTATCAATCGGCATCAGCAAAACTGGAACAAAGGAGGGTGTGGTCTCCAGCTCATGAATATAATTGATCTAGTTCCGTATCAGTACTGCCCACTCCTGAGTCGCAAAGGCAGGACAAGTCCCACGGACAAGGACAGCACAGTCACTGAAGCGGTGCAACGTGGGCCACCTTACTTCTGCTGCTGGGTGAACACTTGGAGTTCTAATTTATGTTAAAAATATTTTAAAGGAAAATGTGTATGAATTGTACATCATCATAGTTGTGTCTGGGAAGTGAAAAGTTTAGTTCCTACGTGAAATATTTTTGTGAATTCACATAACCTTTTGAAAAATTTACTCTCCTCCATTAATGATTTGTTTATAGACAAAATAAATTATCATTATTGTTGCTGAAAACAGTATTGTCATAAAAAGCAGGGAATATTAATAAGTGACCTATTGGGAGTCAAATGAGGGTGCACACCCCAGGCCCAACCTCTGGGACTCATTGTCTGATGGGATGGTGTCTGCACAGGGGTCAGAGGTGACCCATCTGGCAAGTTGTCATCTCAGTGGAGGTATCAGGACACAGTGACTTCTCGGTTCCCTGCCTGCATCTGCAAGCGCTGGCTCTCTCTAAGCCAGTAACGTGGGGAGCACCCATCCCAGCTTTTTTCTGATACACTATAGCTTCTCAGAATCTGGCCGCAGCAGGAAGTTCCAGGCCATCACAGGGCCAGTACTTCCCTACATAAGTATTATTACCATTGTCCTCATCTTACAGGTGGGAGCTACAACACAGAGACCAGGGAACCTTCCCAAGATGACACAGCCAACAGGAGGCAGAACTGGTACAAAATCCATGCAGGCTTGCTTTTAAAGCCCACGATAGCATTCTATTACTGATAAAATAACTACAAAGTGGTATTTTAAGCACAACAGCACAGGTGTGAATAGAACATAAGGCAACAGTATCCAGCTCTGCCTAGGGGTGGCATGGGGTGGGAGAGACCAGGCTGCACTGGGTTTGATGGCGGGGAGGGGCAGGGGCTGATGCCTGGGTGGAGCCTGGAAACACAAGCAGACATTCGCCCAGGTGAACTGATCCAGAAAGCAGGCACCAAGCAGCCACCATATGGCTGCACCATGGGGAGCTAAGGAAGGGGGCACACAGTAAGAGAGACGACTGGCAAGGTTGCGAGGGCTGGATCCTCAGGAGTCATCAGAGCCAAGGGTTCTGTTTCAGAATATGATGAGTTCTTGGATAAAGCCCTGAGCAACAGGATTCCCCATCCTTCTCTCCCGATAGAGGCTCTCAGTTAATCAAAGAAATGCCATCTGTTCCCACTGTAGCAGCAGGACCCGCTCCACCCATCCCCAGTGCCACCCAGGAGAAGGGAAGGGCTCCTGCAGTGTGGAGGGATTCAGAGCAAACTTCCTCTGCAGGGAGCCCTCCCTGGAAGCAAAACCCTCTGTCCCCGAGCTGCCAGAGCCCGAGACGGGGGCTCCCTGCTGTGGGTGGTGCATGAGGTGTCCCACGGCCCTCTGCTCTAAGAGCTGGTCCCCTGGGGCCTGAGCCAACCAGGAGCAGGTGGGGTGGAACAGGCCTGCAGAATGAGGGGCCTGAACACACAACCCTCCGGGCATCTTTACCTTTCATGCAACACAGTCCTGATGGCCAGGTCTGCGGGTCTTCAAAAAGTTGGTGGAGGGGCCAGGCTTGTGCCGCAACGGTGTGAAGCCTCTGCCTGTGACGTGGGCATCTCATGTCAGAGCACTGGTTTGAGTCCAGCTGCTCCACTTCCAGTCCAGCTCCCTGGTAATGCACTAAGAAGGCAGCAGAAGATGGCCCAAGTGTGTGGGCCCCCGCCACGCAGGTGGGAGACCTGGATGGAGTTTCTGGCTTTTAGCTTCAGCCTTGAGCAGTCTGACTGTTGTGGTCATTTGGGGAATGAACCAGCAGATGTAAAATCTCTCTCTCTCTCTCCTTCTGTCCTTCTATATCTTTGTCACTCTGTTTTTCAAATAAACTCATTAAATCTTTAATAAAAAAGTCATTGAAAAAATTTTAAATATTATGAAAATCTATGTAGGGATTTCAAACTTTTTGGCACCAAAATAAGCTAATCTTTTCATTCATTTTTCCATGAACTTTTTGAAGGACCCTGGCATGTGTGCAAACCAAGGGGGCAAAGAAGAGTAAGCTAAACTGGGAAAAATTAAAAAAAAAAAAAAAGAAAGACAAGTTTCTCATCAATTCCCTGACCTGGGACAAAAACAGACTGGTGAGAGAGGAAAGTAAAAGGGGGAATTGGCAGCAGCTGAGGGATGCTTCCCAGGAGCAAGGAGAAAACTAGGGCAGAAATCCTCCAGACTTCAGAAACCTCCCCACTCAGAGCAAGAGCCCGGCCTGCTGCAATGAGACGGGAGAGGAAGCGAGGCTGCTGTTTGTGAATTCCATTACCACTGCAACCATCTTCCCTCAAAAATGGCAAGGGCCTTTGCCTGAAATATTAATTTGGAAATTAGCATTCATTTGCATCCATTTTTTATGTCCCCAACATTATGAATAAAATTAACTTAACTAATGAAATCAATTGCAGAAGTATCAAAGCCACTATTTAGAGGATGACAGAAAGGAACCACACACACACACACACACACACACACACACACACGCACACACACACCCTCGTATGACCTCTCCTCATTCTGCACACAGAAGGCATTTGTAGACTGAGAAAATGAATGCATGGTCCTTTTAGTAGCTGTTGGACATACAAGGGCACTTCAAAGAGTGTGTGCAAGACAGAATTAAATAAGTTTGTGACAAAGATATTTTGAATACATGCATACATAGGGTTTTCAAGAAGTTCATGGGAAAGCATTTTTTGCAATAACTATGCATGGATTTCACAAACGTCTTATACCAGGGCTGGTGCTGTGGCGTAGCAGGTTAAGTCACTCCTTGGGACATCAGCATCCCCTATTGGAGCAGGGGTTCAAGTCATAGCTGCTCTGCTTCTGATGAAGCTCCCTGCTCATGTGCCTGCGAAAGCAGCAGAGGACGGCTCAAGCACTTGGGGTCCTGCACCCATGTGAGAGCCCCGGATGGGGTTTCAGGACCCTGGTGGCTTTGGCCTGGCCCAGCCATTAGAAGAGTGAATCAGAGATTGAAACCTCTCTCGCGCCCTCTCTCTCTCTCTCTTTCTCTCTGCCTTTCAAATAAAATAGAACAAATCTTTTAAAAAAATTTTACATGAAAATAAATTTATCTTTGAATTCCATTTTCCCATGAATTTTAAAAGTGCTCCTTGCATCCCTCACGCCTTCTGTGCCTCATTCTTCTGAATGCAAGAAGTAGGGAGAACCAAGGTGACTGAATAGGGGTGTCCACCATTCTTCTCCTCCACCATAGAGAAGAAACAAAATAACCTCACAGATATTCTACCCTACTGGACATAACAGGATCACATCCTGACAGACCCAGCTGGATCCAGCTGTGACAACAGCCCCAGCACCCTGGCCTAGGCAGAGTTCTGCACCACGCAGGACTGGCGATGCGGGAGAGCAGGAACTCAGAAGTCGCAGCACTTGTCTCTGCATGCTTGGCTCTCCCCTCTCTCCACCCGAGGCAGTGTTTTCTGGGTATCCAAGCTCCTTGAGCCACTCCAGCTCTGGGGAGCATGTACATTGCACACCCACTGGGCTCTGCAGGTCCCTGCTTCAGTGAGCATCCTCAACTGCCCCCACTGTGACCCGAGCCTGATCTGGCTTTGGCAGAACTGGTTGGTCACCCACACACACCCAGCCTTCTGCGGCCTTCCCTCACGTTGGGTGAATGAGCCAGACTCCAGCTCCACAGCAAAGAGCCGACTCCAGCTTTGGGGATCATGTGGCCTGCTGCAGCTCAGTCTACAGGGACTCCCTTATTCAGCAACCATGGACATTGGTGAGTGCCATGACGCCAACCCACCCAGTTGGCATCAGCTTTGGTGGGCACAAGTGGCAGAGTGTACACACCCTAGACTAGGATAGGGCATTGCCACACTTCCAACCAGCATGACCAAGACCTATGCACACCTGCTAGACCTGAAAGAATCCTCCTGGATGGTATAGACAGGCTAGGCTGCAGCATCCAACTGAAACCAAAGTCAGACCAGCTACCAAACCAACACCCAAAGGCATTTCTTCGGGAAGATTTCCATCCAGGAGGGTTATCCTTTGAAAACGATGGATAGGAGAGGGTCCCAAGATGATGGACTAGCAACAGGGCAGTCTGATTTACAAAGTGGAGAAAGCACACTCTCAGGGTAAAACTGCAGTGGGAGGTCCTGCGAAAGCAGTAGAAATGGCCCGGACCTGTGTGGAAGGTGCAGACACACAGCCACGAGCGATGAGACAGCAAAGGACCCAGCAGCTTGGATCTGGAAAAAAGCACCCACCCTGGCAAACCAGGCGAGACTGGACTGCACAGCCCATGCCGCTGTGGACACAGCTGGAAGCAGAGCTTGGTGAACCGCATCGTTGTTGAGTCCAGCCTGGATCCCTTAGAGCAGCAGGGTGACTGCTCACCCAGAGGAAGGGAAAAAGCGCCCTGTACCTCCCTTCTTCTCCCCTCTACAACAGGGACCTGCAGCCAGTGCTGGGAGGGCTGGCACCATTTTTGGACATGAGCAGGTGGCAGTTGCTCCAGCTCTTGTGTGCGCACCTTGCAGCTATCAGAATCGCCCTCAACCCGGTCAGCAGCAACAACCACAGCAGATCAAGAGTAACATACGGAGATGGTCTCCACCACGCCAGCTGCACCCACCCAACAGCAGGCGGGGAGGCGGAGCCATCCCTATGGAAGGGAAGTGCCACCTGTGGGACTCTCTTACGTGCCCAGCACAATTGCGACGTGAACAGGGCTGCGGCTGGTGGGTATTTTGTGAGCCAGAGAGAAAAACTCATGTCAGGAGGCCAGGACTCGATCTAGCAGGCTGGGGCACACAGGGACAGCGGCTCTGGGAATGTCTCAGAAGACCTGAGAGCCCTGGGTGCTGAGACTACAGAGACACTGTGACTGCGTGAGAGGAGGCAGGGCATAGCTGGGTTCTGGGCAACTGCAGAGCGCTGCTGCACGCTCTCAGAGCTCCTGGGTTGCCTAGAGCAGCTCAGAGAAGAGGGAGCCAGGCTCCCAGGAAGGAGGTGCGTATCACTGCTGCAGTTCATACAGCAGAGTTGATGAGTGCTGAACACACTGGGGGCTAACCCCTGGGCATGCCTCAATTTGGAAGAGAAGGGGTGGTCACACCAACAGAGGTGACCATTCCTCTCCATCCAGTTAACCAGAAGACAGCTACCATGCCCAACTGGGTGTTCCCTTGGATACTCGCCCCATCCTGGTGCACAGACCAGAGCTCCATGGCCAAAGCCACCACACACCTCTTGATAGTAACTGAAAGTGCAAACATTTCACTAAGCCACAGAGGCACAGCTCAAAGATAAAAGCCATCAGAGGGAGAAAAAATATTCTACAAATGCCTAAAAATACATGCAGAAATTTAAGAAACGTAAGAAAAAAGACTCCTGCAAAGGAACACAACAGCATTTCAATTTTAGAATGTGAAGATGAAAAGATTGAGGAAATACTGGAAATGGAATTAAAAAATTAATCATAGGATGACTCAAAAACAACCAGAAGCAAAGCCACAAACACATATGCATATATGATATGAGTGAAGATTTTTCCCATGGAATTGAGATTTTAAAGAAAAATCAAAATGAAACATTAGGAATGAAGAATTCAATAGATCGAATAAAAATGTGGTGAAAGGCCTTAAGAACAGAGTTGATGAGGCAGAAAAAAGAATATCTGAGCTAGAAGGCAAATAAATTCTGCAAATTTTACAGTCCGACCAAAAAAAAAAAAAAAAAAGGGAAGAAATTTGAAAACTTAAAAACAGTGTTGGAGATCTATGGGATACTATCAAATGATCCAACATATGGGTCATAGGAGTTCCTGAAGGTGTGGAAAGAGAGAGGGGACTAGAAGGCCTATTTAGTGATAATTACAGAAAACTTCCCTAATTTGGAGAAAGAAAGGGACATCCAAGTACAGGAAGCACATAGAACCCCTAACAGGTATGACCAGAAAAGATCTTAACCACAATACATTGTAGTCAAATTTTCCATGGTAAAATATATAGAAAAGATTCTAAAATGTGCAAGAGAGAAATGCCAGATTACTTTCAGAAGCTCTCCAATTAGACTCACAGCTGATGCCTCATCAGAAACCCTACATGCTAGAAGATAATGGCAAGATATAGTCCAATAAGAAGAGAAGAAAACTGTCAACCCAGAATACCGTACCCTGCAAAGCTCTTATTTGTGAATGAAGATGAAATAAAGACCTTCCATAACAAACAGAAATTGAAAGAATTTGTCACCATTCGTCCAGCCTTACAAAAGATCCTAAAGAATATGTTACACACAGAAACACAGAAAGAAAACCATCATCATTAAGGAATGCAAAGACAGAAAATCCCCCAGTAAAAGTACAAAAGAGATCCAAAATAAACAACAGGAATACTCACAGACAAATGACAGGGCCAAGTAGTTACTTATCAATAGTTACCTTGTACTTACTCCTCATGTGGGATCTCTGTCCTTAATGTGTTGTCCAATGTGAATTAATGCTATAACTAGTACTGAAACAGTATTTTACACTTTATGTTCTGTGTGGGTGCAAACTGATGAAATCTTTACTTAATGTATACTAAATTGATCTTCTGTATATAAAGATAATTGAAAATGAATCTTGATGTGAATGGAATGGGAGAGGGAGCGGGAGATGGGAGGGTTGTGGGTGGGAGGGAAGTTATGGAGGGGAGTCATTGTAATCCATAAACTGTACTTTGGAAACTTATATTTACTAAATAAAAGTTAAAAAAAATTAGTTACCTTGCATGTAAATGGCCTCAACTCTCCAGGTAAAAGATACAGACTAGCCAAATGGATTTTTTTTAAAAAGATCCATCTGTCTGTTCCCTACAAGAAGCACACCTCACCAACACTCACTTCAAGATCATTCTCCATCAAAGTGGAGTATTATGAAATGTTCGACAAATAACTCCAAAAATGGTGATAAGGATACTCAGAGAGACACAAGGAAATACAGTTGGCTAAATGAAATTAGGGAATCAGTGCATGATAGGAAGGAGAAGTTTAGCAAAGTGATAGAGGTCTTGCAAAAGAACCAAACAGAAAATTCTATTTCTTAAATGATGGAGAAATACTACCCGAGACAAGCAAAACCTGATGGAATGCATCACCCAGACCAGCATTATAGAATACACTTCAGGGTATCCTTAAGAAATAGTAAAAGACAACTAACATCATGAAATATTTGAAAGGATAGAGCCCACAAGAAAAAGAGCAAAGGGTAATTAATAAAAATGAACAGAAGAAATATTAAAGAATAAACAAGAGTAATCCATTACTATTATTAATAATTGACTATAAACTGACTATTAATAATTGACTATCTCAATTCAAGGATTTTGCCTGGTTGATTAGATAAAAACAAGACCCAAGATAATTGCCTGCAAGAAACTCACTTTGGGGCTGGTGTTTGGAGCAGCAGATCAAGCCACAACCTGCAACGCCAGCATCCCACGCGGGAGCGCAAGTTCACTTCTCAGCTGCTCTGCTTCCAATCCAGCTCCCTGCTAATGCACCTGGGAAAGAACAGAAGACGGCTCAAGTGCTTGGGCCCTGCCACCCATGTAGGAGACAGAGTTCCTGGCTTCTGGCTTTGGCCTGCAAGAGCCCTGGTGTTGCAGCTATTTGGGGAGTGAAGCAGTGAATGGGAGAGTTTTCTTTCTCTGTGTAACTCTGCCTTTCAAATACACTTTTTTTCAATCTTTCAAAAAAAAAAGGAAGTAGCTCACTTCGCTAGTAAAGATACACACAGATTGGAAGAGAAAGAACAGAAATAGAGTCTCCATTTAAACAGGAACCAAACTGAGCAGGAGAAGCTGCCCTGATACCAGAAAACATAGACTTCAAGCATACAGGTAGAAAGGAAGAAATTTAACATGACTCTATATGTGGAGAAACCAAAAGATCAGCAAGAGACTATTGGAATGGATAAACAAATCCACAGAGTAGTAGAATACAAAAAAAAAAAAAAAAAAAAACCTCCAAAAAATTGTATACACCACTGATGAACTCACTAAGAAATTATAAGAGCAGCCTCGGGCCGGCGCCGTGGCTCACTAGGCTAATCCTCCGCCTTGCGGTCCCGGTCGGAGAGCCGGATTCTGTCCCGGTTGCCCCTCTTCCAGGCCGGCTCTCTGCTGTGGCCCGGGAGTGCAGTGGAGGATGGCCCAAGTGCTTGGGCCCTGCACCCCATGGGAGACCAGGAGAAGCACCTGGCTCCTGCCATCGGATCAGTGCGGTGTGCTGGCCGCAGCGCGCCAGCCGCGGCAGCCATTGGAGTGTGAACCAACGGCAAAAGGAAGACCTTTCTCTCTGTCTCTCTCTCTCACTGTCTACTCTGCCTGTCAAAAAAAATAAAATTAAAAAAAAAAAAAAAAAAGAGCAGCCCCAGGTGCTGGTTCACGTCCCAGTTGCTCCTCTTCCAATCCAGCTCTCAGCATGTGGCCTGGGAAAACTGAAAGATGGCCCAACATGGGAGTCCCAGAAGAGGCTCCTGGCTCCTGCCTTTGGATCAGCCCAGCTCCAACCATTGCAGCCACTTGGGGAGTGAACCAAAGGATGGAAGGCATCTTTCTCTCTCTTTCTCTCTGTGTCTGTAACTCTACCTCTCACATAAATAAAAAAAAAAAAATCTTTAAGGGAAAAAAAAAAAGAGCAACACCATCCACATTAGCTACCAAATAAATAAAATAAAATACCTCGGAACAGATTTAACCAGTGATATGAAAGAGCTTTCCAGTGAAAATTCCAAAACATTTCTGAAAAAGATTGAACAAGACACAAAAAATGAAAAAATGTGTTCATGGATTAACAGAATTAATATTATTGAAATGTCCACATTACACAAAACGATGTGCAGAATGAACACACAGGTATCACCCCTGCTGTTAGAGGCACAGGATAAAAGGAGGGAGAGAAGCAGTCCTGACACTCCTGCTGACTTGCACCATAGCCCATCCACTAACAAAATACACCTTAACTGGATTAGTGAATGGTTCCCCTTGGGAGTTGGGGGTTAGAAGAAACACAGTAGAGTGCCAGAGGGCACGCCCAGCCCAAGGAGCTAGTCCGAGGTGGACTTGGCTGTGTGCTGCCTGGTTCAGGGACCAACTCCACGATTCGATTTTGCCCCAGTGCCCTGAAAGAATGAACAAGTGGGCTTTTTTTTTTCTTTAAGTCATTTCCAGAACCTGCCGGCTTTGACACAGTGAGCTTCAGCAGTTTACCAAAGCAGACTTCTCTTTCAGTTAGGTGATTTCACTATGAAATGACTCCCTCCATAACAGTGTGGGAGGTACCACACAAGGACACTGCACTGTTAGGAAAAAAAAAGGAAGCAAAAAAGAGGAGACAGAAATGAAGAAATAGAAGAGGAAGACTGATGAAAATGGCGCATCAACTCTATTTAAAACAATTTTCTGAAAAAACAGTGATTGCAAAAGTGCTGAACCAGCTCAGCTGGGAGCAAACCATCGGATTCCCCTTTTAGAGCCAACTCCCTGTTGCTATGAGCAGACCACATATTTGTTAGCATCTCCAAAGAAATGCTAAATCAATAAGCCACCTAGAGGTTGCTGACAAATTGGATGCTGTTCTATAAAAAGCCGAACCTCATTGCCAGGGAAGAACTGAGGACTTGAACAATTTTTGTAAGGAAAGGGCCATGTTCCATCAGCCCCCACCCTCTATCTGACATCCGAGGCAACTCACATTAGGGGCAGGGTCATGATTACAAAAGCCCACCTCATCATTGTTTCGGGGCACTGAGACAAAGTAGAATCTGCAGTTGGTCCTGGAAACCAGGCAGGACAGGGCTGTTACAGTGTGCACAGTGTCCCTCCTATCTGCATGGAGTTTCCTCTGCATGTTCTCCCTCACCCTTCCCTGAGATCACACTCTCTCCACTGTTTTTTTTTTAACTACCCTCCCCTAAACAAGAGCAGTAAGCGCCTTCCCTATTCCGCCATCTTGAAAAACCCCTTAGGTGTTAACTTTCAAGGGAATCTTCCAGCGATCCTCACATTAAAGAAGGAATAAGGAGATTTAGAAAGATGAAGAAGTCAGAGGAAATGTATGTAGTAGAGGTGAAAGAGCCTGAAATGTTCAAAAAATTCCTAATAGATCAAAGCATTCCCAAGAATAAAAGCAGTCAGAGATAAGGTGAATTGAGGTCAGCTTATTAACCTTTTTATAAATGCCTTGTTTCTCCCTACATTGATTAACCCGATATTAGGCCCAGGGCAAAGATTTTCTAAGTGCTTGGAGAAGGGGAGTGGAGGGCGAGCTGTGAGGGAGAGGCGGATGGATGGTGAGTGGCTGGGCTGATGTTTGGATCGTGAGTGGGCGGTGGACAGGTGGATGTGTGTTAAGTCCATAGTCTGCTGGATGCATGGGTGGTTAATGGACAGGTTGATGCGTGGAAGATGAGTTGTTAAATATACCATCATTTAGTAGTCATTGCTGTCAGCCCATGAGAAGGACAGAAGAGCTGATAAGGCACCGTCTTCAGACAGAGCTCCCTAGGAGTTAGTGTGTTGGTGGCTGGCCAGCTTGGGGAATGACTGTCAACCTCCTTTGCTTTTAAT
The DNA here is from genome assembly GCF_964237555.1 of Oryctolagus cuniculus. Lineage (NCBI taxonomy): Eukaryota > Metazoa > Chordata > Mammalia > Lagomorpha > Leporidae > Oryctolagus > Oryctolagus cuniculus. The sequence continues at coordinate 167,788,305 of NC_091435.1, forward strand.
CACACCTACCTGCACAATGAGCGTCCCTTTGTCCACAGGACCTGGAGGCAAGAATGTCCCAGCAGCAGACCCTACAACAAGAATCAGATGTAAGTACTTTATTGGGGAAGGAGACACAGAGAGCCCCCCGTAAGGCAATGAGACAGGAGAAAGAATGTAACGGATGAAGGCGCTTTGGCCAAGCCATTGCCACTCTGAGTAAGTGTATTTTCATCCCAAATGAGAACTCTGGGAAGTTATATAAAGCAGTGCCTCAGAGTTTTCCCATCTGAGGGGTTGGGGAGTAGGGGATATTCATACACTAACTGTCATCAGCCATTTTAAAGGCTGTTGGGCATGATGGTAAAATGATCCCCACCGCCTTGGAGTGGCAGCATCTTCTGCTCCCGGCAGGTACAAAGCCCCCCAAGGAGTGTACAAAGAGTGCATGAATGAGTGAGCGAGCAGGTGTGATCCAACACACCACTGAGTGGGAATCACGGTTTGATGCCGGGCAGGGAAGCAGGCAGGTGGCAAGCGTCTTCCAGGCAGGATTTCACACACGAAACCGTGAGTCAGGCACAGCAACCTCGCTGCACCCCTCCTTGGGGGCTGCTCCTACACAAAAATTATTTAATGTTTTCAAAGTGCTTAAAGGAGTCAATTTACTACCTAATTGCGACAGTAACAATCATCATAATAACTTAATAACACATCTGAGTCAGTGACAATAACAATTACAACATAATGTGCTTAACTGAAGGAGGAATTCAGCTTGGAATAGTGGAATATTGCACATGCACGCGTTTGTCGCTGCCATTTCCTTCTCTTTGTTTTTGACTATCTGAGGACGTCTCCACCATAATTTCCCCAAGGACCACATTCAGGAGATGAGGTCTGGAGAGGAGATATAATTACCATCCTGTTTACATACAACTATGCCTGCCTGTGTCCCTGCTGCTGACTTTTCCGTTTCAGAGTGACTCCTGTGATCTCAGTGGCCGTTGGGTCACATTTTTCCTCTTTTCAGTGCAAACTCCCAGCAAGGTCGTAAGCTTCACAATGCTCAAAGCATTGTCCCTTCATAGATACTCAGGCAGCCCCTGTGATGAGCCCTTAAGTAGGTCTGTGACAGTAAAACCTTGTAATGTGGGAAAATTGGAACCAAATAAGGTAATTGCCTAAAGCATGGGAATACATTGTTGTGGAGCTAATGAGTGTATACATTCTTAGTTGTTCTTCCAGTTACCTTATGGGGAAAAAAACGAGAAACTATGTTTTTGCTTAAAAGATGTTTAGGAAATAGACTTCTCATTATAGATGAAATGTGGATTGAACTTAACCTCTTCCATTAGGTAGAGAACACTGGTTCCCAACTCCAGCTGCATTATACCTAGGAACCCCCGAGAAGTATCATTGCCACCTCTTCTGTTCTCACAGCCGTCACAGAAAGGACCGTACACCGCACAGCCACTCCAGCTGCGGCTGATTTAAAATATTCCAAGCCAGCACCGCGGCTCACTAGGCTAATCCTCTGCCTTGCGGCGCCGGCACACCGGGTTCTAGTCCCGGTCGGGGCGCCAGATTCTGTCCCAGTTGCCCCTCTTCCAGGCCAGCTCTCTGCTGTGGCCAGGGAGTGCAGTGGAGGATGGCCCAAGTGCTTGGGCCCTGCACCCCATGGGAGACCAGGATAAGTACCTGGCTCCTGCCTTTGGATCAGCGAGGTGCGCTGGCCGCGGCGGCCATTGGAGGGTGAACCAACGGCAAAGGAAGACCTTTCTCTCTGCCTCTCTCTCTCTCACTGTCCACTCTGCCTGTCAAAAAATAATAAAATAAAATATTCCAATTCTCTTTGCAGTAGGGTTTTACCTGTACTGTTTCCATCTTGAGATGAGAAAACTGGGGCCCAGCATTCCCAAGAGGGTGCTGCTATTATTTGCTCATAGCTAGAACTGAAAGTCAAAACTAGTTCCAGGCCTAGCATCCAGGCCGACCATAATCACTCATCCCTAGCACACATGTTCCCTCCTTATAATCAAGTCCTGACTCCAGTACATGCTAGTCCTTATTCTCACAGATATTCTATTTTAATATATTTAGAGTAAAGGGGCCAGCATTGTGGTACTGCTGCTTGTGATACCGGCATCCTATATTAGAACACTGGTTCCATACAAGCTACTCTGCTTCTGATCCAGTGTCCTGCTCATACACTCGGGAAGCAGAAGGTGATGGCCTGAATACTTGAATTTCTGCCACCCATGTGAGAGATCAGGTGGAGTTCCTGGCTACAGGCTTCAGTCTGGCCCAGTCCCAGCTGTTGACCCAGTGAATGGAATATCTCTATCTATCTGAATATCTACCTATCTATCTAGCTATAGCTATAGCTATATCTCTATCTCTGTCTTTGTTCCATTCTCTCTGTCACTCTGCCTTTCAAAGAAATAAACCTTGTAGCCAGCATTGAGTCACAATAGGTAAAGCTGCTGTCTGCGATGCAGGCATCCCATATGAGAATCAGTTCAACTCATGGCTGCTCCACTTCCTATCCATCTCCCTGCTTATGTGCCTGGGAAATCCACAGAGGTTGGTCCAAGTCCCTGGGCCCCTACCATGCACATGGGAGACCCAGAAGAAGCTCCTGGCTTCTGGCTTCAGCCTGGTCCAGCTCCAGTCATTGTGGCCATTTGGAGAGTGAATTAGCAGATAGTAAATCTCTCTCTCTTTCTCTCTCTCACTTTCTCTCTCTCTCTCTCTCTCTAACTCTGCTTTTCAAATAGATATTTTTTTTAAAAAAGAGAGTAGTACTTAGCAGAAAATACATGCAAATATTTTAAAAAGAAATAAATCTTTACATTTAAGTATATATACATATTTATAGTAAGAGCATAGTTACATTCTACATTCCCACTCAGCTTTCTATTCCCGTATCAGTTAGGACTAGAAACGTCTTTCTCTCTAAAAGCGGAGACTTCTAGAGGCAGGCAATGAGAATGCTTTGGTTCTTCCACATTCATCAGGGACAGGCTCTCTCGTCTTTCTCCTCCACCATCCTAGAACTCGGCTTCCATGGCAAAGGAGCCTCTTCATCTGTGAATGGCCAGCAGACCTCCAGCTCTCACATGTGTAGGCCAGAGGACGGAAGAAGGAAGAAGGGAAGAGCAAAGCACTGTATCTTTCAGCTGAGTCAGTTCCTCAGTTCCGTTGATTCAGACTCCCAAGATGGTTGACTCAGTACTCCACCTCGTTGCCCAGAACACTTACACAAACACATCTAGCGATTAAAAACTTTAAAGGAAAACTTAAAAGGAATGCATCCTTTTAGTTGAGTTCATTATTGCCCTAGTAAACTTAGGAGTTCGTGTCTAAAGAATGAAGGATCAATAATCTTCATTAAAATGTGACTCAAAACACACACGCTGTGCTTTGTCTATGTCTTCCAGAGGTTCACATGTGAAAAGCTTGGTCCTCAATGTTGCATTTTGAGGTGAGTCAGTTCCTGAGAGAATGACTTGTAAGAAGAGGGAGTCTGATCCCTGCACTGCTCTGGCTTCCGGACTGCATGAGATCACGCCCTCTCACATGCATTCCCATTGCAATACTGTCCACTGAGTTGTAACACAGGCAAGGGGGCACTCACAAGAGGCCAAACAGCTGGGGTCCCCCTATCTCGCACTTTCGGCTTCCAGAACTATGAGCTAATTAAGCTTATCCCCTTTATGAAGTACCTGGATTCGGATATTTTGTTATTGCCACAGAAAACAGAGTAAGACAACACATTGCTTTCTCATTCACGTGTACTGGATGAACTGTGGTTCATAGATTGATCTCAGCTAGGCTGGTCTTTAAGCTAGGGCTTCAACGCACTCTATTTCACCTGACTCACTCTCCGGGATTAGAAAGCTACTCCAGAAATGTTCTTTCCTGGGCAATGGCAGAAGTGCAACAGAGCAAGCCTGGCCACACTGGAATATTGCAAGCTTCTATTTGATTTATGTCTACTAGCATCCCATTGGCCACAGTAAATTATATGGGCAGGGAAAATACCTTCTCCATCAGGGGACGACAGCAGGTGGTGATGTATATTTGGCTTATACTCCTACTATAAGGGAGTACTGGAATCAATAGTTTGATCTGCACTGTATGCAGTGAATTATTTTCTGTTATAACATGGTCTTTCTTCCTCTCTTGATTCCTCCTATAGTCTCTCATCCTCAGTCACAGATGAACAATTGTTCAGCTACACGAGCTCATCAATCCACCCGCCACCACTCCCTTAATAAGCAGGGAAGGTTTTTTTGAGAATCTGACACACGACCCCCGGAGTCTGGGATGAGGAGGAGTAGATACAGAACAGTGCCTGACTCTGTCCGAAAGGCCAGAAAGCAACAACCTGCTGTGGGAGCCCACGTTTACAAAATAAAAGGAAACCCTAAGGTAGGAGGGGTCATGGGCCTTTTAGACACTTGAAATGAAGCCAGCTTGGAGTTTTATTGAAAACCTGAATGGGAATCCACTGAGAAAGGGAAATACCAGGATTAAACCAACAGAGGACCAGAGACCAGCAGAGGGTGCATAACATATGTAAATATATGTGCAGGGCTATTTTTTTCTTTTTTAAAAAATTTTTACAGAGGCCAGTACTGTAGCGTAGTGAGCTAAGTCTCCACTTGCAGTGCCGACATCCCATATTGGCACCAGATCATGTCCTAGCCACTCCTCTTCCAATCCAGCTCTCTGCTGTGGCCTGGGAAAGCAGTGGAAGATGGCCCAAGTGCTTGGGCCCCACACCTACATGGGAGACCCAGAAGAAGCTCCTGGCTCCTGTTTTAGATTGGCCCAGTTCCGCCATTGTGGCCATTTGGGGAGTGAACCAGAGGATGGAAGACCTTTCTCTCTCTCTGCCTGAACCTTGCTCTGTAACTCTATCTTTCAAATAAATAAAATAAATCTTTTTTTTAAAAAAAAACTGCTTCCATTTCCATAGGCATTGATCCAATAATTTTTATTAGTAATGTGATGCCCAATATTGTAGATTTATCACAATATACTTAATTTCCCCCATGGGCATTTAAGAGATTTCCAAATTTACTGCTACAAACAATATTACAAGAAGCAGTCTCTTACATATATCTTTTTCATCCTTATCTCACATCATACACAAAAATGAATTATGCATAGCTAAAAACAAATAAACCTAAAAGTAGAGGAGAAACAAGAAGTATTAAGGAAGTATGAGATGATGTTTTCATACTTTATGGTTAGCCTTTATAAAAATAACAAAACCATCCCCTGAACAGCTTGGTTTTATAGAACTTCTGTATGGGTAAACATAATACAAAGTTAAAAGACAAACAGAGTTGAAGCTAATGTTTGCCTTGCATATTCCAGACTAATGACCAAAATACATTTTATTTAAATAGTTCCTATAAATTGATTTTTAAATGAATAATTCAATAGAGAAATTGGCAAAGAAGATTAATCAGTAATTCACAAAAGAAGAAATACAAATGGAAGATAAGATAGTCAGCCTCCGTAGTGAATATGGAAAAACGACAACATAAGTTTCAGCAAATTTTCAAAACTTAAAAGTACTGGTAATTTTTATTACTGGTGAGAATTCTGAAAATTAAGTGCTCTCACGCTTGCTGGAAGTGGAGAGCATTAGTGCCAATTTTTGCAAGGCTCGTGGATGCTTCTGTGGGCTCCATTATGCTTCCAGATCGAGTAAAAGGGTGTTCCTGAACCTCACGGGGTGCAGCTCACGCTTGAACATGCCTAAATCCCCATCTGAGTGTTTATTTTGCTTTGCATGCAAATGAATCTTATTCTTCTGCCAACCCTTACCTACGTTTTATCCTCAAGTCCTTCTGGGGTCAGCGAAAAGAACCTGAACCCAGTCATCCCACAACATCTATGCTGAGTCGGCAAGCAGGGAGATCAAACCCACCCAGAAACTGGTCAATGAGTCTTTCCCCAACTCTCACCTCCCTGGCAACTGAGAGTCTTGGTTTTGTTCTACATTTCTCTCCTTCTTCACTTTGCTCTGAGCCACTACAGACTAACCCGTCTTCACCCAGCCATGTCCACTCCTCCAGAGACTGTTGCAGGTGGGAAGCCAAGAGCTGACACCACACAGAAAGAATACATTGGGGCCGGCGCCGCGGCTCAATAGGCTAATCCTCTGCCTAGCGGTGCCGGAACGCCGGGTTCTAGTCCCAGTTGGGGCGCCGGATTCTGTCCCAGGTGCCCCTCTTCCAGGCCAGCTCTCTGCTGTGGCCAGGGAATGCAGTGGAGGATGGCCCAAGTGCTTGGGCCCTGCACCCCATGGGAGACCAGGATAAGCACCTGGCTCCTGCCTTCAGATCAGCACAGTGCGCTGACCGCAGCGCACCGGCTGTGGCAGCCATTGGTGGGTGAACCAACGGCAAAGGAAGGCCTTTCTCTCTCTCTCTCTCTCTCTCTCTCTCTCACTGTCCACTCTGCCTGTTAAAAAAAAAAAAAAAAAAGAATACATTGGGTCCTTCATGAAGAATGTAAGAGCAGCTGGTACTTACTCCCAAGCCATACTGCAAGCAGAGGGTATTCTTGATTCTATCACCATTTAGCCATGGACATTCAGAATGGACTGACCTCGCTTTCACCTCCGGCTTCTGAAGCGCCAGGCTTTTTGCTTCCTTGGGAAGAGTGCCTCGTTGCATATTTGCATAGTTGGTCATCCTCATCACTGAGATTTTTGGTACCCATTAGTTAGCTTCTGCCTGCTTATGGCAAATAAAGTCCGCCATCTTCTAATCCCCTAAGAACCCTGCTGCCTCTGTGTAAAACCCTGTAGTTCTGCCCACTCTCACATTCCTGATTCTGCACCTACAGGACCAAGCATCCCTCCATCTCCTTTGTGATGCTGCTTCCTTCTGCACGCGTTACTGTGTTGTCATCTCCCACATCCACAGCAACACTCAGAATAAGAAGTCTGGATGTGGTTCTGGGACACAACTGATGGGTGCTTTAAAAAATTCTCTCCAGTCAAAAGTTTCTCTATATTGTTGAAAAGAAGAACCTCCTGCCTCCCCCTTAAGTGATAACTTTGAGGATTATTTTAACAGTCATATTAACTGCTAGTATCAAGCACACTACCACCTTGCTAAAATGCTATGAATGAGACCTAAGATCTTCAGGTGCAATTCCAAATACCTCACCTTCATGGAAAGACGAGGAGCCTTGTACACATAAAAGGAAGAGGCCACAGCCTACAAGGGCACCATCTAGGCTGCCAGGTTTGAATAAGTCCCCAAAATGGCCACCCTGGGCCACCCTGGCTACTGCAGGACATGGTCAACCTGCGGAAACACCAGATCCAAGCTAGCCCACTGAAAGGGCTCTCCTGGAGCCATGATCCACTCCTTTCCCTATTGTTCTTTTTCTCTCCCTAGATCATGAAGAGGTTTTTTTTCAACCATGAGTAACTCTCTGTTGATACCCATGGACTCATTCCTGGGTTGCCTCCTTAAAAACTGGGGAAGTTTTAAACTAGATGTGTCAACATGAATGGGTTGTTTTCCTTTTGCAACTCTGTCTGGCCACAATACAAGTTAGAAGATGGGGAGACCTGGTTGTCAAATGGGACCCTCAATTTTAATACTGTTCTCTACCTGACCACTTTTATGAGAGACAAAGAAAATGGCAGAAATGTCTAGGCCTTCATGGCACTCTTTCAAAATCATACCTTTAGAGGGATCTAGGCTCTACTACACCCCTACCCATCTAGAGACATGAGACTCAAAAAAGCAGCAGATAAACATGGCAGATGATCTATTGTCACGTGGCTCTCCACCACCTAGGGCTTGACCACCTCCAGCTCAGTTTTCTCCATCACCAGAACCATCCCCAGGGAACAAGAGTCCTCCCCTTCTCCCACAAGCTCTATATTCTTTCACCTCCTACTAGTTCACCACCTCTACCTACAATCCCATCTGCCCCTCTCTACCAAAGGGTAACCCAGCCAGAACCATTCACAGGCGGGCCTCCTACCCCACATGCTGGTCCAGGAAGCTCAGCATCCTTAGGGCAAGACCCCCTATATGAAGCTTTAACGGGTTCTGATGCTGACCCCCTTGAATGGGCAGAAAAACAACACAATACCTTTCAAAAGATTAAGGGTCTGCTGTGCTGCAGATTCCTCATTTACACAAGTCCTTCGTCTGGTCTGTAGCTGAAAGATGAGAAGTAACCCCATGTGTTCTTACTTCAAAATTGGGTCCATTTCAACTACCAGTAGCCCACTTTTTCAAACAGTGAGACTCAGTGGCAGCAGCACGTCACAGATGCTTGAGGGCAGCTGCTGCACCTGCACTTCCCATAGAGGAAACCACCAGCCACTCGAAGTCCAAACTCCACACCAAGTTCCAGGAGTTCGAGAAATGCAAGACACCATGGCTAACAGAAAGACACCTTACGAAACACCACCACATTCTCCTTTTAGATTGATTAGAAGTGACTCTCGAAGAATGTCAAGTCCTCAATCGAGCTATTCTTGTGCCATCTGAAAAGACTGAAAAGCTAGCTCAATCTTGCGTATTAATGGAGACAACAGAGCAGTTCTACTCCAGTGGACTTGATCTGCAAGATGAACCTCTGGAAAACCCAGATGTCGAATGGTTCCCTGATGGCAGTAGCTTCATGGAGGAGAAGATTAGAGAGACAAGATAAGTCATAATAAATCTCAATCAAGCTGAGCAGGACCAGGTATTACCACCCAACACCTCAACTGAAAAGGCCAAGCTTATAACTTTTACTGGAACTTTTTTTTTTTTTTTGACAGGCAGAGTGGACAGTGAGAGAGAGAGAGAGAAAGGTCTTCCTTTACCGTTGCCCTCCAATGGCCACCGAGGCCAGCGCACCGTGCTGATCCAAAGCCAGGAGCCAGGTGCTTCTCCTGGTCTCCCATGGGGTGCAGGGCCCAAGCACTTGGGCCATCCTCCACTGCACTCCCTGGCCACAGCAGAGAGCTGGCCTGGAAGAGGGGCACCTGGGACAGAATCCGGTGCCCCAACTGGGACTAGAACCCGGTGTGACGGCGCCGCAAGGCGGAGGATTAGCCTAGTGAGCTGCGGCGCCGGCCCTTTACTAGAACTTTAAAATGAAGGAAAAGCCAGAGAGTCAATACTTATACAGATTCCAGATACACTTTCCTCACGCCACACACACATGCATGCAGCAATTTGGTGAAAGAGAGACCTACTGACTGCAAAAAATCTCCGTTAGACATTTCTAAGAGATTCTGCCTCACCTCCAGGTAATCTTGGAGCCTCTGACCGTGACTTTTACTCATTGCAGGGACCACAAGAAGGGGGATACCCATGTCCTCAGAGAAAACGTACTGGCAGATAGGGCAGCAAAGGCAGCTGCCACCCAGGACATTCAAGAAATGGCGCTAAAAGCTCTAACACCCAGCCCATCGAAACAGCTGGAAGTCCTTATCATACCATGCCTGAGATAGAATGGGATTTCACTAAAGACCCAATGCATCGTGGACATTAGATCACATTAGACACAAGTAATTATTAGTCTTCATTGATACTTTCACTGATAGAACAGAAAAGGCACAAAAATTATCTGAAGTCCTACTAAAAGAAATGACCCTATTTGAAGGCTCCCAAGGTCCCTCCAGAGTAACAGTGGCCTCTCTTTGGCCTGCAAAGAAATTCAGTAGATAATCACCATTCTGAGAATCTCCTACCACCTCCATGGCTGTTGAAGACCAGTAGATCTGGCTTTATTAAAAGCTTGGGAAGAAGGATATTCCTCTAAACAATTGTAGCCTAATGGAAAGGACTCCAACAGGTGCTACTTAGCACTCCTACTGCAGTTAAATTACACGGAATTTATAGCTGAGTGCATCTGTCAAAAACTAAACCTGGGCAAGCATAGTGACACAGCAAATTAAGCTGCCACTTAGGAGATCTGCATACATATTTGAGTTTTGGTTCAAGTTCCATGGCTTTCCCGCCAATCCAACTTCCTATAGACATATCCTGGGAAGCAGTGGATAATGGCTCATGTGCTTAGAGCCCTGCCACCCACATGGGAAACCCAGATGCAGTTTCTGGCTCTTGGCTTCAGGCTGGACCAGTCCTGGCTGTTGTGGGCACTTGGGGAGTGAACCACTAGTGGATGGAAAATCTCTCTCTTCTTCCTTTCTTTTTCTCCTCATTCTGCAGGAGTGTGTGTGTGTGTGTGTGTATGTGTGTATGTCAGTCTGCCTTTCAAATAAAAAAAAAAAATAGAATGGAAATCACACCATGTATCTTCTTCACAATGGAATGAAGCTGGAAATTAGCAACTCAGGAATCCCTAGAGCATATGCAAAGACATGGAGACTGAACAACATGCTCCTGAATGAACAGTGGGTCATAGGAGAAATCAAAAGAGATCAAAAACTTTCTGGAGCCGGCGCCGCAGCTCACTAGGCTAATCCTCTGCTTGCGGCGTCGGCATCCCAGTTTCAAGCCCCAATTGGGGCGCCGGATTCTGTCCATGTTGCTCCTCTTCCAGTCCAGCTCTCTGCTGTGGCCCGGGAGTACAGTGGAGGATGGCCCAGGTGCTTGGGCCCTGCACCTGCATGGGAGACCAGGAGGAAGCACCTGGCTCCTGGCTTCGGATCAGTGCAGCACACTGGCCGTAGCAGCCATTTGGGTGATGAACCAACGGAAGGAAGACCTTTCTCTCTGTCTCTCTCTCTCACTGTCTAATTCTGCCTGTCAAAAAAAAAAAAAAAAACTTTCTTGAAACATTTTTTTTAAATTAACATCTGCCCCTCGAGTCTTCACCGTCACACTAGGAAAGTATTCGGCCTACTCTTGTGAGCCAATTGAGGGCCTCAGGTTTGTCTTCAAAAGGCTAAAAGGTAAGTAAATTATTTTCTTTTTCCAAAAAGTTCTCCCTAAAGAGAGGGATATTAAGGCTGTTGCATCTCCCAGTGACATTGTTTTTCTACTTCTTCTCCTATCTTCCTTTAGAAAGTACTATTGGCAGGAAAACTCCCTGGTAAACATTTCTACTAGAATAGGAAAATGAGAAACTCTTACTCCATATCATGAAGTAGCTTTAAGAAATCTGTCTGTTACCTTGGGCACCTTAGCCCGGATGGTTGGCCTGGCCCTGGAGCAACTACAAGATTCTGTAGATTCCCTATTTAAAGTGGTCATGGACAACTGACTAGCCCTAGATTACCTGCAGGCCAAGCAGGGCAGAGTATGTGCAGGGATTAAAAAACTTGCTGTCCTCACCTTAACAACAGTAAGTTCATGGAAGAAGATCTCAAAAGGATTTGTGACCAAGCCAAGTGGCTCCAAGATTTTGGTAAGAGAAGTCTCTCAGCTCCCACCACCTGGGAAGCAACAGAAAGTCGTCTCCCTTCTCTGACATGGTGCTCACTCTTGTTCCTGGTTGGCCCATGTATGCTCATCCTAAGGGTCAAATTTGTCTCTTCCAGAATCCAATAATAGCGTGGGAAAATGGTGTTCGTGCAGGGATTCCAGCCATTACCAATGCCTTGTGGTGAACCTCTGGTTCCACTGATGGGACCTCTAGACCACCAACAAGACAGTTTTGTTCCCTGGCTAGGGAGGGACAATGCCCTCACACAGCAGGGAGTTACAGAAAATGGACTTTCCTCCCTTGGCCTCCCGTAAAGATCAAGGGATGAAACTCTGAGGAAGAATAGATACCCTAAGCAAGGAGGAGCTGAAGTCTCCAGACCGTCCCCTGCCTCCCTGCCTGCTCCACTAATCCCCCACTCGTTGTACTGAGAAAAACCAGTTTCTGCAAAAATCCCACCCCAAACCAAAAATAACCAAATGGTTGCTGATGGCATCCCTGTGATGACCTATGGCTAATTGTAGTATCATTATGATAAAATTACCATGGAGGCCGGCGCCGCGGCTCACTAGGCTAATCTTCCTCCTGTGGCGCCAGCACTCAAGGTACTAGTCCCGGTTGGGGTGTCGGTTCTGTCCCGGTTGCTCCTCTTCCAGTCCAGCTCTCTGCTGTGGCCCAGGAGTGCAGTGGAGAATGGCCCAAGTGCTCAGGCCCTGCGCCTGCATGGGAGACCAGGAGAAGCACCTGGCTCCTGGCTTCGGATCAGCTCAGCGCGTTGGCCGTAAAAGCCATTGGGGGGGGGGGTGAACCAACAGAAAAGGAAGACCTTTCTCTTGGTCTCTCTCTCTCTCACTGTCTAACTCTGCCTGTCAAAATTAAAACAAAAAAAATTACCATGGACACACACTTGACACTAAGACATTTCTGAGACTCCCATAAAAGGACAACAGAAAGGGTGGTGCTCCAACCCCACCCCTCATCTGGCCCCTATAAATACTGAACCAAACTCTACCCCACATACTACTCACTATGCCTCCAGAGTAACTAAAGGGATGGCCCTGAGCCGCGCTGGGCACAGGTCACTTTTGAGCATGTCAGCACTACTTCTCAAGTGTGTGCTTTTGCTTTGCATGAAAATAAATCTTATTCTTACCTACATCTTGTCCCTGAAATTATTTTTTTGCATCAGAGACAAGATCCTGGACAAAATGAATGGTTGGTATGGATCTGCATGATCTAGCTTGGACAAATGTCTACAATATATTTTTAGAGGGAAAATAAAGTTCAGAAATATGTGTATTTTATAGCTTCATTCCATGTATCTAAAAATAGATATTTGTTTTTATGTGTTTGCATAGCTGTAGGAAAATTCTGCAACGCTACCCTCCAAAGTTACTTCTGTAGGGAGGGATGTAGGGTTAGCTGATACTGTTCATTATTCCTACATCCTGCTCTTTTCCAATGTGTTACACAAAGCAAACAGACTCTTCTGGTTTAAAAGTAAAGATGTGGAGAAAAGAGATGTCTGTTCTGTGTCCCACTCCTGGGCAGAATGTGGCTTCCTTCAGGATAGGGAGTGGGGGCCAGTGTGTCAGCTCGCCAGAGAAGAGACACAAAAGCAAGCCCTGGTCTGCAGTGTTTGTTGATCTCCGTGGTGTACGTATTTCCAGTGTGTTCAACTCTGGGTGGCTCTAATATTCCTGACAATACATGTAATATTTAATATAATATATTGTATATAATATATAATATTTAATATACTAGGTGTTCAGGGAATGAACTTTAAAAAATCAGATGTTGAAGATTCCTGACTGCCACAGCCCTGAGCAAACAAGTCAGAAATTCTGCCGTGGTGGAATGGATACTCCCCGCCGGCCTGGGCAAGTCTCAGCACATCCACCTCTCCAGCTCACGGCTGAGCGTTCACGGCTCAAGGCTTCTTTATCTGGTGCAGCCTCTTCACAGATTTGCAAGGTCATTCACTCCACCAACTCTCTAAGGGGCGCTTCACCCTTGAGAAGTGGGTCAGGTGGTGGAAGGAAACCCTGCCAGGAAGGGTTTCTTGCTCCTTTGAAACCCAGGCAACCTCCAGGCAACCGGATTCTGCAGATGGCACACAGAGGGAAAGAATCGGGGTGAACTTTCAACCCTTGCCGAGACACTTCTCCAGATGGGAAGACAGGAGAGCTGTGGAGCGGCCCATTCCAGGTGCCGCTCTACACTGCAGCAACGAACCAGGCACCTTGTAGTTTACTCAACAAGGAATCAGGAAGAACACCGCCCCTCATTCATTCACAGTCTAACGGCCCGAGAATCAGAGCAGTAACAGTAGAGCGAGTGCCCGGACAGCCAGGCACGCCCCGAGCACTGTGGGGACTGTAGACCCCTCCTTCCATCTCTTCCTACCCAGGGCTCCACCTCGTGCTTTAAGGGTTCTCATGCGCACATTCCACCAACACTGCCAAATCTGACCCACTGGCATCCCCATCCGAAGCCGCTGTGCCTTTGCCAACACACCAGCTAAGTCATCCCTATATGTAAACGGAATCTAAGAGCAAATTTTGCAAGCCCGAGGCAATTTAGGCTGGGAATAGCAGGGTCCTTGCTGCACAGAGAATGATCTAGAAGCGTGGCTGGGGTTCTCCACCCTGCTGGAACAATGTAGTCCACAAAGGGTCAGAAAGAAGTTTTCAAAAGCGTAGAATCTAGGCAAGAGGCCCCAATCACTAGGGAAGACTGGTATTGAGAAAAGTATATGAGGCCGAGGGGACCAACTGAAGCCATTTTTGGTGCATGAGGGAAGGCTTCCTGGAGGAGACAAGCACAAAACGAGCCTTGGCACAGCCAGGCGGTTTAGCCAATGAGGAAACAGGCTGCGGGATTCCAGACAGAGGAACCACGAGAGAAAAGGCCTTCATCGTGCAGCATGGCTCACCTCAGCTGCCACCGAATCACTCCTGAGAGTGCGTGTGCTCCGTGTCTCCCAGGAGCAGCGAGAGCCTAGCGCCCTGGGTCCTGAAACACAACGCCTAAGGAAAAGGTTGGATCCACCTGCGCAAGAGTGACTGTGCGTTCTCCTAGACAACGAGAGGGCGATCAGGTTCTGAAGCAGAGAGCTCGATTCTCCATCTGCTGTGCCGACAAGTGGTTTCACTGGATCCCCCCTGACCTGCTGAGAACCTGTGGCCACACCCTCTCTGCCGTTCCCGGCTCTCTAAGGAGAAACAGAGAAGACAGGGAAGGGAACTCTGATCACAGTGCTAATTGGGATGTCAACTTAGCATTAAGTTGAAAATGTGATTAAAGGCAGAATTGAGCCAGCACCGCGGCTCAACAGGCTACTCCTCCGCCTAGCGGCGCCGGCACACCGGGTTCTAGTCCCGGTCGGGGCGCTGGATTCTGTCCCGGTTGCCCCTCTTCCAGGCCAGCTCTCTGCTGTGGCCAGGGAGTGCAGTGGAGGATGGCCCAAGTGCTTGGGCCCTGCACCCCATGGGAGACCAGGAGAAGCACATGGCTCCTGCCTTCGGATCAGCGCAGTGCGCCGGCCGCAGCAGCCATTGGAGGGTGAACCAACGGCAAAGGAAGACCTTTCTCTCTGTCTCTCCCTCTCATTGTCTGTAACTCTACCTCTCAAATAAATAAAATAAAAAACAAATATTGCTTGGAATTGTGCCTACAATTAATGTAGCTGATGTTGGTGATTCCAGTACTTCAGGTCAGATGGGACACATTGAGGCATCTTGATTTGAAAGACAATCACAAACGTTACTTTACACGGAGGTCTTTATTCCTTGGGGGGGGGGGGGGGGGTGCAGCACAGCTTAGCTGTAGAAAGAAATCCCAGAGTCGGGGTGGCAAGGGCTTTGTCTGTCTAAATAGGCAAGACAGACACTACGGAGCAAATGAGGCCCCTTCCCTTCAACACGAGCAAGGCTCATTTCCTCCCCGATGCTGCACATCCAACACTGTCGTCAGGCTAGGCAGCTGGATGCCACACAATTATTCGGGGGTCCTGAAGCTGAAGGGGCCCCACCAGGCACTGGTAGAGGGTTCCTAGGCATGGCAGGAAGAGAAGAAATGGAGAAACTTCACACACCCTCTTCCACGCTTCAGCCCCGTAGTGGTAAAAATACTTCTGCCCACAGCCAATTGCTCACAGGTTGTCATGCGGTCGCGCTACCTGCAAAGGACCCTGGCTGACTGCAGAGAGCAGATGGTGTGTTGAATCAGCACCAGTATCTCTGCCACACGCGGCCTTACCAGCAAGTTGCTGCGTGACCTTGGATCCAGAACTGACGTGGTCTGTTTCAACTTCCTCCATAGTACAGCAAGACTAACAGTAGCTTCTGAATCAAGTATTACAACCATAAGAATGGATGTCTGTAAATCAGCATCAGGCACTTAGCAAATAGTCAGTAAAAGTCAGCCATTGCTTCTATTATTACTCACTACGTGATAGTAAGAAAAAGACTTTACCCCTCTGGATATGCAAACCAGGTGTGCTGATAGCACTGCTTAGGATAGCTGTTAGATTAAACAGCATAATGCACTAAAAGACCTTCCACCATGCCTACCACATAGCAAGCATTTCATAAGTTATTTTTCTTATCATATGAAATCAGGAATTGACCATTCTTTTAGTTCTGGTTGCAAAGGATTTACTTGTGGTTCCAATGGTTTGCCAGAGTATTTAAGATACAGACCAATGGGGGCCGGCACTGTGGCCCGGTACACTAAGCCTCTGCCTGTGGTGCCAGCGTCCCATATGGGTGCAGGTTTGTGTCTCATCTGCTCCTCTTTTGGGGGAAGCTCCTGGCACCTCGCTTCAGATTGGCCTAGCTCTTCCCATTGCGGCCATTTGGGGAGTGATCCAATGGATGGGAGACCTTTCCCTCTGGCTCTTCCTCTCTCTGTCTCAACTCTTCCTCCAAATACATAAGTAAAACCTTTAAAAAAAATAAGATAATGACCCATGGAAATCCAAATAGAAGGGTACTACAAAAGCTTTATGGAAAATGAAATTAAAAGACAAATTTATTTTGATGTGAAATAATCAAAATCCGTGCAGATGAGAAGTCTTCAATATGTTCATGAAAATGGATGCTGTAAAAGAACAAAGCATTTCTGCACCAAAATAAACTTATATTTTAATTCCATTCTTCCATGAACTTTCTGAAACACCTCATATAGAGCATGTCAAAATATTAAGGGTGAAATGGTGCAGAGAAAAGATTCCCTGGGTTCTTTGTCTCACATGGAAGAAGAATTTCCAAGCAGACAAGGCAAAGAGAAAAGCAAGATTTATTTAAGTCAGAGACTTCCTGGCGGAGTGGCCAGGAGGGGGCTCAAGACAGGCAAAACCCAAAGGGGCTGGTGGTGCTGAGGTTTTTAATCACCACTTTGGGTAAGATTAAAAAATTGACAATCAGCTTGACCTTCATTTACAAGGCAAGGAGGAAACCCATGAAAAGGCCTGACTGGTAATCTTATTTGCCAATGGGTAGGAAAGATAGCTTTTTACAGTAAACTGTGGGCTCGAAAGGGTGGAATCCCCTCTCCCTTGCTATTCTCAAGGTAAGATTGGAAGCTCCCAAGAAGTGAGGCCTGCACTTTTCACCTTGCTAAAGGTAACTTTGGGGGAAAGCAATCATTTTGTACCCTCGATTTCCACCAGAACCAACCTGAGTGCCTACCAACCCATCCAACTCCTCACACAAACACAAGTGATTTTAGAGATCCTTTATTCTTCAGAGGTAGCTGAACACCAAGAGATGCAGCACTGTGTAGTTGTGTTTGGAACTATATTTCCCAGAATGCCTCTTGTACTATCAAGGTGAGCACTGCAATTGTGAAGGTGTGTGAGACTTGGGACTTGGAAGTGGAGCAGCAGGCATTACGATGTGAAATTCATGGTCGGTAGGAGGTATCACAGGACAGACGTGGAGGGACAGAGGCTTCCGACTTGTCTTTGATCTTCCCTGCTGCACACCTGGGTTTCCCTGAAAACTGGGCCTCATTCAGCCACGCCAGCACCCGACAGTGACCTGCTGAGCCGAATCTGTCCCCTAAATATTAGTATGCTGAAGTCCTAACCCCCAATACCTTAGCAGGTGACAACATTTGGAGTCAGGGCCTTTACAGTGGTGATTAAGGTCAGATGAGGTCAGAGAACTGTGTGCTATGACCCAGGAAATGACACATGACCTAGCATCTCTGTAGAAGGAGCTCAGGACACAGACATACGCAGAGTGAAAACCGTGTGACAGCACCAGAGGGAAGGAGGAAGTAGTTAGCCTCGTGTCTACAGCGCCCGTGTCCCACGTCAGAGAACCTGCTCCCAACTCCATCTCCCTGCCAATGCAGACCCTGGGAGGCAGCAGGTGACTGTGTCCCTGTCACACACATGAGTGACCTGAATTGAGTTCCCTGCTGCTGGCTTCAGTCCATCCCAGTCTCAGACATTGTCAGCATTTAAGGAGTAACCAGCAGGATGGGAGTTCTCTGTGTGTGTGTCCATCTGTCTTTCTCTCTGCCTCTCAACAACTCTTAGTTGTGTGGGTTAAGTAAGCTACTACAAGTAAACATTCAGTACTTTGCCTATAACACAGCTAACACTCAATATGTATTCATTTAGGTTGTGATACTGATTTGTTGCCTACCCAAGAAATAAAACATTGACTCACAAGTGTCTCTTCCACACACTTATGCCCGTTTTCTGCAGATATGCCCATCTTCTCTCCTAGATTGTAAGTATCTTGTAGATATGTATCACAATGTATTTAGTTTTGCTTTGTTCCACCTGGCACTTCACTCAGCACATAGCAAGAGCCCCACGACACTCAAGTGAGATGTTGGTCGAGCAAGAATTAGGTTTCCGTCAGATTCAAGGAAAGCTTGTGTTGTGTGGAAGGCAGCCTCCAAGATGGCTCCCGTGATTTTACCTCTAGATCTTCACACCCCTTTGTACTCCCCTTGAACCCTACAGAGTGTTGATCTGTATAACCAAGTGACACTGTGAGGATGATGAACATGACTCCCAAGGGTAAGTTATAAAATGTATGCAGGCTTCTGTCTTTCTGTCTTAGATCCTTTATTTAAGGGGAAGTCAGCTGCCATGTCGTGAGGCCACTTGGGAAGCCTCAGCAAGTAGTCCACTCAGTGCCAAGTGAGACCTACCTTCCTTTCTTCCTTCCTTCCTTCCTTCCTTCCTTCCTTCCTTCCTTCCTTCCTTCCTTCCTTTCTTTCTTTTTCTTTCTCTTTCTTTCTTTCCTCCCTCCCTCCCTCCCTCCCTCCCTCCCTCCCTCCCTCCCTCCCTCCCTCCCTCTCTCTCTCTCTCTCTCTCTCTCTTTCTTTCTTTCTTTCTTTCTTTCTTTCTTTCTTTCTTTCTTTTTTCACAGGCAGAGTGGACAGTGAGAGAGAGAAAGGTCTTCCTTTGCCATTGGTTCACCCTCCAATGGCCGCTGCGGCCGGTGTTCTGCGGCCGGCGCACCGTGCTGATCCGATGGCATGAGCCAGGTACTTATCCTGGTCTCCCATGGGGGTACAGGGCCCAAGGACTTGGGCCATCCTCCACTGCACTCCCGGGTCACAGCAGAGAGCTGGCCTGGAAGAGGGGCAACCGGGACAGAATCCGGCGCCCCACCTGGGACTAGAACCTGGTGTGCCGGCGCCGCAAGGTGGAGGATTAGCCTAGTGAGCCGTGGCGCCAGCAAGACCTCTTTCTAAGAAGAGCCGTCTCTACATGGCCACACAGCGAGTAAGCCATCTAGTGTGTGTGTGTGTGTGTATTAATTAATTTTTTAAAGATTTATTTATTTATTTGAAAGGCAGAGTTACAGAGATACAGGTCTTCTATCTGCTAGTTCACTCTCCAAATGGCCGTAGCAGCCAGAGCTGCACCGATCCGAAGCCAGAAGCCAGGAGCTTCTTCCAGGTCTCCCATGCAGTTGCAGGGGCCCAAGGACTTGGGCCACCTTCCACTGCTTTCCCAGGCCATAGCAGAGAGCTGGATCAGAAGTGGAGCAGCCGAGACTCAAACTGGCACCCATATGGGATGCTGGCACCGGCAGGCAACAGCTTTACCCGCTATGTCACAGTGCCAGTCCCTTCATGAATTTTATTTCATTGAAAGGCAGAGTTATATAGAGAGAGGTTTGAGGGGAGAGTTACAGGGAGAGAGATCAATGGTTCACTTCCCAAGTAGCTGCAACAGCCAGAGCTATTTCAGACTGAAGCTGGGAGCTTCATCTGGATCTCCCACATGAGTGTAGGGGCCCAAGCACTTGGGCCATCTTCCTCTGCTTTCTCATTAGCAGTGAGCTGGATTGGAAGTGGAGCAGCCAAGATCCAAGCCAGTGCCCACATATGGTAGGCCAGCACTGCAGGCAGCAGCTTAACCCACTGTAGAACAACACCAGCCCAGAGTAAGCCATCTTGAAAATGGAGCTACTGGCCGGCGCCACAGCTCAATAGGCTAATCCTCCGCCTTGCGGCGCCGGCACACTAAGTTCTAGTCCCGGTCAGGGCACCGGATTCTGTCCTGGCTGCCCCTCTTCCAGGCCAGCTCTCTGCTGTGGCCAGGGAGTGCAGTGGAGGATGGCCCAAGTGCTTGGGCCCTGCACCCGCATGGGAAACCATGAGAAACTCCTGGCTCCTGCCATCGGATCAGCCCGGTGCGCCGGCCGCAGCGCGCTGGCCGCGACGGCCATTGGAGGGTGAACCAACGGCAAAGGAAGACCTTTCTCTCTGTCTCTCTCTCTCTCTCACTGTCCACTCTGTCTAAAATAAAAAATAATAAAAAATATAAAATGGAGCTACTAATCCTAGTCAATCTTTCAAATGACAACAATCCTAGTGGACATCTTGATTGTAATGTCTCATGAGAAACCCAGGACAGAGTGTGTAGATAGATTATTTCCAAATTCCTAACCCACCAAACAGTATGAAACCATAACTATTTATTATAATTTGTTGCATGGACACAAATAGGCAATACACCATCTAAAGATTACTGGCATCCAAATATGCCTTGCATCAACGTAATAATAATTTGCATTATAAACAAGTGCTAACCACCTGGCAGATGTTGTGTTGCGCACTTTGTAAGCATTATTTTATTTAGTCTTCATAACCACCTTATTTAATGAGTGATTGAGTTAGGATTGGATGATTGCTAGTTTCACCCTCAAGTAAGGAAACAGAGGTCTAGAAAAGGCAACTGCCTTGCTCAAAGTTAACAAGCTAGATGGTGATGCAGCCAAGATCTGCCCACATCCCGCAGTCTGTGCGGCTCTTCACTGACATTCTCCTAAGTTCCCTGGGCAGATCTCACCAAGATCTATTGCCTTCCCAACAACCTGAGTGCAAAGGCTGGAGTCCTCCTTTCTTCGCTTCCTAGTGCTAGCTGGGTGCAGCCTTCCTGGGAGACGCGCAGTGCACCCAACACAAGTCACAAGCCGTGTTGTTAACAGGCTCCCAGGTGACGGCAGTTGAAGTTCCCAGGACTCCTTCCCCATCACTGTACTGTGATTTCTCCCCTGGCTTACTCATTCTTCTTCCGGCCCAGGAGGACTGAGGGATTGCTTTAAGAGCAATTTCACACTCCGTCCTAGAAACCATCCTACGCTTCAGTGGAGAATATGTTGAAAAAAAATCCTTTTGGTTGATTATGTATCTTCTTGTTTTGAAAACCAGTTGCTTTTGATTTTCAGAGCTATGTATATTCTCTGAATCCCACTGTGGATAAGCACTTGGTCTGACTTGAACTTCTTGCTGGCGTCATTTTTGTTCCATTATGGAGAAAACAACTCCATTTTGCTCATTCTATAGGTACTTCGTATTTGCAAACATCAATGACCATAAAATATCTAAGCTATCAAGACATGTTGTCTTCACAGCACTATGCTTTAAGTTCTATACTATGTAATGTAGGAGATAACTTTTTTAAAGATTTATTTTATTTATTTGAAAGAGTTATAGTAAGAGAGGGAGAGATAGAGAAAGAGAGAGACCTTCCATTCAGTGGTTCACTCCCAAAATGGTGGGGTCTGGGCCAGGTCAAAGCCAGGAGCCTGGAGCTTCTTCCTGTCTCCCTCATGGGTGCAGGAGCCCAAGCACTTGAGCCATCCTCGGCTGCTTACCCAGGCCACCAGCAGAGAGCTGGATCCAGAAGTGGAGCAGCTAGGGCTCCAACCAGCACCCATGTGCAATGGTGGCACTGCAGGCAGAGAGAGAACCCACTACACCACTGTTCTGGCCCCAGATGAAAATTTTTAGATTTCTATCTCCATCACAGGTAGAGAGGCAATCCTTATTTTATTTTTAAGTTTTATTTATTTATTTACTTACTTATTTAAAAGGCAGAGATAGAGAATGAGAGAAAGAGATTAATCTTCCATCCACTAGTTCACTCCCAAAATGGCCAGGGTCACTCCCAGGGTCTGGGCCAGGGTGAAGCCAGGACCCAGGAGCTTCTTCCGGATCTCCCATGTGTGTGTTAGGGGCCCAAGGACTTGGGCCATCTTCCACTGCTTTCCCAGTCTGATTAACAGACAGCCGAATCAAAAGTGGAGAAGCCGAGACTGGAACAGGTGCCCTGACAGGTTGCCTGCCTTGTAGGCAACAGCCCACCCTTCTGCATGCCACCATGCGGACCTCTATTGATGTCTTTCTAATTATAAATAAAGGGTCCATTGAAATACAGCCATTTCATAAATATACAATATACAAAATAGAAATTCACTCATCTCATGCCTTAGAGATAATCACTGCTAATAACTCAGAGTATACATATTCAGTTGAGTTTTTCTACACATGCTGCAGTATTTTATTTTCATTTTCTTCTTTAAAAAAAAACAAAGATGGTGTCTAATTTTATATACTGTTCTCTCATATGTTTTCTCTCAGCAAATTTCTTGGAAATATTACACTTTAGAAGGCTGATTCTATATTAGTATATATAGATTCTCATTCTTTGGAACAGTCCCTTATTAGCATAACATGTTCAGTAATTCCCACACTGAAAGCTGTTTGGGTTGCTTCCTTCCTTCTTTCAATGACGATCTCTGCTGAAATGACTATTCTCGAACATTTATCTTTCCCAGTGTTTCTGGAGAATTAAGTCCTATAAGGGGGGATTTGAGGCAGGCTCTGCTAGCGCTACATTTTTCACTCCCACCCATAGTGCCCGAGGCTGTGTCTTCCTCTGTACTCTCACCCACATTGATATTATCTTCCTTCCTCTCATCTTTGTGGGTACCTAACTCTTATTATAATCAACAGGGGTGAGGAGAACAATAGATTCCTTTCCTCCTTTACAAATGGATTGGAAAGCAAATTCCCTAAGTGGTAAATGGGAGATTGAGCTCACCCAGGAGTCATTAGCATTTCTATAGTTCCTCTTTCTCAGAGCTAATTCAGTGTTCACTAACTCACATTTCCACACAAACAGAAATTTGACATTTGGGGAGAATTTGCAGGTCCTTTGGGGAGTGTGTGTTCTGCTGTTTTTAGCCTATTCTGGTGACCTGGAACCAGGTGGTTTCCCTTACAAGACATCCAGTCTTTGATGTTTAGTCACTTGTCACTTGAGAAGACTTTAGGGGGTGGGGTACGGAAATTTCCAACCTCTCTTTTTCCGTTTAGATTCAGGAGGTGCTGGGTGGGACATTTTTGTGTCTTTGGTCTTCAGGCATGGAAAGCTGATCATGCTCTCATTTTTGGCACACTAAAATTATTACTCCAGGCAAAGCTGTTTTCCTGTTTCATCTAGTGATTTTCTCGGACTCCCTTCACCAGTTTCAGTTCTGCTCTCAACTGTAAGTAATCACTTTAATGCACTGGATGTACATTCTAGAATGTTAAAGCAGCTTTGGAAAATATGTACTGTGGTATTTTTTGTGAATTTATGCATAAATTATGTATTCCAAATAAAAACAGTATGTTTAGTATGTCATTTACATTATGAAAATAAATGTGTACAAGTTGAATCATGGTATAGACTTTTCTGTTGCTTACCTTTTTTCCTCCAACACTCTTATTTGTGTGTTCTAGCTGTTGTCTACCTACCCTTGCGGGCCTGCTTCCTGGCAGGTTCTAAGAAAGGCAGCATAAGGAGCTGCAGCAAATAAAGAGGCTATGGGGAAAACTTCCCAAAGCCATGGCTACAGAAGCAGGGAAAATGGGTGTCTTCAAAGTCAGGGAGGAACGAATATATGGGAGGGTACGTTCTGGACATGGCATGTGGGGGTGGGCTCCTCACAGTTCAGAAAGAGGCATCAACAGGAGTGGCATGCTATGGTGATAAGGCTTAACGTCCTCCTAGTGAGAGATCTTAGCATTAAAATGAAGGAAAGGTGACCTTTGGATACCTTGGACTCATCTTTACCATTGTTGCTCCTGAAGTCAGGTCTGTACTGTACCTGTCAAGGGGACCGGGGTTTGCATCTCTCCCTGGTGTGTGATGCAAAACCTTCGGCTCTTGAAATGGAAGTAAGTCACAATGAAGACTTTTGAACTGCACAGTGCATCAGCCAGCATCAAAGCCAGATGGCTGTGAGTGCATCACACATGATTTGCTACTGGTAACAGCTGCTTAGCACATCCGAGTACAGTTTCACCACGTTTTACTTATGCCTTACCCCAGCGATGGACAAGTATGTTGTGTCCAACATCACATCATGCTGTAACAAACAAGCCTGCAATGGACCACAACATAAAGGGGTCTTCAAAAAGTTTGCAGAAAATACGTGTTGTCTTTTAATTGCATTGTTCCATGAACTGTTTGAATCCCATTTGTACATGTTTTGAGTGAGAGTTTCTCCGGTGTCATGCCTAGGAGTTTGAGTGCTAGGACTGGGCAGCTGTTATTTTTTAACTTCTTACAGCGACAGTTTCTAAAGATAAAGAGAGGTCAGTATAGGGACACTGTGTGTTAAGTCACTGCCTACAACACTGGCATTTCATAGCAGTGCCGGTTTCAATGCCTGTTACTCCACTTCAGACCCAGCTTCCTGCTAATCTTCCAGCAGATAATGGCCCAAGTACTTGGGCTCCTGCCGCCTATGTGGGAGACCTAGATGGAATTCCTGGCTTCAGGTTTTGGCCTGGCCCAGCGCTAGCTGTTGTAGCCATTTGAGAAGCGATAGAAAACCTCTTTCTCTGTCTCTCTCTGTCTTTCTCTCTCCGTCATTCTGCCTTTCAAATAAATAATTTTTAACATAAAGAAAATAATATAATGAACCCTCACATGCCCATCTGTCAGTTTAAAATGATCAATATTTGGCTATATTTCAGCAGGTTTACAAAAAAATTCTGATATTGTCATTCTACTACAAATATTTCCACGTGCATCTCAAATGCATAAGGATTTTTTTACATCATCTAAATACAAATGCCACCTGCTATTTCCCTGCTGTCATCTAATTCCAAGTCCATATTCAAGTTTCCTTGATCATCTCGGGGATAACTTTTGTAGGTTCTTCTTTCTTTCTTTCTTTTGTCTAAGTCAGGCCCTAAATAAAATGGTGTGTGGCATTTGGTTGCTGTTTCTCTTAGATTGTTAGATCTTTTAGGTCTCTTATTCTTTAATTTATACCTTCTCCCCTTTCTTGGTGTTATTGACCTTGTCAAGAAAGCAACTGAGCTTCCTGGTAGGGTGTAACATTTCTCAAGTGCTCAGCAAGATAACCTCTCTCAACTGACCTGAGACCATGACCATCTCCCAAAACTTGTCTGGGGGATAAGAGACCCCTGAAGTACATAGGAAACTGATCTCATCCAGGCCTGATCAGGGCCATCCCTTGGGTGCCCTCCTGGCTAGCAGGAGTCTTTGTTCACTCTCGTTTGTCGGCCCCATCATTCTTGGTCTCTGGGAGACCAGAGCCAACTCAAAATCCCTATAACAAAAGTGTCCTGAGCTCACTCCTCTGACCTCTGCGCTGCTCGCACCCCCGAGTGAGATCTACAGGCTGGAATGGACCCAGGTTCCACAGTGTTCATGGCGGCTTCTCTGCACTTACCCCTGCATCACATCAGGAGGCACGGAAGATCCATTTGTTCCCGGTTGTGGACAATAAATCGATCAGCAGGTTCAGACCATGACAACCCAATCTTTTCTCTTACGAAATTCCTCGTCAGCAAGTTTTCTAATGGTTTTGGCACTATTTCATTACAGGTTACAAATGGTCATTTAGCAGGAGGTTTTCAATGAAACCAACTTTCCCTTATCAACTGGGATAGATAATCTGCAATGCTGTTCATATGGGCAGACAAGATGTTTTTCTTTTTCTTGAATTATTAGCATTGATAACCTATCTAGCTCCACTAGCGACCAAAATGCTTTTGGATTAATTTGCTTTATTTGTATTTTGATGGTCAAAATTGTGATCTTGAAATTTTCTCATCTTTGGGGCCAGCGCTGTGGCTCAGCAGGTTAACGCCCTGGCCTGAAGCACCGGCATCCCATATGGGCGCCAGTTCTGGTCCCAGCTGCTCCACTTCCGATCCAGCTCTCTGCTGTGGCCTGGGAAAGCAGTGGAGGATGGCCTGGGTCCTCGGCTCCCTGCACCCACGTGGGAGACCCGGAGGAGGCACCTGGCTCCTCGCTTCAGATCAGCATGGCTCCGGCTGTTGCAGCCAACTGGAGAGTGAACCATCGGATGGAAGACCTCTCTCTCTGTAACTCTGACTTTCAAATAAATAAATAAATCTTTTAAAAAAAGAAATTTTTCTCATCTTTGGTAATAAAGTCCTTTAGCTTGGCTCAGTGTCCTTAAGACATGAACATATATTGGCTACTGATACCTTCTTTGACTTCCGGCCTACAGAGATAACCCAGGTTTATCTTGTTCATGGAATCAGTCATCCCTCCAAGCTTCTGGTTCATTTCAAAAAGAAACGGTATTGAGAAATCACCACCTGGGCTGCAAGAGTCGCCAGGGTTAAGGACTGGAGCTGCTTCAGGCCTTTCCAGGATACAAAGGCAGAAAGTACCCTCTTAGTAGGAAGAGGGGAAATTAGCATTGCTGTGCTCCACCTCTTTGATTTTATGTCTTTTTTCTTTTACTCTGATAATCTTGGTTCCTAACAACATTAACATAATGACTTATCTGGTCTCCCGGTCTGCGCACACAGAACACTTTCAAAATAGCTTCATCATAGCTGTCATTGCTTTCCTGCTACCCACATGGGAGACCTAGATTGAGTTCTCAGCTCTCAGTTTTAATACTACCCTCCCCTGTAGCAGTCTCTCTCTCCCCTTTCTCTCTCTCTCTCATAAATAAGTAAAACTAAAAACAACTTCACTGATATGGTGAATAACAGAAATTTATAGAACAAAATTTAAGATGTCTTTGTAGTCTTTTTGTCTACTTATCTTCTAAGAATATACAATCTATGTTGTATATAGTATGGCGGGTTAAACAACCACTTAGACTGCCCCAATCAGACACTGGAGTACTGGCTCCAGTCCTGGCTATTCTGATGTAGATCAGCTTCCTACTACTGCCTCCTGCAAGCAACAGAGGATGGCCCAAGTGCTTGGGCCCCTGCCACCATGTGGAGACCCAGATGGAGTTCCTGGCTTCGACCTGGCCCAACCCTGACTATTGCAGGCATTTGGGGAGTAAACCAGCAAATAGAATTGTCTCTCCCTCTCCCTCTCCCTCTCCCTCTCCCTCTCCCTCTCCCTTTCTCCCTCCCTCCCTTCCAAGTAGATGAAAATACACATTTTTAAAAATAATACACAATTTAGAAAATCTAAATTCATATGAAATATTTATGTTATTCTGCTGCATGTTTTTTCTGCAAAAGTCCAAATGGCAAATATTTTATGCTTTATGGGCCACCACTCTTCATGGCAACTATTGAACTATTATAAAAAGAAGCATCCGTATAGATAACATGGAGACCAAGGGACATGACTGTGCTCCAACAAAGCTTTGTCTACAAGACTGAGCAATTTGGTCCTACAGACTCTCAGGATGTCAATAACTTGATACAGCATTAGGTACATTTGTCTTATTCCTTTCTTAAAATTTGCAGGATTGGGAGCTGGCGCTGTAGTGCAGCGGGTTAACACCCTGGCCTGAAGCACCGGCATCCCATATGGGTACCAGCTCGAGACCCGGCTGCTCCACTTTCAATCCAGCTCTCTGCTATGGCCTGGGAAAGCAGTGGACGGTGGCCCAAGTCCTTGGGCCTCTGTACCCACGTGGGAGACTTGGAAGAAGCTCCTTGCTCCTGCCTTAGGAACAGTGCAGCTCCGGCCACTGCGGCCAACTGGGGAGTGAACCATCAGATGGAAGACCTCGCTGTCTCTCTCTGCCTCTCCTCTCTCTGTGTAAGTCTGAGTTTCAAACAAATAAATAATTCTTTAAATAAATTTGGCAGGATTTATTTTTTACTGTATTTCCACTTATGTATTTATTTATAGCATGTAAGGGTAAAAGTTGTCACTCCCCGTCTTCGTGGAGGAACGACACAAGACCCTGCCTAGGCTTCCTATCCGAGTCACGGCACCATTATGTCGCTCCCCGTCTTCGTGGAGGAGCGACACAGGACCCTGCGCTGTTCTTTTGTCTGCTCGGCCCTCCCCGGGTTTGCTGCTGGTTCTTCCCGGGTTGGCTACCGTCCCTTCCACCTCCGTGGAAGGGCGGTTCCCCCTGCCACTTTCCCCACTTCCGCAGGGGAGCGGCACACCGCCGGCCGGCTCTCTCGGGGGCTGCACAGGTGTTTCCCTTAGATGTTCCTGGTGCATGTTGTCTCTCTCCTCCTTTATAGTCCTCTTCCACCAATCCCAACTCTGCTACCCACACGCCGAGTACACTGCTCTACTCCAATCAGGAGCAGGATCAGCTCCTGCAGGTTATTGGTCGAACTGGAGGCAGCTGCGTAGAAGCTGTTCACTCCTCTCCCAGCGCCATATTGTGGGAGAGCAGATGCATAGAATAAGTCTTAATTCAAGTAACTTAGTCTAGGTCCGAGTTGCTCCCCACAAAAGTTATACCAAGTTTCTTGGCAGATTCTGATTTAGGTGATCTACATATCTGATTTTGAGGAAAATCACCACAGAAAAAGAACACAACCTCGAGGCGGGGGGGCGACAATTATATATCGTGAGTCAATTATTGGCTATGTACTGTCATTTGAAGGATACTGGAAAGATGCTGACCCCAGGCTTATTCTTGATATTTTTACCAGTTGTGACTTCTTTCTGTTATAATCCCTATCACATTCAGCAAAAAGCAAATGTTTGTTGGGTAGCCATTTGACAGCAGTAACCGTGAATTCCCTTGTCCATTTGTAGCAGAGACTGGCACACTTGAGTGAAAGAGACATGGAGCAAATGGCTAAAGCAACCAGGGAGTGTGGGCCCACAGAAGAGCAACGCGGCAACACTGAGTAACTGGAGGAGGTGGACAGCTAAAGGCACCAGGTGTTCTGGGGCAGTAGGGAGGAACCTGGCTCCCGCTGAAGGAGGCCCTTTGAAATCATAGATCATCCTGCTTTTCTTCCCTACAACTAAATGCCCAACACTTGGGCATGGTCTTGTCTGATTCATTTCCCCAGCATGGTATTTTAAAAGACAAGGTATCTACCAAGTGGGACACAAGACTACCCACACAAGCATCTTGTCCTCTTTAGGTTACTATGTGGGCTACTGTAAGCATTTGTGTTTTCAGCCCCCTCTTAGCACATGGCTGGCACAGACAGTGGGGAGACTGGGACAGGAGAAGGAGAAGAAAAGACCAAAATCTGAGGGAGGCACCAGAAGATGTAATCTCCTGTTCTCACGTTTGCCTGACTCTAGTATTGCTAGGCTACACCTTGCATTATGAACAATTAAAGCATATTCTAATATTCAGATTTAGTGTCCAGGTTCAAATGAACTTAGTGCCTAAAAATGAAGATGAAAAGTAAATGCTTACTGGAATTTTCTCAGAATGAGACACGAATGTGGAAGAAGACACTGTAACACGGAATTTTTAAAACATCATCTCTCGCAACTTTTAATAATCGTTTTATAAGATTTGTGAGAGCTGAAGTAGCTTCATTAAACAGCGTTCTGCCTTTGCAGCAACCCACACTGCGTTGAGTGCTGTCTGTATGCCTCCCTGCATGATCTTGGACAAGTCGAGTAACTGCTCTGAGCTCCAGCTTCCTCGGCCATAAAGCAACAGTGAAAATGTCAAGTCCTCAGGCTTGCTGTGTAAGGAGCCCCTAGTCCTCTATTAAACATTTATTGAATGCTGAGGGGACCACAAAGTGCCTTCCCCAAAATACGCCTCTTGGGCCCATAGATTGACATCATTTTGAGCAACTGAGAATCAACAGATACAGAGTGCAGCTTCTCTTGTCTGCCCCCAAGCCAGAAGGTTCTGAGAGAGAAGTATTTCCACAAGTCCTTTCTCTGGGGGAACTTTCAGTTCATAAAGGAGATGGGAAGGTTAGCACTAGGAAGAGTCCACACACAGAACCTTCCTAAAGTAACTCCTGCTTCCTTTCATTTCCCCACATACTCGCCTCCACGTAATTCGCTTCTAGAAACCCGGCCCCCCTTTCCTTTGCCTAATCACTCCTGCATAACTTCTTAACCTTTTTGAAAATGGTGTGTGAGTTTCTAAGCCTAAATGTTTCTGTGGATTTGCACTTCTTTTCTGTGTGTCTCTTTGTAAAAAATGAAATTAAATTGGTATGCTTTTTCTCTGATTCATCTATCATTTTCCAAATTAATTCTCAGTCCAACACATTGACCACAGAGTGCAAAGTTCTTCCTCTTCTACAATGTCCAGACTATCTATTAATGAGTGTCAAATACCACTAGGAATCCGGATCCGGAGTGAATCAGGTTAGTTTTCCTTCCTTTTGGGAAAGGATCTATTGGATACGAGAGCACTGAGTTCTCCCCGTCTCACTGGCTGTGCGGGAAGCCTCCCAAGACGGACGCAGCACAGCCGAATCCTTGGAAGGCTCTGCTTCCCCAGGCACTGAGAGCCAGGTGAGAGTGGTGCTGTTAGACAGAGCTCTCTGCACTCTGTGAGCCGCAAACGTCTTCAGCTCATAGCATGTCTGTGCTTTAGTGCCATTTTCTGGTTCCCTTCAGTCATTAGGGAGAAAAGATGGTATAAAAAGAATATAGGTGCTATGTCTGTCTCACACACAGACACACACACACACACACAGAGACACAAGCACCCACAGACACACTACAGACACACACACAGACACACACACACACACACACACCACTCAATATTCCCACCAACTGGAAAATTACTGTTAACATTTTGGTATGATTTGTTTCTCAGTCTCCTTTCTTTTCATTTTTTGGCACATGGTTAAGATCCTGTGACATATACAATTTTGCATCTTGCCTTTTCAACTTAACATTTTCAATCTAACATTTAAGAAATGTATTTGGAAATTTTTTTTAAATTTTAATTTGAAATTATGGAATCTTTTATAAAGTTCAAAAACTAATATAACCACTATGAACCTACTGCCAGGATTTACGAAGCATTAACATTTTGCTGTAATTTTCTTAAACCACTGGGAAAAAGTCACAAATATGGTTAATGTCCCTGTCCCTCTCCCCAAAGCCT
This sequence comes from Oryctolagus cuniculus, assembly GCF_964237555.1. Taxonomy (NCBI): domain Eukaryota; kingdom Metazoa; phylum Chordata; class Mammalia; order Lagomorpha; family Leporidae; genus Oryctolagus; species Oryctolagus cuniculus. Next base: position 167,819,261 of record NC_091435.1, read on the forward strand.
ATCACAGCCGCCCCTATGTAGGAGTCATTACTATCCTGAGACAGTATGACATATTCTTATGCCTATTTTTATTTTTTAAAGATTTATTTACTTATTTGAAAGAATGACAGAGAGATCTTCCATCTACTGGTTCACTCCACAGATGGCCACGACAGCCAGGGCAGGGCCAGGCTGAGGCCAGGAACCAGGAGCTCCATCCGATCTCCTACGTGGGTGACAGGGGTCCGAGTACTTGGGCCATCTTCCACTGTCTTCCCAGGTGCATTAACGGAAACTGAATTGGAAGCTGAGCAGCTGGGACTTGAACCAGTGCTCCACTGACAACTTTGCAAGACACAGCTTAACCCGCTGAGCCACAATACTCATCCATTACTTTTTAAAGATTTATTTATTTGTTGAAAGGCAGAGTTACAGAGAAAGAGGGAGAGACACAGGAAGACAGAAATCTTCCACTGGCTGCTTCACTTTCCAAATGACCACAACAGCCAGGGCATGGCCAGGCTGAAGCCAGGAGTCAGGAGCTTCTTCTAGCTCTTCCACACAGTGTCAGGAGCCCAGGAACTAGGGCCATCTTCTGCTGCTTTCTCAGACACATTAGCAGGGACCTGGATCAGAAGTAGAGCAGCCAGGACCAGACCCAGAGCCCATATGGGATGCTACTGCTGCAGGTGGCAGCTTAATCCACTGTGCCAAATGCCGGCCCCAATACTGGTCATTTTTATAAGTATTTATTTATTTATTTGTGAGGAAGAGAGACATACAGACAGACTGAATTTTTATCTATTGATTCACTCCCTGAATGCCTGCAATGCTGGGACAGGGCTAGGACTGAAGTTTGGAGGCAGATATTCAATCTAGAGTGGGTGACAGGACCCCAGTTACTCGAGCCATAGCCAAAACTGCTTCATAGGGTCTGCATTAGCAGGAAGTTGGAGTCAGGAGCACAGCTAGGACTGGAACACAGCCTCTCAAATACGGGACATGGACGTCTTAAGCAGCACCTTAATCGTGAGACTAAATGCTCATTCACAAGCCGACTTTTAACTTTTTTTAAGATTGACTTATTTATTTGAAAGTAAGAGTTACACAGAGAGAGGGAGAGACAGAGAGGTCTTTGTCTACAGGTTCACTTGCTAAATGGCTGCAATGGCCAGGCCTTGGCCAGGCTGAAACTAGGAGCTTCTTTCAGATCTCCCACATGGGTGATAGGGGCCCAAATACTGTGGTCATCTTCTGCTGCTTTCCTATACCTTTAGCAAGGAGCTGGCTCAGAACTGGAGCAGCCAGGATAGGAACTGGTGCCCATATAGGATACTGGCATCACAGGTGGTGGCTTTTCCGGCTATGCCAAAACACCAACCCCGTATTTTTAACTTTTGTCAAAATACGTCAATGTTTTCTGGGATCTTAAATTTTATGGAAATGGCATGACTTTGTGTATACCCTTTTGCATCTTATTGTTCAGCATTCAATATTAGGTTGTTTCATAAAGATACTCTTTTTCCAATTAATGGTAAAACTGGAAAGCAGCCCCTCTTGTTGCACGGGAAATGTTTTAGCTTTGTGAAGGCCCCATGTGTACAGCGTTTGACAGATGAAGTTAGGTGTTGATGTACAGCAACCCCAAAAACTGCTTGGAGGAGTTGCTGTAGAACCCCCTGAACTGGGTCTGCTCACTGGGTGCACAAAGTCGGTCCCTGACCTCCAGGTGATGGAAGGAAGGAGGTGAGTATTGCAGAGAGCAGAGCAAGGAGCTGAGAGCAGCTACCACTGAGCCCAAGGCTCCCCGAGGGGTCAGATGTGAGGGTTCTTGTAGATTGAAGCCAGGGCTGACAGGTGCGAGTTCAGCTCTCGTCCAAGTTCCTGCTTGGTTGATAGTACTCATGGCCTTCCTCTGATTGGCTGGTGATACCGTGATCTTTAGGGGGTGTCTATGATTGCCAAGTGCGGCTACATGCAGGTGGACCTGGAAATCCCCAAAAGGAACCCCTTGAGGCCATACTGACCACTTTGTCTATTGGAGAAGTGAGTGACCAGCCGTACCTTTCCCTCTATACAGGGTGTTAATTATAGTAAGTGTTGATTTGCTATCAAAAGGCGGGACAAGGACACTTGAAGCCAAGGGAGGGAGCTAGGAGAGTGGGGCCTGATGGTGGCTGACCTCTGCATTCAAGGCAGTTTTCAGGACTCCGGTTCAGTTGCACCACCCCATTGTTCAAACCCATTAACCGACAGCTGACTTGGAGACCATTCTGGGAGAAATGGCAACGAGTTCAAGACCACGTTCCTTTTAAGTTTCAAGTTGTACTTGCATATGGAGGTTGGAAAAGTACTCTTTGCCTCACTCATCTCAAGGTTCACAACTGGGAGCCTTCTGACTAAACCCAGTTAACAGAGGCAAAGCACAACGAACTCATTGAAGAACGGCTTGCTGTGTAACCGGAGCCTTCAGACACGAAGAAGTGAAACTCCAGGGAAAACCGAATTTCTATGGGCAGTCATGCTGAAGTGTGATTGGAGAATCAAAGTGTCTGATTTAATGCTAACAAGCCAGGGGAATGCAGCGGGGCCTGTTTGTTCAGACTCCTCTTGGCCTCCAGACACAGGTCGGCACACCACTTGAATGAGCCCCATGCCCTACTTTCAGTGGAGACAGGTCAGAGAATTATTTTATCATCTGCTCATGGGGCAAAGGCAGGAGAACACAGAGAGGCCTCCCTGCCTTTGTAGCTTTCTCAATTTCCTTCCATTTAAAAGTCCCCATTGTGAGTGATATTGTGTCCTGAGTCCCAACAGTTAAACACACTTAATGGACTACACTGGCCCTGGCAAAAACCGAGTGGGAGGAAGAAGCAACTGAAAACTCTGAATAAATCACTCAGAGAGTGGAGTAGGGGAGTTGAGACTCAGGTTCCTACGCAAAGCCCATTTCTTGTTTTGGACTAGAGGAGAGCTGGCTATGGAAACCACCTGAGAGGGAGTGAGCCCAAACTTCACTCAGTTCACTCAATTCAGGTGGCCCATGGACTCACAATAAGGGTGGAGTGGGCTTGCAAGTGTGTACGTATGGCAAGAGCTGGTGTGGGCAGCCCGCTCCCATTGTGATAACACTGTAGTGTGGCCAGTCTATGATGTAGTGGCCTGGCCTCCCGTGGCCAAGTACACCATGTGTCACGTCCCAGAACAGAGAGCATCTCAAAGAGCAACCAAGAACAGGGTTGTAGGCAGATGGACTAGACATGTTTTTCCTTTGCAAGGATCTTACTGGACAACCCCCTAAAGTAGTTGAAGGTGTTGCTACAGACCCCCCCAATCTGGGTCCACTCAGAGAAACACAGAGAAACCAATCACTGACGTCAGGGTAGTGGAAGAAAGGAGGTATTTATTGCAAAGCACACAGCAAGGAAGCAGGCAACTGCTGCTTCATTCCCCAAGGAGTCAGGGATGAAGGTTCTTGTAGATTGAAACTAGGGCTGAGCAGTGTGTGATGCTGTGTGATGATGCAAGCAGTATGCGATGTGTGAAGATACAAGTTCCTGGTAGGTCAGTGGTGCTCATGACCTTCCATCGATTGGTCAGTGACGTCATGTTCTTTAGGGAATTTATGATGTCCAGGTGGGCATCCGCTGGTCAGGGAGTGGGGGATTATGTGTAAGTGGCAGATACCTTCATCCCCAGACCTGGACTTTCCCTGCCTGGACCTGGAGTACCCTTGAACAAACCTCTCCAGACAATACTTGATACCTTGATAGGTTTCCATCTATCAAAGAAACAAATGACTTGAGTTGTGATTAGAACCTTGTCAGGCCAGTTGTATCACTCTCTCAAGTCAGTGAATTCCTTTAATAAGGGACAAGCAAGGACACCTTGGGCTAAGGGAGACAAATAAGAAATTGAGTCCTGCGTTGACATACTAGGGGTTCAGTTTCAAGGTGACAGGGCTGAACCTCTGGTGTACTTGGACTTACCTTGGGAATGGGATCTAAGAGTGAAGGATGGACTTAGGATGGACTTTCCTGTTATGTCTGTGCAGACAGACTTGACCACTTAGAGAAATGCAACCCATCCATACATTCTCCAAAGATCAGATGCAGGAATACTTTTAGCAGCATTGTCCCTGCAATCACCTTTGACTGAAGACTACTACAATGACTTTCCACATAGAGCGAATGGATCAATGGCCACAATTCCCCAGGACGAAATCCTCTACCCCACTGGGACTGAGCAATCCACAGCAAAAGGGATGGCCCTCACAGAGACGATACTGAGTGGAAGAAGCTACATGCAAAGTAACACAATGTAAGATGTCATTTCCATACAGTTCAAAACCAGACAAAACTAAGCCATGCTCTTAGAAGCTGGATGGCGATTTCTCTTGTCAGGGAGTAATGAGTGGAAAAGGATCAAAAGGAACTTCTAGCGCCCTGGAACTGTTGAGTTTCTTAATCTGGGTGTCGTTTGAAAAGGATATATTCAGGGGGCGGGCACAGTGGTTAACTTCCGTTGTGGGATCCCTCATCCCATATCAGAGTACGTGGCTCACATCCCAGCTCTTCCACTTCTGATCTAGCTTCCCGCTAGTGCACACCCTGAGAGGAGCAGGAGATGGCTCAAGCACTTGGATCTCTGCCACCCAGATGAAGGATCTAGATGGAGCTCCTGGCTCCTGGCTCCTGGCTCCAGCCTCTCCCAGCCCTGGCAGTTGCAGGCATTTAGGAAATGAACCAGATGATGGAAGATTTGTCTTTCTCTCTCTCATTCTCTTCCTGTGCCTTTAAAATAAAATACAAATCAATTTTTAAAATGAAAGATCATTCAATTTGTAAAAATTCATCAAGATTAGCATTTATGGTATGTCTAGTTTTCTGTACACATATGATAATTCAAAAAAAAGTTTTCATGGGCTGACACTGTGGTGGTGCCAGCATCTCATATGGAATCAAGGTCAAGTCCTGGCTGCTTCACTTCTGATCCATCTCCCTGCTAATGCACCTGGGAAAGCAGCAGAGGATGGCCAAAGTGCTTGGGCCCCCTCACTTCTGGCTTCAAATTAGCCCAGCTCCAGCCATTGCAGCCATTTGGGGGAGTGAACCAGCTGATGGAAGACCTCAAGACCTCTCTCCCTCCCTCCCTCTCTCCTTCCCTCCCTCCCTCCCTCCCTCTCTCTCTCTCTCTCTCTCTCTCTCTCTCTCTCTCACTACAGATAAATAAACAAATATTTAAAAAAAGAAAGAGAAATGAGTTTTAAGTAATTTAAGTGATTGTGTCTTGTATTTCAAGCTGGTGAAGTAAAAGCTTCACACGCATGATTGCTAAAGCCTTCCACGTCTCCGTGACAGCCTGCAGCCTCTGGCTGAAGATTCAGGATACACTTTCATGTTTTCACGTGATGCAGCTGCTTCTGATAACTTAACCAAATTCTAAATGCTCTCCCAAAGAACTGTGGTGACCTTGCTCCTTCTCCACACACCTTCCTCAGCCTTCTCTGCAGTCTTACGTGAAAAATACTGGAGACTCCTTCCCAGAAATGGGCAAGTGTGTATGGAAAGGGGGCAGTCTGTAACCGCAGAATGTGACACTTCAGGCAAACTGACAGATCTGAGAGCAAATGACCCCCGCCACTCACACCCTCCCCAGCTCCAGCCCTTAGCATTATCACAGCTGTATTTAGCAGCCTGAGGTTTTCCTCATTCAGGTCTTTGTGTGTTTTCGAAGCCTTGTGTTATTGCTACAAAAGAGAAGCCAAGAACCTTGCTCCCAGCACAGAGGCCCTGCTGTCTATGGGACACTGAGTTCCTGTTGCAAACCTTCATTTTCTTCTGGGCGTACTGGACCCTGGTTCTTGCCTCTCAGGTCTTCTCTGCCTTTTTAGATTACTTAATTATTTTCAATTTAACTTTGTCCTGCCAACAACTTCAACTTTTTCCATTAAATTCCTGTTGTCTAAACATCTCTATGTCAATACCTCTCTAAAAGATTTTAAACCCAGTCAAAAGCATTTCTTTGATTGCAGAGGGAAATATTTCCTACTCCAATACAACGTAGGTCAAGTGGCAATGTGCAGTGCCCATCTGGGTGCTTTGCTTGCTTTGAATCATTCTATAACATGTACTGACATACAAAAATTGCTACACATTGCTAGGAAAACTAAGCCATAGTAATATCCTTTGTACTTTACTTCTTCTTAATTTATATATTTGAAAAGCAGAGCAAGAGAGATATCCTCCAGCTACCAATTAACTCTCATGCCTGCAGCAGCCAGACATAGGCCAGGCCAAAGCTAGGACCTGGGAACTCAAGAACTTGAGCCATCACCTGCTGTCTCCAAGAGTATGCATCAGCAAGAAGCTAGATCAGGTACTGGAACTCAGACACCCTGATATGGGATGCAGGAATCTTTTTTTTTTTTTTGTAAAGATTTATTTTGAAGTCATAGTTAGACAGAGAGAATCTTCACTCCCCATATAGGCTCAACTGCCAGGGCTGGGCTAGGCCAAAGCCAGGAGCCAAAAACCTCATCCACATCTCCCACATGTGTGGCAGGGGCTTAAACACTTGGCCATCTTCTGCAGCTTGTCCCAGGCCATTAGCAGGGAGCTGGACCAGAATTAGAGCAGCTGGGACATGCACTAGCACTCACACGGGATGCTGGTGTTGCAGGCAATGGCTTATCCTGCTGTGCCAAACCTGCAGCCCCATGGGATGTAGGCATCTTAACCACTGCTCCACCACTCTGCCCAGCACCACTCCCACCCTCTGCCTTCTTCTTTTAATGGTGCCTAACTTATTGCCTTACTCCTACATAGTGCCTGACACATAATACAAGCGTTCTTCAGATAGTGGAAAATTGAATTGAAAGCTGAGTTTAGGGGCCAGGATTGTGGCACAGAGGTTTAAGCCACCGCCTGTGATGTGGGCATCCCATATGGGTAGCAGTTCACGTTCCAGCTGCTCCACTTCCAATCCAGCTCCCTGCTAATGGCTGGAGCAAAGACAGGAGCCTCGGCCGTTTCAGGTTCTTGTCTCCCTGCCTTCTTTCAAGAGAGCAGTTCAGTCTCACATCCCGTACTGTTCCCCACCCCAGCCCCTGCATTCTTCCCCAGGTTTGGAAGCCAGTGGGCCAGCCTTGAACCTGTATGGAGAAGCTCATCTCTGCTTGCTGTCCCCCACACCCACCCCAGTCCACCAAAGATATAAAAAGGCCCAGCCTGCTGGGGTCTGGGCCTCTGCCACATGTTTGGTCTGTATATAGGCTGGCAGTTGGTCAACATCTTCAAATTTATCTTCTATGAATAAATTTGGTCTGGCTTGGTGCCGGCACTGTGGCGCAGTAGGTTAATCCTCTGCCTGCGGCACCAGCATCCCATATGGGTGCCATAGCTAGTCCCAGTTGCTCCTCTTCCAGTCCAGCTCTCTGCTGTGGCCTGGGAAAGCAGTAGAAGATGGCTCAAGTGCTTGGGCCCCCGCACCTGCATGGGAGACCAGGAGGAAGCTCCTGGCTCCTGGCTTTGGATTGGCATAGCTTCGGCCGTTGTGGCCATTTGGGGAATGAACCAACAGACGGAAGACCTTTCTCTCTGTCTCTCCCTCACATTGTCTGTAACTCCACCTGTCAAATAAAAAAACATAAATTTGGTCTGGCTGCAAATCATATTCTGTCTCCTCTCTGTTCTGCACCTCTTTTTCTTACATTTGGTGCCTGTGTGAGGCGGGGAGTAGAGGGCCCAGTCTCTGAGTAACAGCTGTGATCGCCACCCTTCCTCCAAACTTTCTTCTCCTTTCTGAACCCCTTCCCCTTTCTACCACCTCTGCCCACCCCGACCTTCTCTTTCCTACAACCTCCTTTTTCACTTCTGACCTTGACAGCCCTAAGAGGCACCTCTCCTGCACACCTTCTCACTCCCCTTTAATTCTCATTTCCCAATGAATTCACAGCCAGATCCTTGGCCAGATCTCATCACTGCATGCCCACATTGGACCTAATTGTCAACCCTTCAGATTGGTAAGAGAGGCCTCTGTCGCCGCAAGTGCACTGGGGCATCGCTTGTGACTGGCTCATCCTCCCTCATAGGGCCTGCGGTGTTTGGTTGGTTTCCCTCACTTGGGGAAACACGCATCCACCATAGCTAAGAATTGGGAGGCTGCAGTAAGCATGGGGATTCTCATTCTCTCCTCTGAGAGGACTCAGAACTTAGGTTCTTTTAACCTTATAACAGTTTGGGTAAGGTAGTCTTAATGTTTGACCTTACATAGAAGGACATAGCTTTCCTCATGGGCCTCATCTTATACCACAGGGAAAATACTGTCCTAACATGCCTGGGACCCAGATTTCTCTATCAGGCTACCGAAGATTAGAGATTGGATTGAGCACCCCCTTGGCTGACATTCCTAAAGGCTTCCTCTGTGTTCTGCTTTAACAGAGACCAGGAGAAAGAGGAGTGAGTGAGGCAGCAGGAGCAATGTAAGGATAGGTGGCAGACCAATTAATGGCTGCTTTACATGGTGATCTGCCAACAAGGCCAGTCCACCCCCAAATGGCACCTGTTTTCAATATGAGGAGTCGGGGAACTGGGCAAGCGGCTGTCAGCTTTATCAGCTCTGCCAAGAGCCAGGCCACTGGAAACAGAACTGTCCTAGGGGCTGAAGGACACCTGGGTCAAAACCACAGACCCTGTTGGCTCAAGGCTAAAAGCCCTTCCCTCTGCCCAGCTTCCAAAGTAACCACCACCATCAGGGGGACAGCCCAGGGTCAGTAACAACCCAGGCAGGGCTCGAAACTTGCTTTTAGAGATGCCACCTATGCAATACGAACCTCCTGTGCGGGCCAGCTCTCCTCCCCGGCCAGCCAGGTAATGGAAGTCAACAGGTACCTTCCCTAGGGAGGTTCACACCTCCCTTATGATGTCTCTTCCAGTACCACATGTGAGGAGATGGACAGGTCTGGACCTCACATATACCTGGCCAAGCCTTAATGCCCACCTGATTGTGACCAAGCCCCTTCTGTCAGCTCTGGTTGCCTCTCACTGGGAGGACTCCCTCCTGGTCTGGACAGCACCTTTCTTAGGTCCTCTAATAGTGACTCTGCCCTTAGTTTCCCTGCTCCACCCCTACTCAGCTGGAAGAACTCAGCTTCCAGACTCGCCCAAACCCCTGACAGCAGCCAGGACTTCCGTAAGCAGAGGGAGGAAACGAGGCAGCCCGAGACTAGAAGCAGGCCAGACTGACTCCACCCCACAGCCCCATGCCAGCTCATACACACTAAACAAAACAGGGGCGTTCTTTCTCCTTGGAAACCAGGAATACCGACAGGACTCCTGCTTTCCTATTTCCCTCGTGGTCCTCAGTGTGGCCATCTTGTCCACCATGGGCAATGTTTCCAATTTCTCCTTTTATCCTCGTAACCATCATGCTCCTATTCCTACCATGTATATAATTAACATACTTCAATAGGAGCATATGACTGCTGTATCCAAAGCCATCGTGCAGGAACAACACAAGACTGCTCTGCAATCAATCCAATCCAGAGTATAGACACCCCACCCCACATCAACATCCCATATCAGCAGGAAGTAGCCAGAAAGAAACCAGTGCCCCAGCGCCTCATCTATACTCAGAGTTAGGACTGCTGGAACAAGGGCAGGAGCCTCGGTCGTTTCAGGTTATTTTACTCCTGCCTTCTTTCAAGAGAGCAGTTCAGTCTCACACCCTGTACTGTTCCCCACCCCAGCCCCTGCATTCTTCCCCAGGTTTGGAAGCCAGTGGGCCAGCCTTGGAGAACCTGTATGGAGAAGCTCATCTCCATCTACTGGCCCACACCCACACCCCAACCCAGCCTGCTGGGGTCTGGGCTTCTGCCGGGTGTTTTCTGTATACACATTAGCAGCTGGACAACATCTGAGAGTTTATTTTCTCTGAAAAAATTCGGGCTGGCTGCGAGGTTGTATTCTGTCTCCTCTCTGTTCTGCACCTCTTTTTCTTACATTTGATGCCCCGTGTGAGGAGGCACCAATCTGCACCCTTCTTCTTACACTAGTGGCCTGGGAGAAGAAGAAGAGAAGATGGGCAAGTGTTTGATACCTGCCACCCACATGGGAGATCTGCATAAAGCTCCTGGCATCAACAAACAAGGAAATCTATCCGAAATGGATAGATTCCTGGAAACATACAACCTACCTAAATTGAACTATGACGAAATAGAAAACTTAAACAGAGCCATAACCAATCAGAAATTGAATCAGCAATAAAGGCCCTCCCAAAAAAGAAAAGCCCAGGGCCGGATGGATTCATTGCTGAATTTAAAGAAGAAATAACTCCAATTCTTTTTAAACTATTCAAAACAATTGAAAGAGAGGCAATTCTATAAAATTCTTTCTATGAAGCCAGCATCACCTTAATTCCTAAACCTGAAAAAGATGCAGCATTGAAAGAAAATTACAGACCAATTTCCCTGATGAACATAGATGCAAAAATCCTCAATAAAATTCTGGCCAATAGAATGCAACAACACATCAGAAAGATCATCCACCCAGACCAAGCAGGATTTATCCCTGGTATGTAGGGATGGTTCAATGTTCACAAATCAATGTGATACACCACATTAACAGACTGCAGAAGAAAAATCATATGATTATCTCAATAGATGCAGAGAAAGCATTTGATAAAATACAACACCGCTTCATGATGAAAACTCTAAGCAAACTGAGTATAGAAGGAACATTCCTCAATACAATCAAGGCAATTTATGAAAAACCCACGGCCAACATCCTATTGAATGGGGAAAAGTTGGAAGCATTTCCACTGAGATCTGGTACCAGACAGGGATGCCCACTCTCACCACTGCTATTCAATACAGTTCTGGAAGCTCTAGCCAGAGCTATTAGGCAAGAAAAAGAAATTAAAGGGATACAAATTGTGAAGGAAGAACTCAAACTATCCGTCTTTGCAGATGACTTGATTCTTTATTTAGGGGACCCAAAGAACTCTACTAAGAGACTATTGGAACTCATAGAAGAGTTTGGCAAAGTAGCAGGATATAAAATCAATGGACAAAAATCAACAGCCTTTGTATACACAGACCATGTTATGGCTGAGGAAGAACTTCTAAGATCAATCCCATTCACAATAGCTACAAAAAAAGTCAAATACCTTGGAATAAACTTAACCAAAGACATTAAAGATCTCTACAATGAAAATTTAAAAACTTTAAAGAGAGAAATAGAAGAGGATACCAAGAAATGGAAAAATCTTCCATGCTCATGGATTGGAAGAATCAATATCATCAAAATGTCCATTATCCCAAAAGCAATTTATAGATTCAATGCAATTCCAATCAAGATACCGAAGACCTTCTTCTCAGATCTAGAAAAAAATGATGCTTAAAATCATAGGGAGGTGCAGGAGACCTCGAATAGCTAAAGCAATCTTGTACAACAAAAACAAAGCCGGAGGCATCACAATACCAGAGTTCAAGACATACTACAGACCAATTGCTATCAAAACAGCATGGTACTGGTACAGAAACAGATGGATAGACCAATGGAACAGAAGAGAAACACCAGAAATCAATCCAAACATCTACAAACAACTTATATTTGACCAGGATCTAATAAAAATTCCTGGAGCAAGGACAGTCTATTCAATAAATGGTGCTGGGAAAACTGGATTTCCACGTGCAGAAGTATGAAGCAAGACCCCTACCTTACACCTTACACCTTATACAAAAATCCACTCAACATGGACTAAAGATCTAAATCCATGACTTGACACCATCAAATTATTAGAGAACATTGGAGAAACCCTGCAAGATATAGGCACAGGCAAAGACTTCTTGGAAAAGACCCCAGAGGCACAAAGCCAAAATTGACAATGGGATTACATAAAATTGAGAAGTTCCTGTACTGCAAAAGAAACAGTCAGGAAAGTGAAAAGGCAACCGACAGAATGGGAAAAAATATTTGCGAACTATGCTACAGATAAAGGGTTGATAACCAGAATCTACAAATAAATCAAGAAACTCCACAACAACAAAACAAACAACCCACTTAAGAGATGGGCCAAGGACCTCAATAGACATTTTTCAAAAGAGAAAATCCAAATGGCCAACAGGCACATGAAAAAATGTTCAGGATCACTAGCAATCAGGGAAATGCAAATCAAAACCACAATGAGGTTTCACCTCACCTTGGTTAGAATGGCTCACATACAGAAATCTACCAACAACAGATGCTGGAGAGGATGTGGGGAAAAAGGGACACTAACCCACTGTTGGTGGGAATGCAAAGTGGTAAAGTCACTATGTAAGGCAATCTGGAGATTCCTCAGAAACCTGAATATAGCCCTATCATACAACCCAGCCATCCCACTCCTTGGAATTTACCAAAGGAAAATTAAATTGGCAAATAAAAGAGCTATCTGCACCTCAATGTTTATTGCAGCTCAATTCACAATAGCTAAGACATGGAATCAACCCAAATGCCCATCAACAGTAGACTGGATAAAGAAATTATGGGATATGTACTCTATAGAATACTAGACAGTGGTAAAAAAAATGAAATCCGGTCATTTGCAACAAAATGGAGGAATCTGGAAAACATCATGCTGAGTGAAATAAGCCAGTCCCAATGGGACAAATATCATATGTTCTCCCTGATCTGTGACAACTGAGCACCTAAAAGGAAACCTATAGAAGTGAAACTGACACTATGAGAAACAATGACTTGATCAGCTCTTGTCGTGTCAAGGAACAGCTTACTATTTTATTCTTTTTAGTATTTTTTTTTTCTACTTAACACCATTGGTTGAACTCTTTAATTAACACACAATTATTCTTAGGTGTTTAAAGTTAATTGAAAATTGATCCCTGTTAAAAATAAGGGTGGGAATAAGAGAGGGAGGAGATATACAATTCAGCACATACTCACTCGGACTTGCCCTTAATGGTAGAGCTAGAAACGTGCCAGGGGGCTCCAAATCCCACTAAGTTGGCATGTACCAATGCCATCTTACTAGCTAAAGTGATCAGTTTAAGTTACAATTGATCAAAAAGATAGGATTAAGTGTCAAAGGGATCAGTGTCTGCTAATAATAATTGATAGAATTAAAAAGGAGAGAAGAACCCAACATGGGAAGCAGGATACACAGCAGACTCAGAATGGCAAATGCCCTAAACAGCACTCTGGCCTCAGAATCAGCCCTTAAGGCACACGGATCTGGCTAAAAAGCCCATGAGAGTTTCTCAGGCATGGAAAGCCAAGACATTGTTGCAAAAAAAAAAAAAAATGACCTAAATGAAATATCTCTGTGAGTGAGATCCCAGTGGAAAGAACAGGCCATCAAAGAAGGAGGTACCTTTCTCTGAAGGGAGGAGAGAACTTACAGTTTGACTATGGCCTTGTCTAAATAAGATCAGAGCTTGTGAACTCAAGAGTCTTCCGTAGCCTTGGCAGCTCATGACAAGAGCCTCAGGTGATTAGTGACATCAAAAATAAGAGTGTCAATTGTTAAATCAGCAACAGGAGTCACTGTGCACTTTCTCCCCATGTAGGATCTCTGTCCTTAATGTGTTGTACTACACAAAATAACAGTAAAACTAATCTCCAAATAGTACTTTACACTTTGTGTGTCTGTGTGGGTGCAAACTGTTTAAATCTTTGCTTAGTATATACTAAGTAGATCTTCTGTATATAAAGACAATTAAAAATGAATCTTAAAAGAATGGGATGGGAGAGGGTATAGGAGATGGGATGGTTTGCAGGTGGGAGGGTGATTATGGTGGGGAAAAACCGCTATAATCTGAAAATTGTATTTTTGAAATTTATATTTATTAAATAAAAGTTTTCTTTAAAAAAAGCCAAAAAAAAAAAAAATCTGGCATCTGCCTGGCTCAGGCCTGGACACTGTGGCCACCTGGGGAGTAAACCAGGGAGTAGAAAACCTCTCTCTCAGCCTCTCCCTCTCTCTCTGTTGCTTTGACCTTCAAATAAATGATTTTTTAACACTAAGTTTACTTTGGTGCAAAACAAAATTTAAATTCATGCATGGTCTTTTTCCATTGTACATATATTTCAGGAACATTATGAAGTACCCTGATAGATGTTTAATGGATGAGGGGAAAGAAAGGAGAGAGGGAAACCATGAGACAAAGCATCGAGCTGGAGTACAGCAGTGTTTTTCAGTTTCAAAACCAGCCTGTTTTACAGGAAACTTTGTAAAATCATTACTCTAAACAATAAAAGACTATCGGAAAATCCTGTGTGCTGCAGCCTCTCGTGATGTGTTTACACACGACAACACGTTGGAAATCCCCCTTCAGAGGTTTTATTGTTTCCAGTGTATTCCACGGACTCCTTTTAGTGTCATCTATCAATCCTTTTATTATGATCTGTGCACAATCTACAGGATACCATCCTTCAAACTTTGACAAATGTATCCTTAACTATACGTGATTCAGAGGCTGCCAATAAGAATCATTCTGTGCAAAGAGCTTCTCCACCCAGATATCAACTACATGAGTGCCTTGAAGGCTACACCAAGTTCAAGTATTAAAATACGTGCTCATAGGAAGTCAAGAGCATGGGATTCTATTACACCACGCATCCTGTGCCTTCCAGATGCATGTTGAGTTTTCCCATAAGGATGCTCCAATGGCTTACAAATAAAGCCACTCTAGGCAGTATGGCTGTAGTCAATGGGTGTAGTCAATGCAGTTCACATCGGGGGCCACACAACAGACACATTATGAGTGTTTCATCTGATCCTGGGATCCAACTGTATTCTGTATCATTGATTTAACACAGCAAAACAAAACACTGATCATCCTCTTCAAACTCAAGAGGAGTCTGCCATGTTTCATGAGGAGGAAGCAAGAGATGAGTAAAACCGGAGTTTGCAGGTATCAATCAGACAATAACAAAGGCAATCAGAACCTATACTATTGCAGGGAAAAGCATGAAGAGGTAGCCTGGCTGAGGCATCTGTAGTCACAAGGAGAAGGGGAAGTTTGTGGCCTCTCACCTAGTTGGATTTTTTTTTTTTTTTTTTTGTCACCAGATGGATACTCTACCCATTATTTCAATATGGGGATGCACTGACACCTAGTGGACAATCAGATGGTTGATTATGTAGGCCACAAATTACACAAATTAGTAAACTACCTAATAATGGCATTTGAGAAGAGTCAAAGTAAAATTTAAAGTATAATTATAAATATATATATTCTTTTTATTCATGGTTGAAGCTAGTGACACTTTTATTTAATATAATATCAAATGTTGAAGATTTTTCCCAATTTGACAATACCATCCCAAAGTCTTGTGAAATACCAATCCGTAAGTAGATGCCTACCAAAATTAGCAGTTTTATATGTAGATAAGGACAAGTAGCATAGAGCCGGAGACACCCAAAAGGTGGTCTGGAATGCTTTCCATTTTATGTCCTTGGAAAAAAATATCTTGGCCAACCAGTAAACACACAAAGCAGGTTCTAGATACTTGCCAAAAAGGACTTTGAGAATCTTGACTTTAAAAATTGCAAATGTCAGTACGATTGTCCCAGATACTGCTCTGAAAAGGGAAATGAGGGCATGCCAGGTCCAGAGAGAAGGTTCCTGCTGCATCGTTGAGCAAGAACAACTGTGACATAACTCTTACTTAGCTGGTGTATTGATTGCTTTCTTGTAGGGACTGTTTAGTGTTAAGATGTGTGGAGGAAAATGGACAACATTTGTCTCATCGACTCTTGAATTGGAAACTGAGAAATAGAGTAAAGAAGTAAAGAGTAAGGAAATAAATCTGACAAAAAGATTTTAAAACGCAAGGTTCATTTACTCTTGGTAAAGCACACTGGAGAGCGCTGTCCAGTCTCTTGCCAGTGTGGATCTCCCCAGTGCTACCTTTCTTCCTGGGGTGAATTCATGCTGGAGTAACTGCAGGGCTTCCTTCTGGTTCTTGCACAGGTCCCAGTTTTTCCAGACTGTGTTCAATACTCACAATTTCTTGCACTTGTTCTTCCCTAAGACCGACTATTGAAGAATTACCCAACACTTAAAAATGAGGCAGAGGTGAAGCGAGATGCCTTTTCAACATCATACTGGAGTTTTGCTTAAGAGGCCTGCACACAGGATTGTTAAGTTCTCAAGGAGAATGTCCTTATATTTGGCTTACGACTTAATATCTGAATGGAGTCCAAGTACTCTGAAGTATTAGGCTAATCTGTGGAGTTCTACTGAGAGACAGAATATGCAAATGAGCTGTTGCCAGACCATATTCAAAAAATAGAACTCTGGCAACAACCTGCCGGACTCTGCCCAGGAAGTCAACCATTACCAACAGTGAGCAGCCTGACTCCGTAAGCCAGCCCACAGTGGAACCATGCAGGGGCCGACAACGATGGTTACACACTGGTGACTTCCAAACAGGTATCCCCAGCCAATTGCAAGGGACATCCTGCTTCTAGTTTGCCTGCTTGCAACTTCTCCAAGCCAACAGCTTCCAATCAGCACAGCTGGAGCCTTCTCTTTCTGCCACTGGAACATTTCCCTACCCCTCTGCTTGTCTTGGAGTCTCCTCCAAGTGGCAGGGGCCGACTCCTCTGCTCCAGCCAGCTCTGAACAATAGCCGTCGCTTCTTCTCATTTGGTTGGTTTTCATTTACTTCTACAATCCAATAGAGAAGACAGGCTCAAGGGTTAGTGATTAGCACCCCGAACAGAACATTAACCAGATTTGCATTTAGCCAACAATCTTATTTTAACGCTCTTTTTCCTAATACCTAGAAATAACTGTACTTCATGTTCTTGGAACCAGTCTTATTATCTTCCTTGTTACCTCATTAATGAGTTGGCTAAACTGTTGATATGTATTCCTTCTGTATTTTTATGGGAATTATATTTTTAACTTTTTGAAAATTATACAATGACAACAGAAAACAGACAGCAGGCTCATAAACATTCAAGTTGCTATTCAAACCCATATTTTATTAAAAGTGAGATTAACTTTACTAGGCCTAGCTTGGGAGGGGCTGGGAAATGTGCTGTCCATGGACCACAGAAGGCATGTGAAATCATTTGGTCTGGCCCTGCAGGCAGGATTCGAAATTCTCTAACTGTATTGCAGGGTAAATTTTAGGCTGGCAGTGGTGTGTGGCCTGGAAATGATGCTACAAATATCCAAATGGTCCTGACCTATAGGAAGTCTTCCACTTATTTTAATCATGCAAAACAGCTATGTCACAGTTATTTGTTGAAGAGGCACAGTAGACTTCCGCAGATCACGAACTATTTGGAATTCTATCCTCTGAGTGGCCCAGCTTGAAACTTGCAAGTCAACTGGAACAGCTCTGCTCTAACTGTGTATACGGGCCAGGGCTGATGAGCTCTGCATCGGAAGCTACTAGAACAAGCACTTCTCCTGGTGATGACAAAAGAGCAAGGGATCAAGCGCAACCACGCAACCAAAGTTCACCTGTGCGGTGATTCTGCAGGCCTCCTAGTGGCTGGAGCAAGCCAAGCGGGAAAGGAAGGAGACTTCTTCAGCAGCAAGCACTGTGGAATCACACCCAGAACAGAGAAGGAGCAACGGCCTGGAATCTAGAACAAAAGCAGAACTATAAAGACTGCAAGCAATTTTCACAATTGCTGCCGTGCAGTCACGGGCCGGATGTGGAAGAAGGCAAGTGGGGGCAGTTCTCACTCCCAGAGTGAAGAGCCCCGAGCAGATGGAATCACGGACTTGAGGCTCTGCAGAGCCGTTTGGCAGAGAAAGAAGCCCCAGCCTCAGAGGCAGCTCCCAGGTAAGCAGGATCCAGCGAGGGCTCGCAGAGCCTCTGTAATGCCAATCTCAGGATGTGTCAGGACCATCAGCATTTGTCCTGTTGTTGGGTTCTGCTTCCCAGAGGCGCTGACTGAGGTAGGAATAAACAACTCCCCAGCTAGAACCTGAGTCCCCAGGGGAGGGGAACAAGCCTATTCTGGATATACCAGGTCAGATTCCTGAAAACCTTTTTAAAATTTTTATTTTATTTAGTTGCTACCTTCCAGGTAGAGAGACAGAGACAGATAGATACAGACACAGGATCTGGAAACTCAATTCAGGTTTCCTACATGGGTGGTGGGAAACCAATTATTTGAGGATCACTTACTGCCCCCTAGAGGGCACAGGAAGTGAGAACTGGAGAGCAGAACCATGACTTGAACCCAGGTACTCTGATATGAGACCAGCATCTTAACTGCTAAGCCAAAGGCCAGCCCCTGAAGATCTTTCTATGTGACCAAATCCTCAGCAATGGCTGGCTTCCTTTTCTGTTTCCTAAAAGTGACTTCATTATAGTTGAAGTCTAACACCATAGCTATACCTACAAACACCCTGTGGGTGTCAAGAATTAGCGCTGTGGTATAGTGGGTAAAGCCACTGCCTGCAGTGCCAGCATCCCACATGGGCCACAGTGTGAGTCCTGGTTGCTTCACTTCTGATCCAGCTCTCTGCTGCGGCCTGGGAAAACAGTAGAGGATGGCCCAAGTCCTTGGGCCCCTGCACCCATTGGGGTGACCCAGAGGAAGCTCCTGGCTCCTGGTTTCAGATTGGCGCATCTCTGGCTGTTGCAGTCATCTGATGAGTGAACCAGTGGTTGGTTGGAAGACTCCCCACCCCACCATCTCTGCCTCTCAAATAAATAAATAACTCTGACTTTCAAATAAATAAATAAATCATTAAAAAAAAACAAAAGAATCATTGTTAAAACACCAGTTGCTTATTGATTGTGACGGATTACTTAATAGGCTTAATTTTACCTTTATATGAATAAATTTGCTGAAGTTTTTGAAAATGCTCTGTCCAATAACGCTTTGGGAAGCTTTCACTCTTTTGAACTGAGCTCCTACAGTCAGCTGAGCACATGACACCAAACCGATACGCGGTCACTAACGCCAAGTGCCACAAAACCAAACCAAGATGCTGAGGGGCTGGCATTCTGATGCGAAAGGCTAGGACACAACTAGCCATGTGGGCATCCCATATTGGAGTGTCAGTTCGAGTCCCAGATGCTCCATTTCTGATCCAGCTCCCTACTAATGTGCTTGGAAGAGTGGATGAAGAGGTCCAAGTATCTGAACCTCTGCCACCCGTGTAGAAGACCAAGATGGCATTCCTGGCTCCTGGCTCTGGCCTGGCCCAGCCCCAGCCATTGTGGCTATTGGAGAGTAAACACACAGATGGAAAAACCTCTCTCTCTCTCTCTCTCTCTCTCTCATTCTCTTTCTCCTTCTCTGTTACTCTGCTTTTCAAATAAATATTTTTAAAAATAAATAGAATTTTAAAGAATCAGGTAAATCCCCAAACATATTAGTTTTACCAGAAAACAAAACATTCACAGCAACTAATCAAAGACCCAAGTCAACTGACTTGGCTTTATGAGGAAGTCCCTTCTGCTTTAACCTTTACAAGAAAAGGAACCTGTAGTAACCTGATGCTAACTAATCTAATCTGTTTTGATTGTTTTGTTTTCTTGTTCCCACAAAAAAAAAATTATTCTGTCATGCCCAGAGGAAAACTAATTCTGTTTTATAGAATGAGGTGTTTCTTGATTCCAGAATTGCAAATAAATGCCAGTTAGCTCTTTAAGTTAAATTTGTTCAGATTTTGTCTTTGGACAACTCCCATGATCTAAAATCCATGGCTTAACTCTCAAATAAGCCGTGATCACCAATTTGCCCAAGCAACCCACTCAAACAGCGTTCAATGGTGTGGGCAACTGATGGGAAACTTTAGCTGCCTAATAGGAAAATACTTTAGTTGCCACCCTAGTGATTTGTTTGTTCTCACCGAACATGTTTGTCAGATGTGTCCCTTGTCACGTGTGGTATTTGTCCACTTATTTTCAGTGCTGTATTGCATTCTAGTATACATGTATATGCCACTTTGAAAACTCACTCTTGTAGTAATAGTTATTCTTGTTTACTATCACAGCTTGCTACTCCAAGGATATTCCTGTTCCTCGCCTTCTCGCCTAGCCTTGCATGGGCCCCTGTGGTCTCCACTGACAGCCATGCTTCAGCTTGCCCTGAGTTGTTGCAATGTGCACAGAGCAGCCGGATGATGGGAGGCAGGCAGGTCTAGGATGATCGCCCACTTCTGGAGATAAGCTGGCTGTCGACTGGATCACTCAGCAGTGAGTCACATGGTGCTCACCCCCTTATGTGCTCCAAGGGCAGGGTGAAAAGGAGGACCAGGTAACAGTGCAAGTATCAGCTCCAGCTGATGCAACATCATTGCTACATTCTGTTGGCCAGAGCGAAACACACAGTCGGCCCTTCTCAACGGCAGTATCTCAGCCACCAATTTCCATGGAACAAACTGCCTCAAGACATAATAGTTTAAACAATCATTTATTCTGCTCACAGATCTGTCATTTGGTTAGTGCTTGGTGGGGACGTTTCATCTCCGCACCACTACATGTTAACTGGGCAGGGTTCAAGGATCCACTTCCAAGACGGCTCCATCACCAATGTGCAAGCTCTTTTTTCCTGGGAGATTTTTACTTCATTTTTTTTTTGACAAGCAGAGTGGACAGTGAGAGAGAGAGAGAGACAGAGAGAAAGGTCTTCCTTTTGCCGTTGGTTCACCCTCCAATGGCCACCGTGGCTGGCGCGCTGCGGCCAGTGCACCACGCTGATCCGATGGCAGGAGCTAGGTACTTATCCTGGTCTCCTGGGAGATTTTACAGGAGGAACTCAGCTTACTTATAACAGAATGGCTGTGTCCCGGGAGGGAGGAAGTGGCAGCTATTAGTTTCTTAAGATTTGGCACAGATGCCGATACAACACCACTTGTATACTACAGTGGGTCCCCCTTACCTGGGGATACAGTTCAAGACCTGCAGAGGGTACCTGAAACCACAGACAGTACCAAATCCTGCACATATTGTGGCTTTTCTCACATATGAGATTTTTTTTTATTTTTTTCTTTATATGAGACCTTTGATGAAGTTTATAAATTTAGCATAGTAGTTTATAAATTAAGTTGAATTAAGATGAAGTTTATACATTAAGCATAGTAAATACTAACAATAACTAATAATAAAATAGAACAAGCATGTAACAATGTATTGTAATAAGAGTTATATGAATATGTTGCTCTCTCTCTCTCGCTCTGTCAAAGGAGTCAAGACAAGTATTAATATTTTTAGACCACAGTGGACCCCCAGATAACTGAAACCATGAGACACCAAGCTTCCGATAAGGGAGCATCACTATAATCCTGTGGACAAGCAGTCAGGGCCCAGACTCAAGGAGAGGGAACCATATGAGCCCATCTCTCAATGGAAGGAGAGTCAAAGAATTTAGGGGCTACACTTTAAAACTCCCACTGGCAGTCTCCAGTCTCAGCTTTGATGGAGGAATGATAATGGTGCCTTGCAAACGACATGGATACAGGGAGAAGGGTTGTTACTAGTTCCTTGAACAATCAGTCACAGTGTGGGTAGGGAGTGGGGAGAAGTTTCTAATTGAATATTTCTCCTACTTTTGACTAAGTTATTATTTACTTGTCCAAGTCTTATGTTTATTGTAACTTAGCAAAAGGTAAATTTAGGAATACTGCTATTGGGGCTGGCACTGTGGCACAGTAGGTTAACCCTCTGCCTGTGGTGTCGACATCCCTTATGAGCACCAGTTTGAGTCCCAGCTGCTTCACTTCCGATCCAGCTCTCTGCTATGGCCTGGGAAAGCAGTAGGGGATGGTTCAAGTGCTTGGGCCCCTAAACCCATATGAGAGACCCAGAAGAAGCTCCTGGCTCCTGGCTTCAGATTCGCCCAGCTCTGACCCTTGTGGCCATTTAGGGAGTGAATAATACTATTATGTAAATGGGTTTGAGAATTTTACAAAGAAAGCCTTTATTATATGTGCTTTTTATTAAATAAATGCTAGCTCTTTAGTTCCCCTTGAAAGATGTGAAATCATGTTTTATTGATGGGATGACTATTATGAAACAACAGTGCACGCAATCATCTTATTCCACTTGACGGGATGAACATAGCCATTTTTCACACAAAAGAATGACAGTGAAGTGCTCAATTACAGCTGTGTGAGCAATGTAAAATCTCATTCATATGAACTGCAGAGTCATTGATCAGACTCCGGGGCAGGAACCTGGGTAAGCTGTGGCCACCCTGGATTTTCCTTAGGCTGTTTTTTCTGTGCTTTATGGAACACAACTGCAATGGCCCAGAGGTCATCCAAGAAGAATTATCTATTGACCCTCCCCAGGCCCACCCATTCTTGCTCATGTATTGCTCCGTGAGACACACCCTGTCCCTTGGGGAGGACATTCTAAACTAAATGCATCAATCACATTTCCATATGCCTGCTTTTCTTTCCTAGGAAGCAGTCTGATGACAGGGAAATGACTTTACCTCCTAGAACCCTTAAAAATAAAATATCTGTGGCAACCATGTGGAATGGTTTAATAAACTCAGGCCAAATACTCCAAACAAATGGTACCTCCTGGGGAGCGTGGAGTTGGTAATAGCTGTGATTCACTGAGCATTTGGTCTGGGCCAGTCTCTGTGTTATGTGCCTTCCAAATGCTCTCTGTTAGGATTCTATTTGGCAACAAGAAACAGAAAACCTTACATAGCGTAGCTTGTAAAAAGTGACCATTCTTCCAATGCATCTAGAAGCACGAGGACCTGGCCGCATCACAATATGGTCAAGGACCTGTGACTCTTTCTGTGTGGATGTGCTTGTTTTGTGGCTTTCATCGTATTTATCACCGTGGTGCTGCGAGTTGGCTATTTTGTGTCTAGATTGAAAATACCCTGACGATCATCCTATGGGAAGTCCGAGACTGCAGCCAATACAGAGGAATCGCAGCCAAGAAACATGGCAGCAAAAAAATAGCCCGGAGATTTCATTCACCTTGGTGAGCCCATCCTGAAGACGCTTTCAAGAGATGCACACCCCTGGTGACTACAGGAGTGGCTACTTTTTAGTAAATAGACTGGGATTCGATTTATCCTCTGTTAGAACTGAAAGATCCTAAACAGATACAAATCTCATTCTGCAGATTAGGAAAAACAAAGGTCTCAAGATGTATCTTAAAAAAGGAAATGTAATTGAATATATTTGCTCTTTGCATTCACATAGCAATAATTGGCACAGCAGGAATCGTAATGTCAGGCAGGAACTGTAATGTCAGGGACTATTAGACTGAATTTGTGGGAAATGGCAAGAAATGGAATTTAGAGGGGGGATACATCACCTTAAATGTGTAGGACAGAAATAAAGACTGAAATTATTGAAATAATGATCAGTATAAGAACTTAGAAAAAGAGTAAGTGTTTAGCCTAGAGTTTAAGACGTCTGCAACCCATATTGGATTGCCTGGATTCAAATCCCAGCTCTGTCATTGATTACAGCTTCCTGCTAATGCACAACCTGGGAGACAGCAGTGATGGCTTGAATACTTGGGTTCCTGCCACCCTTGTGAGAAACCTGGATTGAGTTCTTGGCTGCACACTTTGGCCTGGCCCCGTCCCAGCGTTGTGAGATCTAGGGAGAGAACCAATGAAGCTTTCTCTCTCTCGCTCTCTACCTCTCTCCTTGCCTTTCAAAATAAATTTTGAAAAAAAAAATCATGGGATAAGAACAACAGAATAAATCCAAATAAAGAGGAAGATGAAGAAAAAAAGAGCAGAAATGAATGAAACAAATTAAAGATAAAATTAGGAGAATTAAAAAATCAGGAAGTTTTTTCATACTATTTGTTGAACTCTTACTTAGTGTAGAGTTAATCTTATGTATATAAGGTTAATTGAAAATAGATCTTAGTAAAAAATAAGAATAGGAATAGCAGATGGAGGAGGAAGAAGGGTGGGAGTGTGGGTGGGAGGGCAGGTACAGTGGGAAGAATCACTACGTTCCTAAAGTTGTATTTATGAAATGCATGAAGTTTTGTATACCAAAAAAACATGATGAAAATTTAAAAATGTTTATATCTAAATGATCATGAAAATGCTATCAAAACTTGTGAGTTGAAGAAAACCTATAGTTCTAAATGCCTGCACTGAGAAAAAATGGTAGAAGTTAATTTGCTAGATGTACAACTTAAAAATTTAGAAGAAAACCACAAAACAAATTCAAAAAAAATAAATAAAAAGAGAAACAAAAGCAGATAAAAGAAAGGTTCAAAAAGTCAGAAGTTGGGGCATAATAGGTTAAGCCACTGCTTGCAAAGTTTGCATTCTGGATGTATGCCAGTTTGAGTCCCTACTGCTTTACTTAAAATCCAGTTCCCTGTTAATGTACCTGCAAAGACAGTAGATGTGACCCAAGTATCTGGACCCCTGCACCCATGCGAGACCAGGATGGAGTCTGGCTTCAGCCTCCATTGCTCCTGGCTTCAGCCTCGCCTAGCCCCGGCCATTGCAACCATTTCAGGGAGCAGGGAGTGAACCAATGAAGATCTCTCTCTCTCTCTTTCTCTCTTTCTCTCTCCCTCCCTCTCTCCCTCTCTCCTCTCTTTCCCCCCGCTCCCTCTCTATATAACTCTGCTTTTCAAATAGTCGAATTTGTTTTTTTGAAATGGCCATTGAGAAACACCAGTGTCTGGTAATATTAAGCAAGGACAAAAAGGGAAGCCAACAAGGAAAACAAGGACACAGGGGAAGATGCCACAAAGCAGTATTGGCAATGATTTTTTAAGAGATTTATTTATTTATTTGAAAGGCAGAGTAAAATAGAGAAAGGGAGAAATGGAAAGAGAAAGAGATCTTCCATCTACTTGTCACTCCCCAGATGGCTGTAATGGCCAGGGCTAGGCCAGGGTGAAGCCAGGAGCCAGGAGCTGTGGGTGCAGGGGTCCAAGCACTTGGTCCATCCTCTGCTACTTGCACAGGTAGAGTAGCAGGGAGCTGGATCAGAAGTGGAGCAGCCAGGACTCGACGGGTGCTCATATGGGATGCTGGTGTCCCAGGCAGCAGTTTAATCCACTGCACTACATGGTGCCTGGAAGGGTTTTCATGCCAACGAATTTGACAACACATAAAATGAATGACACCCAGGAAAGTATTGAAATACATGAAATTTATTCCCTTTATATAAGAAAATAAAATAGACGCTGGTGCTGTGGCACAGTAGGTTAATACTCCACCTGCGGCACCATTTGGGAGCTGGTTCTAGTCCTGGCTGTTCCTCTTCTGATCCAGCTCTCTGCTGTGGCCTGGGAAAGCAGTGGAAGATGGCCCAAGTCCTTGGGTCCCTGCACCCACATGGGAGACCTAGAAGAAGCTCCTGGCTCCTGGCTTTGGGTCGTCCCAGCTCTGGCCACTGCGGCCATTTAGGGAGAGAACCAGCAGATGGAAGACCTTTCCTTTGTCTCTCCCTCTCTCTGCCTATAACTCTACCTCTCAAATAAATAAACAAAATTTTTCAAAAAAGTAAAATAAAAAATGACAATATTGATGCAAGAAGAAGTAGAACCTAAACAATGTGAGAACCATTAAGAAAACGGAACCAGTGATGAAAATGAATCTTCTTACAGGCAAGATACTTTTTTACGCAGGCTCTACCGAATTTTAAAGACTGTGTTATGCTGAAACCTACAAAAACTCTTTACAGACATCAAAGATGAGCTATTACTCCCAACCCACTCTAAAAATGAAGAATAACTTTGTCACCAGAGCTAGAAAAGAACATGACAAATCAGCCTGTTTTGTTCATAGGATGTTCCTATGACTCAAACAAAGGAAAGAATTTCTTTCATTTTTTTTAAAAAGATTTATTTATTATTTTGAAAGAGAGAGACAGAGACAGAGACCTTCCATTGCTGGTTTACTCCCCAGAGGGCCACAATGGCCAAGGCTGGGTCAGATCAAAGCTGGAGCAAGAGCTTTATCTGGGTCTCCTACATGTGTGGCAAGGGCCCAAACACCTGGGCCATCTTCCATTGCTTTTCCTAGCCCATTAGCGTGGAGCTGGATCAGAAGTGGGGCATCTGGGACTCAAACAGGCACTCATATGGAATGCCAGTGTCATGGAAGGTGGATTTACCTGCTACACCATAATTCCAGCCCCAAGAATGTCTAAAACTAATCAAAAAATCAGAAAACATTTAATAATTCTACATTAAAGATAATATCCATTAGAGGCCAACGCTGTGGCGTAGCGGGTGAAGCTGCCAGCTGCAATGCCAGCATCCCATATAGACACCGGTTTGAGACTCGGCGGCTCCACTTCCAATCCAGTTCTCTATTATGACCTGGGAAAGCAGTAGAAGATGGCCCAACCCCTTGGGTCCCTGCACCCATGTGGGAGACCCAGAAGAGGCTCCTGGCTCCTGGCTCCTGGCTCCTGGCTTTGGATCTGCACAGCTCCAGCCATTGCAGCCAGTTGGGGAGTGAACCAGCAGATGGAAGACCTCTCTCTCCCTCCATCCCTCCCTCCCTCCCTCCCTCCCTATCTCTCTCTCTCTCTCTCTCTGCCTCTCCTTCTTTCTGTGTAACTCTGACTTTCAAATAAATAAATAAATCTAAAAAAAAGATAATATGCATTCATCAGAAAAGACTAAAAGTACACAAAACCAGTGCAAAATAAGTGAAAATAAAACAAAGGACTGATATCTAGAATGTGAAAGAAGTCTTCAAATTGATTAGAAAAAACAAAAATTTAAATGAATGTAAAACATGAACAGGCATTTCACACAAAAGAAGAATTACAAATCACAAATAAACACAAGGTGTCCAACTCACATTACCAATGAAGGAAATGCAAATTGGAACCATAATTGGATGCCAGTTTAAATATACTAGATTTTTTTAAATTAAGAAATCTGATAATACTGTGTCCCAAAGGACAACTCATGCACTACTGACAGGGAGGTAAATGGTGGAAGTAATAGTGGCAAGCAATGTGGCCCTGTCTGTGAATTTGAGGATTTACGTGCTTAGTCATAGCTGTTGCTATTTGTGCACACCCATGAGAAATTTGCAACGTGTTCCAGAATGCAGCAATAATACATTTATAACAAGATTAGAGCAAATGTAAAACAGCTAAAAATGTCCATCTAAAAGATAATGGGTAAATAAATGATAGAATATTAACAGTATCGAGTATTTTATAACATTGAAAAATCACAGATGACATAGATAAATAACTATAGGAATGAATCCTTTTTTTTTTTTTTTTTTTTTTTTTGACAGGCAGAGTGGACAGTGAGAGAGAGAGAGACAGAGAGAAAGGTCTTCCTTTGCCATTGGTTCACCCCACAATGGCCGCTGCGGCCGGCGCACCGCGCTGATCCGATGGCAGGAGCCAGGTACTTCTCCTGGTCTCCCATGGGGTGCAGGGCCCAAGCACTTGGGCCATCCTCCACTGCACTCCTGGGCCACAGCAGAGAGCTGGCCTGGAAGAGGGGCAACCGGGACAGAATCCGGCGCCCCAACCGGGACTAGACCCCGGGGTGCCGGCGCCACAGGCGGAAGATTAGCCTAGTGAGCTGCAGCGCCGGCCCAGGAATGAATCTTAACAACATAATATTGAGAGGGGAAAAAAAAAGCAAGAACTAGAAAACTGGACC
This sequence comes from Oryctolagus cuniculus, assembly GCF_964237555.1. Lineage (NCBI taxonomy): Eukaryota > Metazoa > Chordata > Mammalia > Lagomorpha > Leporidae > Oryctolagus > Oryctolagus cuniculus. The sequence goes on from NC_091435.1 coordinate 167,846,824, forward strand.
CAGGATGATAATGTTACATGCACCTGAAAGGCAGCAACAGCACACACAGTGACACTATTTATATAAGCCTACAGATAAACAAACAAATCTGTATCCTTATGTGATAGTAGCATCTAAAAATATGAAAAGTGTTTTATAAACAAAGTTCAGATAATAATTACCTTTAGGTGATGTGGCCAAGAGAGAGGCGATGGAATTATACACAGGCAGACTCAGCAGTGTGGACTAGATTTCTAATTCTTAGACGGGTTGTGGGTACAACACAGGGGTTTACTATATTATTATGCCTTCTGACTTATATGTAGGTTATAGTTCTATTATTTTGTGTAAAACAAATATTATATGACACTGTAAAATTTAAAATAAGAGACAAAAATTATCTGGAAACTGGGTGGGGCTAGTGTTGTGGCACAGTGAGCTAAGCTGCCTCCTGCAATGCCAGCATCCCATATGAGCATGTGTTGAAGTCCTGGCTGCTCCACTTCCAATCCACCTCCCTGATAATGTGTCTAGGAAGAAGCAGATGGTGGCCACTTGGAGAGTGACTCAGCAGATAAGAAAGAGAGAAAGAGAGAGAGAGAGAAAGAGAGAGAAAGAAAGAGAGAGAGAGACAGAGAGAGATCTCTTAAAAATAAATTAAAAATAGTCTGAAAACTGCCTGTTGAAACAGGATGCTTGTACAACAATGCTGGCTCCAGTACAACACCTCCTCTTGCTCTACAGTCCACACCAGCAAAATGTCTGTTTCATCCTCTGTACCCCCTGCAACTGAATACATGAAAATGAGTTTTAAAAAAATCCTTAGCAAATTAATTCAAATTATCCACTACACCTGCTATCATCCTCATTATTGTTCAGCTTGGTATTGGAGGTTCTCTAAGATTGGGAAAGAATAGAACAAGTGGTGATTTGGAAAATATATGATCAATTACACAGAAGACTCAAGCAAATGAACAAATTAACAGAACAGCTTGGCTGAACAAATTTTACAGCAAGCACCCACATTCCCAGGACCTGGAGTCTACCGCTGATGTTGTACTGGCCTTGGTTTATCACGTATCTATCCATTTCCTCTCTTCTCTTATCGATCCATCTTACTTTGGGGATGCGTTTCAAAGTAAATTACAAACCTCAGTGCACATCCCTCTTTCATATGTTAATATGCATATTCATGAACCAGAGTTTAATATTTCTTTGCAGTTTTTTTGTCATTTGGAAGTAAAATGCACATGGAATAGATTTTACACACACAATGATATATACAAATATTAAATACATGAGCATCACATTTGACAAATGCATACAAAATTGCAATCCAAACCTTTATCAAGCTATAGAACCACCCTTTCCAGTCATCTCCTGCCCCCCACCACAGATGGTGACTGTCCTGGTATTTTTTTCATCATACAAAGATTTTGCCTGTTCTGCAACTGCATAAACAAAACAGAGCTCCATTGTGCAAGGCTTCTTTCCCTCAGCATACAGTTCTTTGCTGAAGCACGCATGCTGTTGGCAGCATCTGTAGTGCGTTCCTTGTTTATTGCTGAACGGTATTCTATTGTTTGAACATAGACGATGTGATGATCCCTTCTCATATGGACAGTGACACCAAGGACATTTCCAGTTTGGAGCGTTTATGACTAAAACTGAACATTCTTGAATGTCCTCCTGGGAGGATCTAGTTCATTTCTCTTGGGGAAATTACTTGAGAGTGAAATTGCTGTGTCCTATGGCTGTGCATTTAGTTAATGGTTTAGTTTTATAAGAAATTGTGGGGAATTTTCCAAAATGGTTCTGCTATTTTAGACTGCACCAACAATTTGTGTTTGCTCCACATTCTCATCAGTATTGGTTACTGTCAGTTATTTTCCTTTTAGCCATTCCAGTGAATGTGGTTTTAATTTGTATTCCCCTAATAAATACTCCCATTGAGCACGTTTGTTTGTGATATTGACATTTCAATACCTTTTGTGGTGTTTATTCACTTTTTTTTTTTGCCAAATTTAAGGCTGTTAACAGCTCATATACATTCTATATGTCTGCTGTGTGAACTGTGAATATTTTCTTCCAGGTATATCTCACTTATTAATTTTCTTATTGATGCTTTTGATGAGCAAAGTGTTTTTTTTTAACTTTTATTTTAACTTTTAACTGAGTTTTATGGCCCTTTTTGAGTTACTTTTGTACCTTTTCGGATTTTTTGTATTTTATATTTTTTGAGGAGGCTGAATTCCCAATTCTTATGAAAGCAAATACTACCAAAGACTTATATAAATTTTACAATAAGTGAAAACATGAATGACTTACCCACCAGCAATAAAGCTATATTAAAAATCAAGTTATTATGAATTAAAGCATGTTATTAGTTCAAGAAGAGAAACACAGATCAACAAAATATGAGAGCCCAGAACAGAGCCAAAAATATCCTATGGGGTTTCCTAAAAGTGTATGTGGAGGTACAATAGAGTACTCATTTCAAATTAAGGAGGGAATAATCTGACTATTTAGTAAATGTCTCGCTTGATGGAGAAAAGTGAAACTCATATCACAACATGTGCAAAACTCCAAACATTAATCCTGAATAGAAGGGTAAAATCATAAAGGTGAGAACAGAAACGCATGAAAACATCTCTTACATCTTCATGTTTGAAACGATTTCTTCCTTTCTTTTTTAAGAATTTATTTATTTATTTGAGAGTCAGAATTACAGAGAGGGAGAGGCAGAGAGAGAGAGAGAGAGATCTTCATTCCATTGGTTCACTCCCCAGATGGCGACAATGGTGAGAGCTGGGCCAAGCCGAAGCCAGGAGCTTCTTCGGGTCTCCCACATGGTGCAGGGCCCAAGTGCTTGGGCCATCATTTGGTGCTTTCCCAAGTGCATTAGCAGGGAGCTGGATTGGAGTGGAGCAGCCGGGACTCAAACTGGTGCCCATAAGGCATGGTGGTGCAGTAGGCAGTGGCTTTACCTGCTACACCACAGTGCCAGCCCCGTGCAAGGATTTCTTAGATGAGATCCAAAAAGCATAAACCATGAAAAGGGACCTAGATTGATGTGACCATACCAAAATGAGCAAATTCTCTTGAATAAGAGCTGCAAGATGAGAGATGATAGACTGGGAGAAATTATTTCAATTATCCAAAACATTACAGCATTAATATCTGGAACCAGGGAATTTCTGAAAATCAGCAAAAGGAAAGAAGGAATCATAGGCTAAGGATATGATAAGAAATCTGAAAACTGGGAAACACAATGTCTTACAGAAATACAAACAGATAATGTCATTATTAGAGACATGCTAAAAGAAAAGGGGGCAAGAGTTTCCACAAATAATATTGACAGTAATAGACAGCAGGGTAACATCAAATGCTTAGAAGTTATGAGAAAAAGGACTCCCTACTGACAGCTGATAGAGGTACATGCTAGTTCAGACAGTGCGATGAACAGTTTGGTGTATACCCCTGAGAACCACAAGGAAATGCGTGCAAGGATATTTATTGCAGTACTGTCTGTGAAAGCCAGATTCATTTCCAGAAGAAGAGATAAGTCGAAGTCGGCAAGTGAATGTGACGGAATGCTAGGTAAACTCTGCAATAATCAAGAGCAATAAACCAGATTTACCAAGTGCACATAAATAGTTCTTAAAAACATATCACTGAGTGGGAAAAAAAAAGAAAATTTGATTTATACCTCAGTTTCGCTCATGTAAATTTAAAAGTATGCACACAATCTTATGTGTTTTCAAAGCTACCGCAATATCAAAATAAATATATTCAAGATGGCTTGGAAACTCGCTGATGTAATTCTAAGTATCTTCCTTAGAAAACAAGGTTATATTTTCCCCAGCTCTTCCCACCTCATGGCTCTCTCACTCATCAAAAATTCTCAAAACTGAAGACAATAATAATAATCTTAAAATAATAAACACAAGATAAAGCCTACACTTTTCTTTACGACTTTAGGACTTAATCCAGCCGGGCATTTAAAGCAGCTTTGTGACTTTTTGCGACTGCATTAATATTTAGTATCTTTTAATACAGACATATTGATTATTCACTGCAGCCTCTGTAAGGGACCTTAGTGATTTAGCAACACATTAAAATTATCAACATAACACGGAGAGAGAACTAGTACCGGAACATGAAACTACTGATTCGATATTCAGCCGACTACACATAAAAGGGGTCTAATGGTGATGGAGTGAATAAGAATCCGAGATGTGAGTTCTAGTTCCAAATTGTTGGCTAACGACTTGCTTCTGCGAAAGAGCAAGCTCCGTGTCAGGATCCAGTGAAATAATGGATGTGAAATATTCTTGCGAACTGCAGAGTACAAAGTAAATGGAGATTTTAATTTTTATTCTAAAACTGTGTGTCCAAAGAAATGGAAGTGTGTATTAGCTGAAATACTTCTGGTTACATACGTTAAGCTAATAAAAGTCCTTTTATTGCTCAGGCCAGTTGCAAGCTTAACGTATGAAAAAGCCCAGGGAGAGGCTGGAGGCATGGGCTCCAACAGTGCAGGCACACACACCCTTTGTCTCTGTGTCTCCCTTTCTTGTGTTATTTTAGAAACCAAAAGAGGAAGAGGGGCAGACAGATTCACAGACAGGGTGCTCCCATTTCCTGCTTCAGTCCCTAAATATCCGCAATGGCCCCCAGCTGTTGAAGCCAGGGGCCAGGAATTCCTTCCAGGTCTCCTATGTAGATGACAGGAACTCCATTACTTAAACCATCATCACTGCTTCCCATGGGGTCTGCATTAACAGGAAACTGGATTCAGTGGTTGGAGACAGGGATCAAACCCAGGTACTTTAGCTTCTGGGAAAGCAGCAGAGGATGGCCAAAGAATCTGGGCTGCTGCCATCCCCCTGGGAGACCTGAATGGAGTTCCTGGGCCCCTGACTTGGGCCTGGCCTGGTGCAGTCCAGCTGTTTTGGCCATTTGGGGAGTGAACCAGCAGATGGAATCCATCTCTCTCTCTCTCTCTCTCTCTCTCTCTCTCTCTATCTCAATCTGTCACTCTGCCTCTAGATAAATGAAATACATCCTTAAAAAACAAAACAGGCACTTCAATATGGCAACAATATGGCTAGCTAGATCAACACCTGCTCTTTCCTTTATTTTTCAGCTCCAGTTCAACAGGTTCTCACTTCATGGCCACAGAATAGTTGCTACTACTATCAAGAGCTCTGTGGTTCCTGAAACAAGTGTGGGAAAAAATAGACCTGCAACCCTGAGAGTTTAAATAAAATCTCTGAAGGTAAGTGCCCTTGACTGTGCGGAGCCTGATTTGGGATATGAGCCTCTCCATCAGGGTAGCCAGGGACTTGGGACATGCTAATGGGCTTATGCTAATCAGAAATTGCGGCCCAAGTGGCTGCTTTGCACAACTTCTTAGAAGTGGATGCTGGAGATGCAATCAGCACAAGGAATCTTGTCATGGAGAAAAGCTAATGTTTGTACCAGGAGTCCTTGGAGCTGGGAATGAGACTGCCAGCCTCTCACACTGCAGGCAAAATCCAATTAATAATTTTTCACATTCCCAAATCTCCTGACGTGATCTGAACTGAGAGCCTTCCAACAGTCGTACATGGAAGCCTTAGCCCAGATGTGACTGTTGTGGGGAGATAAGGCTTATAAAGAAGGGACTAAGGCTAAATGAACTCCTAAAGATGGGGCCTGATCTAATGGGATTTGTGTGCTAGTAAGAAGTGACACTGCAACACAGTGGGAAGGCAGCCATCTGCAGACCAGGAAGGGAGCCCTTACCAAAGCCGGATGTTCCAGCACCGTGGACTCCCAGCCTACACAGCTGTGAGCCGACAAATTGTAAAGATGCAATTGTTTAAGCCGCCCAATCCGTGGTGTTGGCACAACAGACCACGTAGACGTTCCCGTTCCCAGACGCCTTTCCCGAACCAGCTGCCTGTGGTGAGCATTCCCCTGAGAGTCTAGTGAAACCCTTTTGGGCAAGCCTCATGGACTTTTCATGAATCTCGGTGGACACAGAATCCTGTGTAGGATGTCCCTCTCTCCCTCCCTCTTTGGGAGTCTGCGGCCTCTCTTCATGCTCTTGTCCAGTACTTATCCAAATTCTTGTACTACCTCTGTGTCCACAACTCCTGCAGGTAGAGCCGCCCAACCTTCCTTACACATTCAACTCCCTACCATTCGTCCCTACATCACTGACCATCAATCCTTCAAACACCAGCATTTATGACAAAGTTGACTGCTATGATCACATCCACCGTCTAGGAAAACAAGCAAAGCCCCCACTGTGTGGGTGAACGGTGCCCCTAAACCACACGGCCAGCCAAGGCAGGAGCCTTAGGCTTATCTTCAACTCCTCCTTCTCCCTCACCTCTCACATCAACTAGTGACCTCACTCCCTTCATTGTCCTTGCCACCGGCCCTGGTGTGTGCCCTCAGGATCATCCTGGGCGAAAGCTCCTGTGCCTCAAGTGGCCTTTCTGCTCCCACTTCGTGGGCCCTCCACACACCAGACTCAGAAATGAACACGAGTGCACTGATTCCCACAGCTGTTCCCCATCGCTTAACGGACAAAAGAAACATCGCCGAAAGGGATGTCAGAGTATCCGTGACAGCCTCATCCAAACCAGTGTGGAAAAAGCGGTCTAACCAGAATCCACTTCTTTCCTAAACTTAGTGCCTGCTCCTAGCAAAGCACCTCAGCTGATGGGGGTGGGGGGTCATATCATTATCTTGTTTATTGCTGGCCACTGTTTTAGGAGGTGGGTTCTCATGCGATCCTCACGTCGTAGATACTGGGACTGAGGGACAGAGGGGCTGAGCACCTTGCTGCATGGCACACTAGTCATGAGAGGGAAATAAATGAACTGGTTGCAGAATTCAGGAGTCCACGTTTCCAAACCGTCCATCTAAGTGGTTATATATCTTTCAATCTGGGCTCCACTAACCTGTCTAGGCAGGGGTTAAAAATTACACATATTATGGATATGTTTACTTTGCTAGGGCCAAGATTCATAGGCTACCTAAGAGTCTCAAAAGAATCCACGGCTGGGAGCCGGTGCCGTGGCTCACTTGGTTAATCCTCTGCCTGTGGCGCCAGCATCCCATATGGGCACCAGGTTCTAGTCCCAATTGCTCCTCTTCCAGTCCAGCTCTCTGCTGTAGTCCTGGAGGGCAGTGAAGGATGGCCCAAGTGCTTGGGCCCCTACACCCGCATGGGAGACCAGGAAGAAGCACCTGGCTCCTGGCTTTGGATTGGCGCAGCACCAGCCATAGCGGCCATTGGGGGGTGAACCAACAGAAGGAAGACCTTTCTCTCTGTCTCTCTCTCTCACTATCTATAACTCTACCTGTCAAATTAAAAAAAAAAATAAAAAAAAATAAAAAAAAAGAATCCATGGCACAAATAGACAAAAAGGAGAAAAAAGCTTGTTATATGTCTACTATGTCTACTATTGCCAGAGTCTCCAGAGACTTCCAGAACTCTTTCTTGGGAGTCTCTGAAGGTTCTAGATGGAGTACTTCATGTTACGATAACCTGCTGAGGTAACACCACACCTACCAATCCTTTCCTGCATTCAAGCTCCCTCCAACAGAGAGTGGACCTGGTGTAGAACTGATGGTCTACCCCAAGAGCCATATCAGCAGCACCTCCACCCTGAACATGCAGGCGTGTGGCTCAACACACCAGTGCAGGAAAGCAAGCAACAAAACAGGCAAATCACAGGAATGTAAGCCTGAATCACAGGGATTTCCCTCCGATAACAAATTCCCTCAGCCTCGTGCCCAGCTGTTTTCAAGCAGGGCTGAGTCGCATCCGGGTTCTTCCAGGTACGAGTTTCTCTCGCTGAGGAGCTCATCTTCTCCAAACCTGGATATTTGCGAAGCACCCTGCTGCCTTGATTAACGAGTCCTCCCATAGAGCCACTCTTGGTGATGACATGACAAAGCTCCTTTGTCCCCGTGTACAGCGGGACCATTAACTGCTGGCAAGAATCCCAAAACTGCTCCAAAGATGTAGAGGAATTCTAATGAACTACAAAGCATTCCTCAAAAAGGAGCACAATAGATTTTTCAGACCTCAGGCTCTGTCCATCCACTTAACAAACATTATAATATCCCTTTTTAGGAAATAATAGGCATTTCCCACACAAAGAAAAATGCCCTTTTGAATTGTCTTATCTCTTCTATCTCTTCTAAATTTTAGGTTATGAATATGTACTATTTTGTAAAGGAAAATAATTCCTAAAGTTTTTTGTTTTTCTAAAGTCATATGCTCTTGTAGTTTTTAAGGGTGGTCCATTACCAAAATCAATAGAGATGTGTTCAAATGCAGAACTACCAAAGCAGTATCCCTAGTGCTGGGATCTAGAATATGGATAAGTGGTGTCCAAAATTTCAGAAGTTTGTGTCATGGGCTCTTGGTTTTGGAGGACAGAGTTGATGCACCCAGTATGTTTTTTCATCTTTCCCTCTGTTACACTTTAAATAGGATTTGTCTCTCCAAACTCATGCAAATGTTTAAATCACAAAGTCTTATGTTAATGGTTGATGGATTAATGTTTGATGGATTAAGGAGAAATTTACTCCAGTTATGGTGTACACAGGTAGAGCCTTGGAAAGCTATTGGCTTGGATTAAGTTGCTGGAGCGGAACCCCTGGCCTCATCACAATGGCACTATAAGGAGAGACCACACACAACAGATAAAGCTCAGCATGTAGTCCTCCTTCCACACATGTGCTGTCCTCATCGAATGCCAGAAGAATGGGGCTACCTGATCTTGGACTGTGAAACTCCTAAACTGTAAACCAAAACTAACTTTTAACTCTCCTATAAAGTTCTTCCCAGGTTCTTTTAGTTGTAGTAACACAAAGATACAAATACACCCTCCCTACTAGCACAAAACTTTACCTGAATAGTCACCCGTCTCCACGCATCCCATTTCTTTTTCAGAACAAGCTCAACCCTCTGTGTCAACCATGATCCCTGGTTGGTTTTAGTCCAGCATGAATTCAAGGGAGGGGCTATAACTGTACTGTTCAGTCAGGCTGATCTTAGAACCGCTGATCAACATGCTGGGTACCAACCCTCACTATCTTACCAGCATCGAATAGGAACCCTGTGACCCCAATGCCTGTGGCAGTCATCCTAGAGGGATGAGGGGACCCAGACTTAGGAGAGAAATGGCTCCCGTGGAAGCCAGAGTGGGGAGACAGGAAGAAATGGAGTCCTCAGTCCAGCTGCTGTACCATCCAGTCATGCAGCCTTTTTATTGCCTGCGAACCCTCAGGTACATGAAACAATAAATCCTTTTTCATTGAAATTAGATTTTGTTTCTTGCAGCACAGTGTCCTAGCCGACCTACAACTCCTTAATGTTTGTGGTTTCAGCTGCAACATGATATGTCAGGAGAATTAAGTTACTCTCACATTTTTTGGAACAGCAGGATCAAGTTCCAACCACCCTCATGGCAGTCAAGTAACAGTCACTAAAAAGAAAAAACCAAAAACTAATAATATAACATAGGTACACTGGAGGAATCCCTTCCCTTCAGTGATCATGACCTTGACCAATGCCCTCTGTAACTAGGTCCTTATTTCCTCCAAAACCAGGTCCCCCACCTCCAAAACTGTCTGCAGACCCTGCCTCAACCCCTCCCTGCGATCTATTGATCCTGCCTTGTGTTCCCTCACGCTGCCTTGCTGCCTCCGACTTTGCCTCCAGGCCCAGACATTCGGGATCAACCCTCAGTGGAAAAGCTCTTCGCCATTTCTTAGGTTACCTTTGTCTCAGATGTTGGCTTTGCTTCCTTATCCATCTGCCATGAGCTGGTTCTACGTCCTGCAAAGGGTAGGCACAATATCTGGTGAGTTGGGCAGTTGGGTCTGGAGATGTCAAAGATACAATAAATAAGAAGCACCACCCACCTTTATCACTAAAATGAGAGCACTGGTTGGAGACTGTGCTAAGATTCCTTCAAGTTCTACGGTGTGCGAGGCTGAAGACGCTGCCTTTGGTGCTTGAGGTACTTTCAAGCCCAGCACTGAGACGGAACCTGGAAATTAGAGGCCTCGATAATCAACATTTTCAATTAGCACTTTGTTATATAACGATAGAATGTGATCGACCCCACTGCATATTTGTTAGAAGTAGGACACCCACTACTTAGCATTTTCAGCTTTACTTTTCAGAATGTGGGACGCATTTTATTAACACAAAAGTGATCCTCATAAGATAGAAACTCCTACAATATTACACTCGTAGTTGACCCCCACAGAAGCCTCATCACCCTCACCAACAGGAAAACCTCTCCCCATGTTGTAAGTGACCACTGGAAAGTCAACCATTTCCTACTTCTGCAGCCCTAGAGCCGACTGTGTCCATCTCAAACCTTCCGTTCCCACCTACCCAGACCACAGCAGCTCCTAGATGCCACAATGTTAATTTCTCTTCATCTTTTCTCTACGTACAAAACCCTTACCTAACTTTTTTATCCAGTAGACATACCCCGGATTCAAGGCCCTACTGAATTCTTCCCTTCTCACTTACACCTTTTCTGATTTCCTCCGAGTTGTTACTGCATGTGGGAGACATGGTTTCCACCAGCGGTCACTGTGCATGGAAGACAGCGGGGTAAGGAGTGCATCCCACTGCATGTGGGATGCTGGCTGCTCAGTGCTTTAGACTCTGATCAGTCAGATCCACAACGTCTCCTTTACAAGGAGCCAGGAGGCACAAGCGATCAATTCTTCTCCCCTTGGTGTAGTCCCAAAGGAGAACCAAGGGAGATGTGTGCTCCCCAACGTGGAGTACATAAAGCCATTCAGACTACTTCGTTATACACGTGCATGTGCCATGGGGTGCACCTGTGTGTCGGCCTCTAACTCAAGCATGAGGTCCACGAGAGCAGAAACCGTGTCTTTCCCAGCACAGTGCTTGTTGCGCCGCACACACTCAGTGGATGTTTTTAAATAAGAGTGAATGAAGGATCAGAGAAGGTGGAAGAAATGGACCGCCCACCATTATTGGTGGGAGTTTCCAGTGGCACGCTCACTTTGGAAAACTATTTGGCCATCCTCAGTTCTTCCTAAGGCTAAAAATACAACTATGACCAGTGATTCCACTCCTAGGTATACACTCGAGAGAAATGAGTCATATGTCCACTGGAAAAAAAAAACATGTACAAGAATTCTCATAGCTGTTTTTGTCAAAATAGAGAAAACCCAGAAAGCACCCCAACCGTTTTTAATAATAGGATGAATAAATAATGGTATACTATGAAGAACAGAATATGCCCAACAAGAACACAGAACATAGAACACAGATGAAATTTACAAATACGTGGGTACTTCATAAGAAATAGAATTAGAAGATACATTTATTCTGGTGCAAAAGTTTTTGAAATCTGGGACAGATGTTGTGGTGTAGTGGGTTAAGTTGTTCTTGGGATGCCACATCTCCTATCAGCATTCCAGTTCAAGTCCATTTCTGATCCGGCTCCCTGCAGGGTACAATGACCCAAGTACTTGAGTTACTGCCAACGGAAACTTGAATGGAGCTCCTGGCTCCTGGCTTTCGGCTTCAGCCTGACTCAGATCTGGCTCTTGCAGCCACTTGAGGACTGAACCAGTGGAGATTTCTCTCTCTCTCTCTGCCTTTCTAATTAATTAATTAAAATTTTTGAAGTCTGTTCAATAAAGGAGTCTTTATTCATGGAAAGTATGTACTATGAATATACTATATATGGATTTGTAATTACATAAATACATGTAAAAATGTATGAAATCTCCCATTTAAAGTTTTGTCTCCTTCACTGCATATGTTACACCTATACGAACAATGCTTAGAAAACTGAAGGAATTTCAGATTCATTGTAGTTTTTTGATTGAACATAAGGGAACACAGTGAAAAATTACAACACAAAGAGTCAAAAGGTCAATGTTGGAAGGAATAACTCCCTTCCTTGACAAATAAGGACCCAGAGCCCAGAGAGGTGAAATTAGCTTCCTTGATAGGTGCAGAGCTGAGCCATTATATCTTCATTATTCCACGCCTCCCTGTCTATCCAAAGAAATGAAATCATGGCCCTATGCGGAATGGAGAGTTGGCAGGGACTCTGTAAGAAACGGAAGGGGTTTTCTCTCCGTCCATCCTCCTCACATTCCTGGCTTCTTCCTGACTTTCCTCGGCTCCACTGGTGCTCACTCCACCCCTCTTCACTAACCAACCCAGCCAAGCAGAGCTGGATCAAAGCGGGTCTCACGTGGCGCCCGGATGATGAACCTCAAAACCAGGTCAGCACAAAGCACTTTTCTCCCAGGTAACAAACACAGTGGTGCATTGATTTACACCACATCTCATTTCCCGGGAAGATTTTAGTTAGCTTAGGAAATGCAGATATAACAAGATGATCAGCAAAACCTGAAGAAACCAATGTATGTGTTGTGTGGGCAGGGGATCAAAATTGGAGGAGTAAGATGATGCTAGGGAAGAAGCCTGGGCCTTAGGATAGGAGGAGATTTTCCTCTCTGCTCCTAAAACTCAAAGTCAGAAACTGCTGCTGTATCTGCCCCCTCCCCCAGTGGAATCGCCATCATAAAAGGATCTTATAAAGGAAAGGATAGATCTGAAGATCTCTCTGTTTTACAGTGAGTTACATAAAATAAAGACCTTCTTATGTTTCATTAGTTAGCCTTGAACATAAACTTTAAAAACATGAGGGGCCTGCCGGCACCGCGGCTCACTAGGCTAATCCTCCGCCTTGCGGCGCCGGCACACCGGGTTCTAGTCCCGGTCAGGGCGCCGGATTCTGTCCCAGTTGCCCCTCTTCCAGGCCAGCTCTCTGTTGTGGCCAGGGAGTGCAGTGGAGGATGGCCCAAGTCCTTGGGCCCTGCACCCCATGGGAGACCAGGAGAAGCACCTGGCTCCTGCCATCGGATCAGCGTGGTGCACCGGCCGCGGCGGCCATTGTGGGGTGAACCAACGGCAAAGGAAGACCTTTCTCTCTGTCTCTCTCTCTCTCACTGTCCACTCTGCCTGTCAAAAAACAAAACAAAACAAAACAAAAAAAACATGAGGGGCCAGTGTTGTGACACAACAGGCTACGCCGCCCCTTTATACCAGTGACACTGGTATCCCCTACTGGAGGGCCAGTTCCATTTCAGACTTCTTGGCTTCCAACACAGGTCCCTGCTAGTGCACCTGGGGAGACAGCCAAGGCTGGCTCAGACACCTGGGCCCCTGCCACCTGTGTGGGAGACCTGGATGGAGGTCCCTGCTCTTGGCTTCAGCCTAGCCCAGCCCAACTATGTGGCCATTTGGGGAGTGAAACAGCAGATGGAAAGCTGCTCGCTCCCTCTCGCTCTCACTCTCTCTCTCCACACACACACACACACACACACACACACATTTCTATCACTGTGCCTTTCAAATAAATGACAGATAAACCTTAAAGAAAAATGAAATATTGGATTAAAAATACAAAATAATGCCCACAATTGAGACAACATAATTGCTTTTAGAGTACGGTCAAGCTGTAGAAAAAGAGAACGCGTGATCTGATCCAAGACAGACTGCAAAGAACTCTTCCCTCTGCACCAGCTCAGAAGAGTCAGGCCATGAGCAGTGGATTCTACCATGTCAATCAAGCTGTCAAATTGTAGGTCTCTATAATATTTATGATGCAATGCACCACACATAAATATATTAAAATTGTGTTATGGGAAACAAACTCCAGGGTTTGACAACACAGAATCTAGGAAACTCACATTTTAAATATTCTCACTTTGCTGCTCATCCACCCAAGTTCCACAGAGATAACCAACTCTTCAGTAACCAGACAGGGAGTCAGAGTGCGACTTGCAGGGCTGCTGCTGTAACAGCAAGGTAAGCTGCCACCTGTGATACCAGCATCTCATGTGGGCACTGGTTTGAGTCCTGCCTGCTCCAATTCCAATCCAGCTCCCTGTTAATGTGCCTGGGAAAAGCAGCAGATGATGGTGCAAGAACTTGGCCCTTTGCCATCCATGTGAGATACCCAGAAGAAGCTCCTGGCTCCTGGATTCAACCTGACCCAGCCCTGGCTGTTGTGTCCATTTGGGGAGTGAACCAACAGATCGAAGGAATCTCTCTCTGTCTGCCCCCTCTCTCTTTGCAACTCTGCCTTTCAAACAAACAAATAAATCTTTCTTTTTTAAATGAGAGTGCTACTTGCTGCTAATGCAAAATTTGGAGTAGCAGAAATTATACTGGTATCATTAATTATTGTCTATTATCTTCTACTATTATATGGGTAACCTCAAAATACCTTGTTAGCTAAATAAAAATTGAGATTTACATTTGATTTTTCATCATAAAAATAGAACAGAGAACAAGAAGCATTATAGGATTGTAAAATCCTTGGTTCTGACTCACATCTAAGAACTCCAAGGAGTCAGTGACTAAGTCGTGGTCTGGTACAGGGAAGAGTGGTGTCAGGTTGTGGGTTCAGCGTGTGTTCTCAGTGAACCCTTTCCTGCCTGTAGCTACTTCTGAGCCACTGTGGGTTACCTAACCAGATCATGGCTCAACTTTGAGAGCTGTACATCTGATCTCTTACTTTAACATTTTATTTTTGAGTATACTTTTTTCTTAGCAGTTAAAACTTGTGGCTCTGTAGACAGTTGAATTTGGCTTTCAATCCCACTTCCAAAAAGTGTTAGTGCTGTGATCTTGGGCAAATTTTTAAATTCTTTTGGCTCAATTTCCCTGTCTATAAAAGGAGTATAAAACTTGAAAAATCAAATAATTTATTAATAAATTATATGTATAAAAATATTACATCATGCTCCTTTTGGGGTTATTATGAGATTACATGGTAGGAAGTGCAATCAATGTTAGCATGAATCATTATCTCCTTATCATTCATCATTATCTCCATTATCATATGGACTACTACTACTATAATGAATTATTGTGAAAGACATAGAGCAAAACCCTTTCATTTTCTTAGAAGAAAAGCATTCCCAATCCAAGAAAACAGACAGGGGTCATTCATATCTATAAAAGGCCACTATTTTGCTGGACCTAAACTTCTCTAGGTACAATTTGGGGGACTGTAAAGTTTGTAGATCATGCAGTCTGAAAACTGGCAATGAGCAAGAGGCTGGGATAAAAAGCAGCGGCTTGCCAACACACAGGCTGGGGAGTCCCTGAACAGGTTTGGTAGTGCAAGGAAGAAACCAGGCCCAAGGATGCACGTTGAGTTTCCAGGGTAGGTTGCCACTCGGGACAACGGCATCTCATATCAAGGCACAGGTCCTCACTACGCTACTTCTGATGCACCTGGGAATGTGTCCAGTGAGACCCAAGCACTTAGGTCCCTGCTGATATGGGATGAATAGGTAAGAAGTAAAAGTTTAGGCAAGCTGGAACTCTTGTATGCTGGCCGAATGATGCCGTCTCTTTAACTGCTAATCTGATATGGGCACTTGGCAGGATGCACCTGTCACATCTGCAACCAAGGCATGTGCTAAGACACCACCCTGTTTGCATATTGGGGTACCATCCACTTCCTTATAAAAATAGGTAGGAGGCAGGAAAGAGCCCTCTTACCACCAGGGAACCTTCTTAGAGGCACCACTGTAGTTTTTCTCTTTCGCCATGGACCTCACATACAGGCACTTGGACATGCTGTTCTTGTGTGCACTCTTCCACGGCAAAGCTCGGACAGATCTTCTCAACTTTGGCTACTATTTTGGGGTTTTCTTTTCTCATTAGTTTAAGGGCAATGCTTTGGCACATGTTGTATATTTCTTTGTGGGACAGGCCACACCAGCTCATGAATGTATGCTGATTCCCTCGCCGCTGAATAAACTCTGGTCCTATTTGCACACGATACCAGTCTCCACTTAGTATTTCTATCTCTGCAGGAGACGAAATGCAGATTAAAAAGTAATCTATTCATTGTCCACTTCACCGTCATCCACCCGGGAGACTGTGATGTAGTTCTGGGTTCCTGATGGCAGCCTGGTCCAGCCCTGGTTGTTGTGACCATTTGGGGAGTGAACCAAGATATCTCTCCCCCCACCTCACCCTGATCTTTGTCTCCCAAATAAATAAATCTTTTTTAAAAAAAGGAAAGAAAAGAAACCAGACCAAAACGGAACACGGCCACCTGCCTGGCTGGGCATCCGGAAGTCATCACCTGTCCAGAGGAAGACGAAATTTCAGGCTTCCATCAGCAGTTGCGGCATAGTTTCTGCGACACTTTAAAAACACAGTTCTAATTTCAGAGTCTGGATTAGCTCACTTTTCGCAACTGCTTTTATCATCGTAAGAACATCCCAAGATAAAAAAAAATTCTAAATATAGTCATAGACAGGTAACTGGGACCTGATAAATCGAAGGTCTCTTATGATCTCTGAGTGGGCAAAACCAGGTAAACGACCATCAGTTGAAATCGCATGCTGTAACACGAACACCTTACTGGGCTCTGAAATGAGGAGAATCCTATTTGTGACAATTTGATTAAAGCAATTCCTTACGATACGTGGTATTTAAAGCAGCATCCTGAATCACTTCCTGGAAGGCCCCCAATGCACGGAAATCTAACAGGCAGAAGTCTTATCTATTTAACCAGCGGTGAGTCGTCCCAACAAGTCTTCCAAAAATAACAAAGCCCAGGAATCGCATCCTCCTGCAGCTACAGGGAGTCATCGTCACCACCTTCACTGAAGAATCAGCTGAAGTACAGCTCAGCAGGAGACACTGGCTCTGAGCCGCTGCAGACAGAAATCAACATCGAGTGGAGCCATTGTGGTCTGCAGAGCCTGCCATCTCCACCCTGCAGAGATCAAGGGAAAGAGGGCAGCTCCTTCCAGGAGCCTGGGAGCCACGTGCCTGCCAAGCCCTCTTATCCTGACTCTTCCTAGGGCTCTGCTGGGCACACCACTGTGCAAGCCGGTCCCCAGTTAATTGTTCCCTTAACGGCAGAGAGAAGGGTGACAGCAGTCATGCCATCAGCTGACTTTCGTGTGCGCCTACTCTGGACCAAGCACTAGTGTGAGTGCTTTATTTCACCCTGAAACGTTGGATTTTCCCATAACACTACAAAACAGGCACCACGGCGATACGCGTTTTACAGGTGTGGCAGCAGCGGCCAGGCTTTCACACTGAGCCTTTCGACTCCAGAGCGCACATTCGCCACTATCACTTCAATGTCTCAGAAAACCGAGATGTTCTACTTGATGTCCAATTCTCCCCCGTGCTCAGATCATGCTTGGGTTTCTACGCTAATCCTGCATAAAGAAAAGAGGAGCGATAGGAAAGGGGACAAAAAAGCTCTGAGGAGAGAGGACTAGCGCCGATTTAACAAGAAATCCTTCAGTTTAATTTCTATACTTGCTAAGTATAGCCCATCTTCCCTTAAAACTTCTAAGAGAACAGAACAGATTTTAATGGGAGTCAGGCAGAGAAAGGACAAGAGAGTAAGGAAATTGTTATCTGTGGATCCCTGCACAAATGTAAGGTATTCTTAGCAATACTTGAAGCTCAAGGAAATTCAGGGAATGCAATTCTGCACAGACTCTCACTGCTATTCTGCGAAGTGCGTGGCCAGTGTGTTAACTCTTTGCAGCTTCTTTCAGTCTTTCACTCAAAGGTACTGAGCCTTCAAGCGCCCCTATAACCATGTTACCTATAACCGAAGGGTAACAGAAGAAAGGAGGAACAAGCCAGGAGGCGGATGAGGTGAGTGTGCTCAAGGCCAGAGAAGCAGAAGATACTTGTTACTGATTTGAGCTATATTTATGGGGCGTTTCCCGTAGGCCAAAGAATGAGTGGTAAGGATGCAAAGAAATGTGCAATAGGCTCTAAACTTACCCTTAAAGTGCTCGCAGTCCAGGGCAGGAGTCTGCAATTACCCTCTGTAAAGGCCTGGGTAGTAGATGCACTAGGCCTTAGAGGCTATGAGGTCCTGTCCCAACTCAACTCTGGTGTAATAACACGAAAGCAGCCAGAGACAATATGGAAAAAATGGACGAGGCCATCTTCTGATAAAACTCAAACAATCAAAGAGAAAACTAGCAGTGGCCTGGATTCAGTCTCATTGGCAAACCCTTGTCCTAATAAGTATCTCGAGAAAGGCTTACAGAAGACACAATTTCTGCGAGGTGTCCTGCTCTGATCTCTTGTCTTTGGCCTTTGACAACTGTGGCCTGGGTTTCAAATCTGTGAATCCAATTTTATTCCTTGAGGCTCTGGTTATGGATATTCCACTGTCTTTTAGCACTGACTGGTGCTGGGGGAAAGGTGTAGACAGTTGACTTTTTTCCCCATATAGGTAGCCTTCCAGGGATTTTTTTGCCTTTGAAATGCAGGGAATATCTCAGGATATGTCTTAGCGATCCCAGAGTGAAAGCCTTTTTCTTCCTACAGAAGATTTTAATTCACTTATATGTACTGATATGACAAATCTGCTCGTCATGCTATTTTATTCTATGCTTTCTCTTTCTGGTTTTAAAATATTCTTCCATGTGTCATCTTTTGCTTCATGCTTTGAGTTTCTTCCAATTTTTAGTAGCATACATATTTTTATTCCAGTGGTTATTTTTATGGCTATAACTTACACAGCTCCTGTTCATGTCTTACTATAAACAATGGTGAATTTAATGTACTTTCTCTCTTTTCTCTCTCTTTCCTTAACTTCCACCATGTAATTTTAGTCAATCATTGTATTTAATAGACAACCTTGATAACATTCATTTATGGAGGTTCAGTATTAACTATCTTGATTCATGTTTTCACTGCGGTCCTATTTGATCCCTTCCTGTAGTGTTATGGTCCTCTGTGGACTGAACATTGGTTTCCAAAGTTCATGTGTTGGAGATGAAATCCCCAATGTGATGCTGTCTGGGGATGGGGTCCTTGGAAGGTAATAACAACATCAGGGTTGAGCGCTCATGATGAGATTAGTGTGCCCTTATAAGAAAGGATTCCCTGTCATCATGTGAGGAGCTGAACAGGAAATGGCCATTTGCCACCCAGAAGAGGTGTATCCTCAGCAAATGCCAATCTGCCAGTGGTTTGATTGGTTCTCCAGACCCTGTACCTATGAGAAATAAGTTCCTGTTGGTTGGCCATCCAGCCTATATTATTCTGGTATTGACCAAGCCACTCTCTTTTCTCTGAGCTGTGACATTTTTGCTTTGTGTTCTAGCACCACAGCAGTGAAAGAATAACTATGGTGGAAAAATTATGGTTGTGACTTTTATCTCTTTGATAGTAACATTTTTCTCTGAATAGATGTCTTTCTCTGCCACCGTTTTCTATCACTTTTTTCTGGTTTAGTCCTTGTACTAATAGACAATACTATACTTATAGTTTGATCCTATACTGCACATTCCTTTGTTTCTTCATGAGTATAGGGGCAGAGTTTTGGCAATCACTGAACTTACATTTTTTCACCTGAAGGTATGTAGTAGTCAGATTTTTTTGTGACAACAAAATGCCTGATGCAATTAACTTTAGAAAGAGAACATGCTGATTTAGCTCACCGTGTTGGAGTTCTAAG
Organism: Oryctolagus cuniculus; assembly: GCF_964237555.1. Lineage (NCBI taxonomy): Eukaryota > Metazoa > Chordata > Mammalia > Lagomorpha > Leporidae > Oryctolagus > Oryctolagus cuniculus. The sequence goes on from NC_091435.1 coordinate 167,866,365, forward strand.
GTCAAGACTGGGAGGCTCGGTTTGACCTCCATGAGAGCAACAGATGGCAATCACTGGGCATATGCAGGAGAAGGATCACAGGCAAACCAGGAAGCAGAGAAGCCGGCCCAAACTCAAGCTTTGGTAACAATCCTCCCACAAGAACGACCTTCAAAGAGCATACTGCCAATGACGTAAGGCTCTCCCATGAGTCCCCACCTCCTAGAAGCCCTCACACCTCCCAACAGCGCCACCCTGGGGACCATCCATTTGTTCATTCCCCAAATGGCCACAATGGCCAGAGCTGGCCCAATTCCAAAGCCAGGAGCCCGGAGCCTCCTCTGGGTTCCATGTGGGTACAGGGACCCAAATACTTGGGCCATGTTCTACTACTTTCCAAGTTCCATTAGCAGCAAGCTGGACTGGAAGTGGAGCAGCCGGGACTCAAACCGGCACCCTAGGCAGCGGCTTTATCCACAGTGCCACAGCGCCAGCCCCTGTGCTGCCACGTCCCATGGGCAGCTTGTTCCTGGATATTTCCAGCCATGGTGCTTCTCTCTGCTTCTTTTGTACATTTTCATTTGGACTCTGTTGCTTTGGGCAGCCTTGTTTTCAGTTTTGCAGTTTAGAGCTTTTGCTTTCCTTCAGTTTTGTTGAAAACGGAGCTTTTGCATCTGCCTTTTTCATTCCCCGTTTTTCCTTTTGAAGAGTTTCTAGGAAGCAAAGGTGGGCATGTTGGCTTTACTATGTTCAAAGCGGAAATCTCAAGGTGAGCTTCAGTAGCTCAGAGACGTGCACATGTGTGAAATTGTAAAGTGGCTGACAGTCACCTGGGCTGACCAGGGCAGAGAAGTGAGAGCCACACAGAAAAATCATTTTTTCAGGTTCACAGTTACCAAATACCTGCTTGCCTAAGGTTCAGGAACATGCCAATGGTAGAAAACAAAAATACAAAAGGAAATCCAGGCTGGTGCCGCGGCTCACTAGGCTAATCCTCTGCCTTGTGGCGCCGGCACACCAGGTTCTAGTTCCGGTCGGGGCGCCGGATTCTGTCCCAGTTGCCCCTCTTCCAGGCCAGCTCTCTGCTGTGGCCCGGGAGTGCAGTGGAGGATGGCCCAAGTGCTTGGGCCCTGCACCCCATGGGAGACCAGGAGAAGCACCTGGCTCCTGCCATCAGATCAGCGCGGTGCGCCGGCCACAGTGCGCCGGCCGTGGCAGCCATTGGAGGGTGAACCAACGGCAAAGGAAGACCTTTCTCTCTGTCTCTCTCTCTCACTGTCCACTCTGCCTGTCAAAAAAAAAAAAAAAAAAATGACATCCAGTCTACTGAGATGAAAGTGGTGCTTACCAAGCCTGTTACGTGAAGATATGCAGGCAGTAAGGGGTGATCACAGGACTTCTCTCTGGGAAAAGGCACCGCCAGTCTCCAATCTTATGGGTAAAATACAATCTCCTTAGTCACAGGTTCAGTTCAGAACATGCTTCTAGAATATGTCAAGGTTAAATTAACTGTTATGTTATCCCCTCTTTTACTGCTTCTAATTTTGTTTACATACACACCTACTTGCCAAGATGCATAAATATGACTGCTTCCTGCAGTGTCATTTTCCCATTTTCCTCACTGGCTTGCTTCTCTCTTTCCTCAAAGTACATTCCATGCCTGCCCTGCCTCCTTCCCCAGGTAATCTATGCGAAGAGTATTTTCATTTTTCATATTTTTCTTCTTCCTATAACTCATACATATATGCGTATACAGATGCATGTCACTTTTTGTTTAGTTTTTATTTTATGTGAGAGGCAGAAAAACAAAGAAAGAGACAGAGTCCCCATCAGCTGCTTCACTCCTCAAATACCCACAAAAGGCAGGTACCAGAGCCAGGAGCTGGAAACTGCATCTGGGTCTCCCACACAGGTGGCAGGAACCCAATTACTTGAGCCATCACCAAGCAAGGTCTGCCTTGGCAGGACGCTGAAGTGGAGAACCAGAGCAGAGAATTGATTTCCAAGCCCTCTGATGCCGGACGCAGGCATCTTAACCATGAGGCTAAGCACCCACTCTCTGATGCACATCACTTTTAGTCATGAAATATTATTTAGTTCTTATTACAAAAGCAAGACTATATTAAACATTTTCTGCATTAGGAATTTCTTATTCAATATTGCCTTGTGCTAATCCCTCGAAAATCACTGTCAACAGCTCTAATGTCTTTTTTAAACATCTACATAAAATTTCACAGTTATTGCTATACACCATGATTTATGCACGTCTCCCACTCGTGACGCCCATCCACGGATTTCCCTGTTTTTGCCACCCCAAGCCGTGCTGTGAAAAGCAGTTTTGCATATGTCTTAAGTGCTGGTGCTTTTGCGTCTATAGGATAGATTTCTACAATTTGTAATTGCTGGGTCCATGGAAATAAATATTTTTTCATCTCAATAGAAACAACCAAATTGCCTTCCAAAAGGCAGCACACCTCATATTTCTACCAGCAATGTATGAAAATCTTTTTCTCTCCACATGCCCTCAATAAATATTTAAATCAGGTACTTGTGATTCATATTATTTTTCTTATCAGTCTTGGGGATAATTTCCTCCTTTTCCACAAAGCAGTGCTGTGAAGACCTGAGCGGAGGGAGGTTCGGGAGGTAGTCCCGATGTCAGACGGCCTCCCACCTGGAGCTCAGGAGCGTTTACTCAGTAAACACTTCTTCAGATAGTCACTGTCCATGCAGAAACTGCATGAGACACTGGCGAAATTCCAAAGTGCGCACATGTGCCCTTTAGAAGCATGGTGTCCACATGGGAATAAATTATGACATGGTATCTCTGGGAAGGCCTAGCACTGGCTTCCTGCTCCTAAGTAAGTTCCTGAAACCGCATCCCTACAGCGGCTTTGATGGAGCTATTTGTGTTTAGGAATTCCAGAAATTACATGTGACGGACGTGGACCCCAGCAAGCACAAGAGCTGGCACAGAGAAGTGCACAACAAATGGCTTCTGCATGAGAACAGTAGGAAATAAGACGAGACAGGCAACCCGGGGGCAGGGTGTGCAAGACCTTGAATGTCAGGCTGAGAAATTCTATCACTATGCCACAGCTTTCAAGAAAGAGAGTGATGTGATGAAAATGGTGCCCTAGGCGTATTTCCTGGAATGTCATTAATCAGTGGGTAAGTTAGGAAATAGGTTAGCCATAAAAAAAAAAAGACTCAGAGGACTATTAGATGCTTCTATAAACAGGTATATTTTTAAAACTATACAGCATCGGCACTGACCTATTAAAATAGCTGATTGAGTGAACAAAATAGGTATTTCACTGGGCATCTGTCTTAGTGGTTAAGATGTCAGTCAAAGCATCCCGTATCAGAGTACCTGGGTTCAAGTCCCAGCTCCGGCTTCCTTATCCGTGAGTGAGAGAACTCTGTCCCCAGCAAGACTGTGACCAAGTTGCCCACAGCAAGAACCTGCTCGTTAAACACATTCTATGGAATCCTTTCCTTTCCCCACTGCTTCCTCACTTTCCTGCTGGTGTTTCCCAAGATCACTCCTCAAACAGACTTCTTGAACCTAAAGATTTTTCTCAGGGTTGGCTTCTTGGCGAGGCCAACCTAAGACAAAGTGGGGAGACTTTCGCCTTTGCCTGGGTACACAGGACAGAGGCTGCAGATGATCTCATTTTATCAGGGAAACCCATTTCCCAGAGGGTCCACAACATCTCCTCTGATATCACTGGCCACGGCAGGCTCACATGGCCATGCCTAGCCACTGACCCATCACAAAGAGAGGTGTGGTGGCCAAAAGGCACTGGAACCACTCATGAGTCATATCCTAGAGCTCATTAATAATACAGTTCAATGAAATCAGAGTTGTTACAAAGGCTGCTGGGTAGGATTCAACAGTTTTGTGCAAAAAAGAAGTCCCTAATAATCTGAGCACAAGGCAACGAGAACACCTAGTCATGGATTCATCAGCCACTGAATTTTGTGAGTTTTTAAAAAGCATTTACGTATTTGTTCGTTTGAAAGGTGGAGTGACAGAGAAAGAGGGAGAGACAAAGAGAGAGGGAAGACACACAGAGGGAGGTGTCTTCCATCTACTGGTTCACTCCTCCAAATGGATGCAACAACCAGGGCTGGGTCAGACCAAACCCAGGAGCCTGGAAATCAACCCGGGTCTCTCACATGGACGTCAGGGCCCAAGCACTTGGATCATCCTCCACTGCTTTCCCAGCCACTTTAGCAGGGAGCTAGATCAGAAGTGGACAGCAGGAACTCAACCTAAGACTCTGATACGGGATACCGACATTGCAAGGAACAGCTGCACCTGCTGGCCCCATCCTTTGCATTTCGAATCTTTCATCTTCCCGTTGGAAAAAATGAAAAGTTGTAGCGTTCAGCTCTTTGGTTCACTGCGCAGGAATCTGATCTGCACATTTCTTACATGAACTGTGCTTAATACATCTGAATTGCCCACAACAGGAATAACATTTTTCATAATAATCAAGTAGTCACACTGCCCTTTCACGTATCTGAAGGCTCAGACACACTCAGAAGTTAAGAATAGGTTTCCTCGCCAGCCCTCCCGTGACAGCCAGCATCCACTTCAGGCAGGCCAGTGACTCAGCCAGGGCCTTAGTGACTTTTCGCTCACTGAACTTTTCTGAAATCCCAAGTGAGTGTGCAGTTCAGGGAGGCTACCTCCCAGAAGCAGAACCACTTCCACAAGGTCACCAAGAGGACATGCCCAGTGCACCGGGCCCGTCACACATTTCCCTGCAGTGGGGAAGGGAGAAGAGTCAGCATGCCCTTGGGCTCCGCTGCTAATGCAGCCATTGGTGTGTGAGAGGCACAAGGTGAGAGTGTGCCTGCAGCCAGTGCTCTTTTATCTTTGTTGGAGTGGAAATAAATCGGTTTCACTTTGTATTTCCTTCCTTGAAATTCCTTAAAGTTCTAACAAGCTAATGGAGCCCATTCTTTCTGCCACCCCACTCCAAGTCCACTAACACTGGTTCTACATTGCAAGCCGTACAATCCTTCCCGTGCAGTGTGTCCTGTGGGAGGACACACCCAGAGAGGTCTGATAATTTCTGGTTGAGAAGATGCAGGGAGAAGATGTCAGCTAGCTCAGAGCCCTTCAGAGACTGTCTGCTTGTCCATCTCAGCCCGGCTGTGTCTTTTGAGCAGACAGCCAGGAAGACAGGCCATTAGTAGGAAGCTACTTTGTGGCCACCACTGGTGTTGGGAGCTGCAAAAGTGGGAAGGGGTTTCTTGGTGAGCCCCATCCTTAAAAACAATGCTTGCTGAAGGCTCTTCACGGAGAAAATAAAACGGTAGAAACTTCCATGTCACTCAAGAGTCTGGCTCTGCACAGGGACCTGAAGAATTTGAAACTTTGATTCAGTGTGATAGTTTCCCTGCGGTTCCATCTCCAGTTTCACCCAGCATTAACAGGGAAGCCTAATATGGAGGTTACCTGTACCATGAATTACGGAAGTGGTGCAGATGGCACCGTGGCTCACTAGGCTAATCCTCCACCTTACGGCGCCGGCACACCGGGTTCTAGTCCTGGTCGGGGCTCTGGATTCTGTCCCGGTTGCCCCTCTTCCAGGCCAGCTCTCTGCTATGGCCAGGGAGTGCAGTGGAGGATGGCCCAAGTGCTTGGGCCCTGCACCCCATGGGAGACCAGGAGAAGCATCTGGCTCCTGCCATTGGATCAGCGCGGTGCGCCGGCCGCAGCGCGCCGACCACGGCGGCCATTGGAGGGTGAACCAACGGCAAAGGAAGACCTTTCTCTCTGTCTCTCTCTCTCACTGTCCACTCTGCCTGTCAAAAACATTTTTTAAAAAAAAGAAGTGGTGCAATGTTCTGCAGAGGCTCTACCTTGTCCACAGCTGCTTTCAAGAAGAGAAACCAAAGAATAAAAGAAGTGGCAGCTGTACGGAGAGAGGACATCACATTGAGACGTGTGTGTGTTTCTGGGGAGAGAAGACAAATCCAAGAAGGTGTTCCTGGCCTCAGAAAAGTCTGTGGAAGTCAGACCAAAGCCAGAGCCGCAGGAAGCACTGTGGCTGTAGAGCTGCTTTGGTTTCTTTCTTTTCTTTTTTTTTTTTTTTTTTTTTTTTTTGACAGGCAGAGTGGACAGTGAGAGAGAGAGAGAAAGGTCTTCCTTTTGCCGTTGGTTCACCCTCCAATGGCTGCCATGGCTGGTGCACTGCGGCCGGTGCATCACGCTGATCAGAAGTCAGGAGTCAGGTGCTTCTCCTGGTCTCCCATGGGGTGCAGGGCCCAAGCACTTGGGCCATCCTCCACTGCACTCCCGGGTCACAGCAGAGAGCTGGCCTGGAAGAGGGGCAACCGGGACAGAATCCGGCGCCCCGACCGGGGCCGGCGCCGCAAGGCGGAGGATTAGCCTAGTAAGCCGCGCGGCGCCGGCTGCTTTGGTTTCTAATTGAAGACCTGCACAGTCTAATATGGTAGCCACTCACCCTGTGTGACTATTAAACATCATGCAGCCCGTTGAAATCGAGATGCACACCGAATGTTGAGGACTTCACACACCACAAAATGGATATTAGATACTCGTTTAGTTATTTTTAGATAACAAGTTGAAATAATGATAGTTTTAATACATAGGGTTCAATAAAATGTGTCATAAAATTAAATCTGACCTGTTTATTTTTTATATATTATCATGTGGGACACATATCTGGGGACACCACAGGTCCAGACAAAACGAGACGAAAATTCCAAACCCTGGCCATCACAGTTCCCCATTCGGAAACTGTGCCCGCCTCCTCTGGACCGCTGAGCTTCAAGCTCCTATGAGAAGCACTGACATGAACCTCTGCAGAGCAGAGGTAGGAGAATCTGGGCCCTGGTTATGACAGCTGACACAGAGAGCAAGTATGGCCTCCAATGAATGTACTGACTCTTGCCTTGCCTCCAAAGAGGAACTAAGCTTGGGGGGGGGGGGGGTGGCTGCTGAAGGCACAGCAAATAGGAAGCTGGAAACAGGTGTCCACTTCCTTCCCCATCCAAAGTGTCTTTGCTTTGTGTTCACCACACTTCACCCTGGGAGTCTGCCTCTTCCTCCTGCAGCCTCTGACACAAACCAGACAGTCAATTGAGACTGCACGCATGGGAAGGTGCCGGCGCCCTCGCTTCTACACCGAGCCACAAAGCTCAGAGCGAGTTCATTACTCACTGTCAGGAGGCCATCTGGACATCCTGGAAACACACTTGGCTCCACTGGGGTGTTTCTTCATCCTATCGAATTATTGCTGGAGTGTGCAGAACATTTTGTGAATTCTGGTTGAATGAGGGGCACTGGTTCAAAGAGCCTTTTTCCCCTTAGGTTTGTATCTTTCTTTTCTAAGGAAATTCATTGATCTGATTAACAAAAATAAATGACTCCTGCAATGTAAGCCTCTTTATCAGATACCTTGCCCTCAGTGAACTCCCTGACTAATTGAGTGTTTAAAAAAAAAAAAAAAAGACTTACTGATGCCATGACAGAAATCTGTACGGAGTACAAAGCTTGTAAAGGAAGGAGGGATCAGTTTTTTCTCCAGAAACCAGGAAGCCTCACCCCCGCCCCCTGCACCCTGCCCCCAACACACACACACACACACACACACACACCCGCTTCTGCTCCAAGTTTGAGCTCCACACTAGCTCATCTAGATACCTCCAAATCTCCCCTCAGAGTCCTCTCCAAGTTAACATGGACAGAGGCAGGCATGAGGCATGCTGATTAAGACACTCCCTGGGCTGGCCACGTCCGGCATCAGAGTGCCTCGGTTTGAATCTCAGCTCCAGTCTCCATCCCAGCGTCCTGCGAATGCTCCCTGCGAGGCAGCAGGCAATGCTTCAAGTGTGTGGGTCCCTGCCACCCACGAGGGAGACTCAGATTGAGTTCTGGGCTCCCAGGCCAGTCCTAGGGGTTGTGGGCATTTGGAGAGTGAACCAGGGAATGGGAGATCTGTCTGTCTCTCTGTCTCGGTCTCTGCCATTCAAGCAAACACAAGTTACAATAGTTTTTTTTTTTAATTTGACATCTATAACATGTATCTCCCTTTTTTTAAAAAAAAACTTTTTTCTGTCACCCCAAAGCGCCCTTAGTAAGAGGCACCACTACTCACTCAGTCTACAGGGGTGCCCTCCGTTCCTCTCTCTCCCTCCCCACCACTCCCACCAACGCATCTGTCAGTTTCAAGCCACCATCATCTCTCAAGCTGCTGACGCACCCGACCTCTACATGGACGGCCTTTCTGCACTGCTCCCAGCTCCATGTTAATTCCGAGGTAACCACAGACAAGCCCTGTTAGAAAGATGAATCCGAACGTGTCACGTTCTTGCCTGTCTTTTCAATGGACCCTCATGGAACGTGATGGAAAATTCCACACACTTCTCTGGGAATCTGCAGATTTCTAACACAGGCAGTACTAGCCAGGAAGGGGGAATGATAAATTGAATTGCTTTGAAATTAATAACTGCTGTTCATCAAACAGAAGTTAAAAGGCAACTCATAGAGTGAGAGAAGGTATTTGCAAAACATGTATCTGACAAAGGACTCCCAGGACTCATAGCTAGGATATAAAAGAATTCAGATAAATCAGTAAGAAAAACGGATGACTCAATAGAAAAAAGAGCCAAATACTTGTACAAATGCTTGACAAAAGAGAATATCTAGACAGTCTAACATCTCTGCAAAAAGGCACTCAGCCTCATTCATTGTCCAGAACTAAAGGGACCGACATCAGACACAACCAATTAAGCCACCCCTTGCCATGCCAGCCTCCCATATGTGAGTGCTGGTTCAAGTCCTGGCTGCTCCATTTCGGATCCAGCTCCCTGCTAATGTGCCTGGGAAGGCAACAGAAGATGCCCTGTGCATTTGGGCCCCCGCCACCCATGTAGGAGACCCAGATGGAATTCCTGGCTCTTGGCTTTAGCCCAACTCAGCTTCAGCTGTTGTGGTCATTTGACGGGTGAACCAGCAGATGGAAGATGTCTTCGCTGTCTCTGCCTCTGTCACTCTGTCTTTTTTAAAAAGAGAACTAGTGAAGACATATTGTACTCACAGCGAGTAGAATGAAAACGGCAGATGGAACAATACCGAGTGTTGCAGGGGCTGGAGCAATTGGAGCACTCAAAGACTACAAGCAGGATTGTAAACTGGCCCAAACTGGTTGCCAAACTACATGTCAGTATCTACTAAAGCTGAGTGTATTTACAATCTATGTCCCAGGAATCTTACTCACAGGTGCACACACTGCCCTCCACCCCAAAATACATTCAACACACACAAGATGGTTCCGAGCAACACAACTCACAAATACGTCCAAATTAGAAACCAGCCAAGTGCCCATTCACTGTAGGTAAGTAAATAAATCTTAGTACTCTCACACAATGGAATATCCAACTGTAAAGAAAATAAATTTAATCCCTGAAAAAATGTGTTTGGATCCCAAGATCAAACTGCTGAGCAAAAGAAAATCAACGCACGCCAGCCGTACAATCTGTGTGCATGATGGACAAAGCCAGGCAACACTCGTGGCTGCTACTGGGAGGCAGGTCTGCTCTGGGCAGGCGTGGGGCCACGGCGCCTGACGGGGGACAGGAGGTGCAGCTCCTGAGTGTGTTCTGCTCCCGACACTGGTGTCAATGGCATAGATACGTTGATACCGAGAATGCCAATGACAAGCATGGCTTTGGCTTGTGTATGTCTCTGTGTGTGTGTCTTAAACTTCAACTAAGCTCCTTTAAGAAAAAGAGTCCAGGCCGGCGCCGCGACTCCCTTGCAGCGCCGGCACACCGGGTTCTAGTCCCGGTCGGGGCGCCGGATTCTGTCCCGGTTGCCCCTCTTCCAGGCCAGCTCTCTGCTGTGGCCAGGGAGTGCAGTGGAGGATGGCCCAAGTGCTTGGGCCCTGCACCTGCATGGGAGACCAGGATAAGTACCTGGTTCCTGCCATCGGATCAGCGCGGTGCGCCGGCCGCAGCGCACCGGCCGCGGCGGCCATTGGAGGGTGAACCAACGGCAAAAAAGGAAGACCTTTCTCTCTGTCTCTCTCTCTCTCTGTCCACTCTGCCTGTCAAAAAAAAAAAAAAAAAGAAAAAAGAAAAAGAGTCCAACGCCCCCATCACAGTCCCCAGGCCCTGATGAGTCCTCCTACTCTCACTTTCCCTGCTCTGGTCCAGTGGCTTCTTTTAGTTTCTTTAAAAAATTTTTTTAAGATTTATTTATTCTCTTTAGAGTCAGAATTATAGAGAGAAGGGGTGAGAGAAAAAGAGAGAGAGAGAGAGAGAGGTCTTCCATCCTCTGGTTCACTCCCCAAATGGCTGCAACAGCCAGGGCTAGGCCAGGCTGAAGCCAGCAGCCAGGACAGCTTCATCCAGGTCTCCCATTTTGTTACTGTTATTGTTAGGAAGTCAGCATCATACTCAATACACCACACAGAGATAAAATTATGCAACTGATTGCAAAACACAAACTGCCTTGGGACGCTTTCAGCGCAAGATACATGGACCAGGCAGGGGGCTGGATTTAGTTAGGGGGCCAACTCCAGCTTCTGCCCTCACAGATAAGAATTTCAGTCCTAAGAGTCTACTTTCTAGAAATCCCTGCAGACTTCTCCCTACAGTGGGAACACGGAGCAAACGTGCATTCCGGAAGCACCTTTTTATCCCCAAGCCTTTTTCAGTGACGATGGACAGGCAGAGGCATGGACAGGCACCGGTCAGGCACCGGCGCAGAGCCAGAAGGATATTTCGCCTGCTGTCGTGGCATGGGGACACAGCTCTCGGGATGCACGCCGTTGCCCTCCCACAACAGCACGTGAGCAGAAAGCCCACAGCATCCGGCAGGTGTCCCTCCTCATCAGCCCCAGGAACCCAACATTCTAGGGCACTTTGTAGCCATGGGCAAAACAAGATGGTTGACCACCCTGCTCCAGAGGGAGTCTGCTGCCTCTATATAGTAACACGAGTGAAGTCTAAAAAAAAAAAAAAAAAAAGTGCTGTTCCACAGGACCAATAAAAGTGGCCAAAATTCAGCACTCTGTTCCCAAAGCTGACATAGGAGGGAAGCAACAGAGGAACACAAGTCGGGATTGAGGAGTCTGCATCTGCATGGGCTTTGTAACGCGTTTCCGTGTTCCATTATACATCGGCACAAATTTCTCACGTGTCTCGGGGCTTCGGAGCTTCGTTTCTGGTGGGCTGGTAATTCTTGCCCAAGGCTTCTCCACAAGGTGGAGAGGAACCTGCTGGAAGACAGTGTAATGGGCGTGGCCTGCAAAGACGCAGGCGGAAGTGTTTCATTTAAATGACTGTGCCATCCTGGCGACTCTCATCCCTAGTCTGTGGGGCACATCACCTTGCCACCTCCAGAAGCAATGGGGAACCACTTTCATCTCCTTTTAGCGAGTCCTGTTTTTAAGAGTATCATTTCCTCAGCAGGCGAGAGCAATAGTTTTGGAAATTGAAATGATAACCTGTGTTCCCTCTCAGCTTTCCCCGGGTCCCTCCTTTTTAAATCGCTCAATGCTCTCTCCGTTATAACCACCCATTAGAGTAAAGACTTCCTGAGCCAGCATTCCTTGCTCCTGTGTCTGTGGAAGGAATGAGCAAGCACGCTCAGCTGAAATGAAAGACCAGCAAGATTGTCAGGACTTGGGGGGGGGGGGGTGGGAACAAGTCAGACAGGCAGGGCCGGCGCCGCGGCTCACTAGGCTAATCCTCCGCCTTGCGGCACCGGCACACCGGGTTCTAGTCCCGGTCGGGGCACCGGATTCTGTCCCAGTTGCCCCTCTTCCAGGCCAGCTCTCTGCTGTGGCCCAGGAGTGCAGTGGAGGATGGCCCAAGTGCTTGGGCCCTGCACCCCATGGGAGACCAGGAGGAGCACCTGGCTCCTGCCTTCGGATCAGCGCGGTGCGCCGGCCGCAGCAGCCATTGGAGGGTGAACCAACAGCAAAAGGAAGACCTCTCTCTCTCTCTCTCTCTCTCTCTCTCTCTCTCTCTCCACTCTGCCTGTCAAATAAAATAAAAATTAAAAAAAAAAAAGTCAGACAGGCAGGAAATCCCCAGCCAACAGAGCTTCGGAGAGCTGGTGTGCCTCACGGCGCCATACATACCTTTACACGTTTTCTGTGACATCTTTTTGGAAAAAAGGTTTATTTATTTTAAAGGCAGAGTGACAGAGAGAGAGGAAGAGACAGTGAGAGGTCTTCCATCTGCTGCTTCACTCCCCAAATGCCTGCAAAGGCCAGAGCTAGGCCAAACTGAAGCCAAGAGCCAGGAGCTTCTTCTAGGTCTCCCACATGGGTGCAGGAGCCCGAGGACTTGGGGCATCTTCACCTGCTTTTCCAGGTTATAGCATACAGTTGCATCAGAAATGGAGCAGCTGAGACCCATATGGGATGCCTGCACCGTAGGCAGAAGCGTAACCTACCATGCCACAGTGCCGGCCCTATCCATAATTTCAACCTGGCTTTCTTGGGAAAAACATTCACAAGTAAGCATATTGCATCATTGTTATTTCTGATTCTTGATCACGCACTTTCCACTTCTGATTTTGCAGTTCCTCTAACTGAAGGTAAGTACGTTTCCCCATGCACTGATGCTTGACATAACCATGTGACTCTCCAGCCAGTGGGACGTGGGCAGTGCCAAACCATTCTAAGCCTGGGTTCTAAGGGGCATCACACGTTTCTAGTCTTGCTTTTCCTTTCCAGCCATCCCATCACCATCAGAAGAACATGGTCTTCGATCTCAATGGCCCAAGAGGGAGACAGACATGTGAAGAATTCTGGCCCCAACCCACAGCATCAAGCCAAGCTCACCCAAGCAAGACTTAGATCAGCCAAGTCTCACCCAACATGCAGGTGCATAAGCAGGAATGTAAGATGGCTGTTGTCAGCCATGGAATTATGGGGTAGCTTTTATAGACAACATGGTTATGGTAAGGAAAACGAGTCTCTCTGGGGCTTTATGCTTTCCTGAGCCTTCCAATGAAAGTCAAGTCAGAGCGGCTGGCACTGTGGTGTAGCAGGTAAAGCCGCTGTCTGCAGTGACGGCATCCCACATGGGCGCTGGTTCAAGTCCTGGCTGCTCCACTTCTGAACCAGCTCCCTGCTATGGCCTGGGAAAGCAGCAGAAGTTGGCCCAAGTCCTTGGGCCCCTGCACCAGTGTGGGAGACCTGGAAGAAGCTACTGGTTCCTGGCTTTGGATTGGCACAGCTCCACCCATTGTGGCTATTTGGGGAGTGAACCAGTGGATGGAAGATACCTCTCTCTCTCTCTCTCTCTCTCTCTCTCTGCCTCTGCCTCTGCCTCTCTGTGACTCTGTCCTTCAAATAAAATAAAAAAAATCTTTTTAAAAAGCAATAAAGTCAAGTCCAATCCCCTTCCACAAGATCAGTGGCAACTCTTTGGCAAACAAAGTCATCTCAGCCGAGTGCAGAGACATTGAACATCCTTCTGCATCTGGTCCGGAGAGCACAGAGGTATAGAACAATCTCTCAGCGTGGAAGAGCTTGTGTTTTGGGTGAGCCACAGGCCCCTAAAACACCACTTCACCAACAGGTGTTTAGTGATGAGGTTGTAAAATGCACACTGTACTGTGGTGGGAAGTGACAACAACGCCACTGCGCAAAGGAGAGTGGCTTCCATGGCTGGGAGACCTTGCAGGTAGAAGATGCGGAGCCTAAAGCCATGAGGCAGGTGCAGGACCAGCATCCAGCACTGAGTGGGTGCCACTCTGACCAACACAGGGATGGGATGTAGGAGGGCCAGTCCCTTCAGTCCTGAAACAGCTGCTGAGTAGCCTTCTATATTGTCTACACAGCCAGAGGAAGGTGACTTCCTCCTGGCACCAGGGATCTGCTTCCCTCCAGGCTAGGATGTAAGAGAAGACAAGATCTACAGGGCCAGCTTTCTACTTTTCAATAGCAATGACGTTGGCTCCTGGTAGCATACTTCTCTTCATTTTTAACAGATATTTTGAGGATACACTATCATAAATTTTATCAGTTTTAAGTGTACAATTCAATGATCTTTAGTAAATTTACCATCAATGTGATAATCACCTGGGTTGATATTAGAAAATTTCTATCACACCAACATAGATCTCTTATCCATTTGAAGTCATTTCTTATACCCATCCTCAGCCATAAGCAACCACTGTTCTACTTTGTATCTCTATAAATTGACAATTTTGGAGATTTCACACAAATGATTGATTTATTTAAAAGGCAAAGTGAGAAATTGATCTTCTATCTGCTGGTTCACTCCCTACATAGCTACAAGAGCTGGGGCTGGGCCATTCCAAAGCCAGACGCCAAGAACTCCACCCAAGTTTCCCCATGGAAGGTATTGGCAAAGACCCACTACTTGACCATCATCTGCTGCTTCCCAGGTGCACTAGCAGGGAGTTAGACAGGCAGTGGAGTAGCTGGGACTCCAACCAGGCACTCTGATGCAGGGTTCCCAGTGATGGTTAACTCACTTATACCCGTCCTTCAACTCACAGCTTCTAAATAGATACTAATAAAAAGGAACAACTGACTAATCTCAAAACGTTGTTTGACAAACCTTTGTTTCACTTGGGCAATCTGGGAAAGACAACAGAATGTTTTTGTATGGTTGCTTACTGTTTCCACTGTGAGGCTGTATCATCAACCCAGCTCATGGTTTGAGGGGTCAAGCCCTGACTGTTGCAGACATTTGGGGAGTGAACCGATGTATGGAAGACTTCTCTGTCTCTCTGTCTTTCAAATTATTTTTTAAAAATGGATTTTTTGTAAAAGAGAAAGTGGTATTTGTTATGACTCAAAAATACTGAAAGTTCAGGAGGCAGTTGGAGGGTGCAGTAGGAATATGGAAACCAGAACTCAGTAACTGAAGCCTCTCTCTCTCTCTCTCTCTCTCTCACTCTCTCTCTCTCTCACACACACACACACACACACACACTATCTCATTTCCATTTGTGTGGGAGTTGTCTAAACACCTGACAGTACTTTCTGCGTTGCCCTGTCTGTGGGGAGCAGGGGTGCTCTGCCTCCTGGACCAGCTCCTGGACCACTCTTCTCAGGCCGGGAACCTCCTGCTGGTGGCCCTGGGAGTTGGCGGATTTCCCTCTCTCATCCTCACAACAGTTTCATTCTCACTCCAAAGACCTGCGACTCCTGGTGGCCAGATAACACATGCAGGAGCTTCCATGGACAGCATCCTCTCTAGGAGTTGTGTGGCTTCTGGGGCTACACGTCAGCTTCAGTAACACACATTCAGCCGCCATTACTGCTTCACAAGTCTCATTCTGTACCTTCTGCATATCAGACAGCTTCTATGCATAAGGCGTTTTCAAAAGGGGCACAGAAAATGTACATCACGGGTGCCGGCTCATGTCCAGGCTGCTCCTCTTCTGATCCAGTACTTCTTGAAGTACCCACACATGTTATGAATATTGCATTTTCTTTCATATATCTACACACTAACCAAAGGAAGTCATTTGCCCAGGGTTGGAAACTGGGGATAGAAAGGCCAGACGCAGAGAGAGCTGGGTCCAAGTCTTTGTTTCTCTTCACGACACAGCAGTTCATACTTACCTAAGTGTGTGTGTGTGTTTGTGTTATATGTGTTATTAACCAGCCCATTGCTGTGGCATAGGAAGGCTCAAAAGTTGCTACTTGTTTTCTATTGGTTTTAATTGTACCTCATGTTTCAGGTTTTTAAATGTACGAAATGTGTGTGTGTGTGTGTGTGTATTCTTAATTGCCACACAGTAACTGAACATATTTATGGGGTAGAGTATGGCATTTCAATACTGGCATCCAACGTATAATTGTGGGGAGCAACTCGGACTAGATTAAGTTACTGGAATTAAGACTTATTCTATGCATCTGCTTTCCCACAATATGGCGCTGAGAAGGGAAACAGCTTCTACACAGCTGCCTCCAGTTCAACCAATAAACTGTAGGACCTACTCCTGATGGGAAGAGAGCAGCATACTCGGCGTGTGGGTAGCAGAGTTGGGATTGGCGGAAGAGGACTATAAAGGAGGAGAGACAACATGCACCAGGAACATCTAAGGGGAACACCTGTGCAGCCCCCGAGAGAGCCGGCCGGCGGTGTGCCGCTCCCCCGCGGAAGTGGGGGATGTGGCAGGGGGAACCACCCTTCCACGGAGGTGGAAGGGTCGGCAGCCAACCCGGGAAGAACCAGCAGCAAACCCGGGGAGGGCCGAGCAAACAAAAGAACAGCGCAGGGTCCTGTGTCGTTCCTCCACGAAGACGGGGAGCGACAATAATGACATATCTGGGTAGCTGGTATTTCTAAACCTTGGACATATCTCTGTGTGGGGGGTACATTCAAAATCCTGTTATCTATGATAAACTATCCAGTGGATTCTCAACCATAGTTGTCTCACTGTGCTATATAACATTGGAAGGGATCATCTGATCCAACCCCAGCCCTGGGCCCATTAACCATCCTCTTCCTCTCTCCCTCCCTCCCTCCCCTGCATCCTTCCCAGAATCAGGTAACCACTGTCCTTTTCTCGACCTCTCTGAGATCTACTTTAGCTTCCATGTATACATGCCTTTGGTGTCTCATTCTAGATGTGTATCTACAAAAAGAGCGATAAACCCAGAGAACGAAACACTCCCAGGAGTACCCAATGCCCAGTCTGAAACTGAAGGAAACCCTTTGCACACAAACCCAGCACACAGGAAGGTGGCATGAAATGGGGAAGAGTGGAAGGTCGGAACGCGAGATGACCCTAGCAGGATGCAGGAGGTGGCTACTCTGCTTGTCTGCGGCTCTTCGGAGGAGCGCAGCCCGGAACAGGAGGAGGCGCCCAACCTCCAGGAAGGCCATGGTCGGGGGTATTGCGACGACACAGTCAGGGGATCCCTCACTGTGGGGGTGCGTCCACGACTGCCCCCGGGAGTTAGCAGAATACAAAGGGACAAGCTCTGACCCACCTTTGTGTGACATCAGACATGGACTGAACTCCCCTGAGCTCCCACTTCTCCATCTGGGAAGCCCTCATTCTCTTGCAGGGTTGCCGCAAGCGTTAGAGAGGCTTTGTAGTGCTTGCGATGGCATACAGGTGGCACTCGGCAAGTCACCGTCACGGTCGTCACCATCCTTGCGGAAGGAGAAGGGAGAAACCCACCAGGGCCGGCACCGGTGCCCACAAGAGTGTGGGGCCCTGGTGCACAGTGGGCCTGTGAGCTTGCTGGGGCTGGAAGACGGCCAACCAATCTCCCTCCCCTCTTGAAGGGGAGGAAGGACGGCATTTTCCAATGACTCTGAAAATCTTTCCGATAAAAATGACAGAAAACCCAATTTAAGCTGGCTTGAGTAGGGAGACTTTGTAGGCTTACCTCACTAGGAAGACCACAAAGACGCAGGTTTCAGGGTCCGCTGGATTTGAAGCTTAGCCCTAGACTTCTGGGGTCTCTCTCCACCCCATCCTCCGAGTTGGCCCTACAGAGTGGCAAAACTTCAAAAGGCTGCCTGCAGCTGCACCTTCACACGCTGCCACCCAGCTGCCCCGTAAAAATATTTCCTTCCCAGTCCCGCTCGGAAAGTGTGGCATTCCTGCTGCTGGGGCCAGTGTCGCTCATGTGTCCGTCCCTGAGCCAATCCCAGGGAACAAGATAAGGAAATAGTATTGGCAGGAGCAGGCCTGTGACCTACACTCAACCTGGGACTAGGAGTGAATTCTCCTCACCTATACCGTGGGGACAGAGAGAGGCAGAGCTGGTTCCCCCAGGAGAAACAGCAGCACTGCCAGTAGCAACAGAACAAAGCGGATACTGGTGGGAAAAACGACACACAGCACAAACCCGAAATCCTATTGGCGAAAACTACCATCACCAACCCTTGGCGGATGTTAACTGTTCCCTAGGGTAGGCACGCGGCATTCATTTTGGTATCTGATCTTCACAAAGTGTTCAACACATATGCAGCCACCCACTAGGTAGCAATGTTTCGATGAACGACAGGCCACCTGCATGACAGACAGTGGTCTCCGTAAGATCACAGTGCCTAGTGACATCACAGCCGTCTGTCCTTCCCTGAGGTTTGCCCCACAACACAATCACCTACCAATGCATTTCTCAAAATGCAATCCTGTCGATAAATGACACCTGGCCGAATGATTGTTATTATTACTAAAATATATTGTACATATTTCTGGGGAAGTACAGTGTGGCAACTCAGTACGTGAAAACACTGTGTTATGCTAAAATTATCACCACTTCCTTCAACACCTCTCATTGCTTTGTGTGGGGAACCTTCGAACTCCTCCCTCTAGCTCTTTGTAAAATATGTAACAGATTGTTGTGAGACTGTTGTTGAGAGTGTTTTGTAAAGTAGTACAACCATGATGGAAAATAGTACGAAGATTCTTCAAAGATTCTTCAAGGATCCACCCGGCTCTGGCTGTGGTGGTCATTTGGGAAGTGAACCAGCAGATGGGAGATATTCATATTCTCTCTCTTTCTCTCTCTCTCCCCCTCCCTCCCTCCCTCCCTCTGTCTGTCCATAACTCTGCCTTTTAAATAAATAAAATAAATAAATCTTTAAAAAGCAAACAAAGAAAGGCAGAGCTACAGAGAGAAAGGGAGAGAGAGAGAGGGAGATCTCCTAGCTGCTGGTTCACGCTCCAGACGGCTGCAATGGCTAGGGCTGAGCCAGGCTGAAGCCAGGAGCCAGGAGCTTCATCTGGGTCCCCCATGGGGGTGGCAGGGCCCAGGGATTCAGACTACGTTCTGCTCCCTCCCAGGCCTTTAGCAGGGGGCTGGATCAGAAGTGGGGCAGTAAGGACACAAACAGAAGTCCATATGGGCTGTTGGCAATACAGTGGTGGCTCTACCCACCATACCACAATGCCGGCCCTGATTATAACCAGTTCAACTAGGATAATAGGATGCCTTGTGGTGGTTTTGGTTTGCATTTTACTGATGATTAGTGATGGTGAAAATTTCTTCATATACTTGTTGCCTTCTTGAATATCTTTTGAAAAATGTCTGTTTAGATAATGTGTTCATTTTTTAAGCCTATCATTTGTTTTTTTGACTTGCTTATATACTAGTCCCTTGTTGGATACAGTTTGCAAATATTTCCTCCCACTCTGTGGACTGTCTCTTCACTTTGTTTCTTTTATTGTGCAGAAGTTTCTTAATGTGATGTCATCCTATTTTGCTTTTTTTTTAACAGTACTTTTGAATTGGCAAAAAAAAAAAAAAAAAGCCCATACAAACATCTTGGAGTGTTTCTTTATGTTTTCCTAGTTTTACAGTTTCAGGTCTTTGATCCATTTTGAGTTGATTTTTGTATAGGGTAGGAAATAGGCGTCTAGTTTTCATGCTTATCCATATGGATATCAGTTTTCTCAGCAACTTTCTCAAGTATGTTTTTGGGACTTTTGTCAAAGACAAATTGGCATAGATGTGGAGATTCATTTTTGGGTTCTATATT
Source organism: Oryctolagus cuniculus (assembly GCF_964237555.1). Taxonomy (NCBI): domain Eukaryota; kingdom Metazoa; phylum Chordata; class Mammalia; order Lagomorpha; family Leporidae; genus Oryctolagus; species Oryctolagus cuniculus. Next base: position 167,885,832 of record NC_091435.1, read on the forward strand.
CTGCCCCAACGATCTGTCAGTGTTTAAGGCAGTACAATTCTGTTTTGGTTATTACAGCTTTGTAGTAAGCTTTTTTAATTTAAATGTTTATTTATTTGAAAGGCAGAGGGTACACACAGAGAGAAGAGGTAGAGGGGGAGAGAGGGAGGGAGGAGAGAGGAAGGAGAGAGAGAGAGGGAGAGGAGGGGGAGAGGGGGAGAGAAGTGGGGGCAGAGAGATCATCCATTGGCTGATCCCTAAACAGCCACAACAGCAGAGATAGGGCCAGGCTGAAGCCAGGAGCCTGGAATTCCGTCTGGTTCTCCCACATGGGTGGCAGGGGCCCAAACATTGGGACATTTTCCATTGCTTTCCCAGGTGCAGTAACAGGGAACTGGATGGAATGTGTGGCAGTTGGATGCTAAGTAGTACTCATATGGATGACTTAATCCACTGTGCTACAACTCCAGCTCCCATAGTAATGTTTTAAGAGCAAGTATCGGGCCAGCGCCTTGGCTCACTTGGTTAATCCTCCACCTGTGGCGTCGGCATCCCATGTGGGCGCCAGGTTCTAGCCCCAGTTGCTCCTCTTCCAGTCCAGCTCTCTGCTGTGGCCCAGAAGGGCAGTGGAGGATGGCCCAAGTGCTTGGGCTCCTGCCCCCACATGGGAGACCAGGAAGAAGCACCTGGCTCCTGGCTTCGGATTGGCACAGTGCCGGCTATAGCGGCCATTTGGGGAGTGAACCAGCGGAAGGAAGACCTTTCTGTCTCTCTCTCTCACTGCCTATAACTCTACCTGTCAAATAAATAAATAAGAGCAAGAATCATGATGTCTCCAGCTTTGTTCCTTTTCGGTCAAGACTGGTTGAGCTTTTGGGGATATTTTGTGGTTCCATATGAATTTTAAGATTGCTTTCTCTGTTCCTACAAAAAAGGCCATGGATATTTTTAGGAGGATTGCATCAAATTTTTAAATCACTTTGAGTAATATGGACATTTTAACAATATTAATTCTCCCAATAAATGGGGGTAGGAAGCCTTTCCAATTTTTTTATCTTCTTCAATTTCTTTCACCAATATTGTAATTTTCATGGTAGGGATCATTAACTTCTTTTATTAAATTTATTCCAAGATATTTTGTCTTCTTTGTGGCTAGCATGAATGAGATTGCGTTCTTGATTTCTTTCTCAGCAAGTTTGTTGCTGGTGCATAAAAATGCTTCTGAGTTTTAATCCTGCAACTTGGCTGAATTTTTTTCAGTTCTAACAATTTTTGGAGGAGTATTTAGCATTTTCTACATATAAAGTCATGAAATCTGCAATGAGGAACATCTCGATTTTCTCCTTTCCTCTTTGAATGTCCTTTATTTCATTATCTTCCCTTATTGCTCTTAGACTCCAATACTATGTTGAATAGGAGTGGTGAAAATAAATATCCATATATAGCTCCTGGTCTTAGAATCAATGATTCCAGCAATACCTATTGACTATTACACTGGCTGACCATCTGTCTTAGATAGCCTTTATTATACTGGGATACATCCCATCTAGAACTAATTTTAAGGTTTTTTATCATAAAAGGATGTTGAATTTTATCAGTTGCTTTTAATGTATCTACTTAAATGATAACATGGTGTTTGCCCTTTATTTTGTTGTTATGATGTATTATGTTTACTATTTGTATTTGTTGAACCATCCTTGCACTTCTGGTTAAATCCCACTTGGTTATTGTGCAATGACCTTTTTGATGTGTTACAGAATTTGATTTGCTAGTGTTTTTATTTGTTTTGGCTTTGATTTGGTTTGGTTTAGCCTGCTAGCGTTTTGTCGAGTTCTTTTGCATCTGTGTTCATCAAGGATATTGGTCTGTGAGGATTGTTTACTTATACGTGTGTCTGGTTATAGTATCATGGTAATTCTGGCTTTGTACAGTGGACAGGTTCCCCCACTTTAAATTTTTGGAATAGTTTGAAAAGAATTGGTGTTAATTCTTTCTTAAAAGCTTGCTAGACTTCAACAGTGGAGCCATCTGATCCTAGGCTTTTCATTTTTTTGGTAACTTACAATTACTGATTCCGTTGCTCCTTGCCTGAAAAAAATATCCAATTCCCTGATGGGCTCCTTTGCCCCTGAATTCTTTCAAGAGACTGGTTCAGTCCCATGCCCCGTGCTCTTCCCTACACCACCCTCTGCATTGTTTTCCAGGTTTGAAAACCCTCAAAAGACCTGTGTGAAGAAACTCACTTCCACCCACTGCTCCACCCTCTCTGGCCCCTTTGCCACCCTAAGCTGTACAAGGCCTAGCCCGCTAGAGGACTGGGCCCTAGTCTGTGTGCACACCGGCAGTTGGCCATCTCTGTGAATTTGTTGTCCCTTGAATAAATCTGTTTTGGTTGTGAGTCCGTGTCCTGTCTCCTCTCTGTTCTGCTCCCCCTTTGCTTATAGTGCTGTTTTTATTAAGTCCTATAGGTTTTGTTGTGTTGTGTTTCTGTTTTCATTTGTTTCAAGAAAATTTTTAATTTCCTTTGTGGTTTCCACATTAACCTATTACTCTTTTAAGAACAGTGTGTGTGTGTGTGTGTGTGTGTGTGTGTTGAATTTCTGAGGTTCCTGTTGTTGAGTTCCTGTTTTATTCCACTGTGGTTGGAGAAGATACATGATACCATTTTGCATTTTTTTCTCTTTGTTGAGATTTATTTTGTGGTTGAATATATAATCTATCCTGGAGAATGTTCCAACTGCTGATGAGGAGAATTTTTATTTGGCAGATATTAGATGAAATGTTCTATAAATGTCTATTAGATCCGTTTGCTGTGTTGAACAACTTAACTCCAGTATTTCTCTGTTGATTTTTTCCTCAATGATCTGTCCAGGGAAGAATGTGGAGTGTTGAAGCCTTCAACCTTTATTGCATTAGAGTCTGTCTCTCCCTTTGGATGTAATAATAGTTACATTATATAATTGAGTGCCCCAACATTATATGCCTATACGTTTAGAATCATTATTTCCTCTTAATGAATTGATTAATATGTATATTATATAAATATATATTAAATTATTTATATAAAATATTTTATAAAATAAATGTATATATTTATATAAATGTATTTATATAAATATATACAGTGACCTTTGTATCTTTTAGTATTTTTGACTTAAAGTACATCTGATATAAGTATAGGTTCTCCTGTTTTCCTTTTTTTTTTCATTTGTGTGGTATATCTTTTTCCATCCTTTCTCTTATATACTTGTAAACTGATAAAGTGATTTTTTTGTAGGCAGAATATCATTGAGTCTTACTTTATAATCCATTTGGCAATTCGAAAACTTTCAATTGGGGAATTTTGTCTGTTTACACTTAAGGGTTTTTCTGGTTGTTTTGTATAACTTTTGTTTCTTTTTACTCCCTGTTCATCATAGTTTGATGATTTTTTGTGTATTTTGATTACTGTTTCTCTTCTGTATATCTACTAGTAAGTTTAGTGGTTTCATGCGTTTTTGTGATGATAGCTATCACTTCACTCCTAGGACTGGACTCTCTTAAACATTTCTCTCTTTTTTGCTACTGTATTTATTTATGAGGCAGATGGACAAAGGGAAAGGCAGACAGACAGCCTCTCATACACTGGTTCACCAACCAATGCTTGGGAGACTCAGTCCAAGTCTCTCAGATGGATGGCAGGCACCAAGTCCTTGAGCCATCACCTGCTACCTCCCAGTGTGCACACCAGCAGAGCACCAGGATCAGTAGTGGAGCCGAGACTTGAACTAGGACACTCTAAAATGGGATGCAGGCATCGCACCCAGCATCTATCTGCCGCTCCAACATCTGCCCAAGCCCTGAAGCGCTTCCTGTGAGACAGGTCTGGTGGTGATGAATTCCTTCAGGTTCTGCTTCTCTGAGAAACACTTTACTGCTTCTTCTCTTTATGAAGTATAGCTTTTCTAGATCTAGTATTTTTGGTGAGCGCTTTTTAAAATTTTTATTTTCAGGACACTTGAATAGATTATCTCCTTTTTCTCCCCATTTATAAAGTTTCTACCGAGAAATCTGCCGTTGCTCTCATGACAATTCTCTTATATACGTCTTGATGAGTTTCTCTTGCTTTTTTAGGATTTTTCTGTCGGCTGTTGAGATGTTTTTGGTTATTATGTGGAACAGAGTTTTCTATGCCTTTTGCCTTCTCTTATCCTGTGGAGCACCCATAATGCAAACGTTTGCTTTCCTAATGGTGTCCCAAAACTCTTGCACACTTTATTCATTTTTATTTCTGTCTGACTTGTTATTTCAAAAGCACCTGCCTTCAAGTTCAGAAATCTCTCATCTGATTGATCTGTCCTTCAGGCTCTCAGCTACATTTTTATTTTATTTATTGAGCCCTTTAGCCCCGAGGTTCTCTTGTTGCTGCTGTTGTTTTATTTTTTTTCTCTCTCTTTGCTGAATTTCTCAGATTATGAATTGCTTTCCTAATTTCACTGAATTTTATTTTATTGTATCTCACTGAGCTTTCTTGAAAGCATTATTTTGCCTTCTATTCGTTTATCTGTCAATTTCCTTTTCTTTGAAATCTGTTGCTATCGTTACTAAGTTCCTTTAGAGGCATCATGTTACCTTGTCTTTCATACTTCTGTGTCCCTACATCGATGTGGACATACCTGGTGAGTCAGTTGCCTCTACTAATTTTGCAGGATGGTGTTGTAGTACAAGATTTTTTTTCTTGGAGATGTGTCTGACGACGTCCATTCAGAAAGATAACATGTACTTTGGGACCAGATGGGTGCAAATGTGTAGGCTCCATGTAGTTTCTGCAGCTGCAACCCAAGTTGATGATATCTGTGGCTTTTCAGTGGCCGAGGCTAAAGTAGGCTTGCAGAATTTCTCCACCAGTTGGGATATAGCTTTTTTTTTTTTTTTTTAATTGATGTGGAGCCACGGACATTTCCAAGCATAGTGCACCTGGCTGTGGGTGTGGACTATTTGTCAGTTTCCACAGGTAGTACAGGGGTGGGGCTGCTTAGATGGACCCAGGAAGTACTGACGTGTGTGCAGTACTGAGAACAGAGTTCTTAATACATGTCGGGGAGCTGCAGAGTGGATGGGCTGTAACACGGAAGCTGAGTGAAGCACCTGTACATCAGTGCCTGAGGACTGCCTACAAGGCCAAATTGCGCAGGGTGGGCTGGCCATCTGCTTCCCAGGGGCCTTGGCAGGCTGGGCCACTCAAATCCCCCTGAGCACAGCTATTCATCTGTTCCCTGGGAACTCTGAGAGTTGAGCTACTCAGGACGGACTACCTGACTGCTTCTTGAGCTGTAGATGGGCTAGGCCGCATGGCTGCTTTATGGAGCCTGACACACAAGATTCTTTAGGCAAGCTGCCCACGGCTTCCTGGCTGCCAGGGAAGGTCTCAAGATGCAATGTGCAGCAGTGAGCTTCGTGGAGGGGAACACAACGTGAGCTACTCTCTGCAGGGGCAGTTCATTGGTTTGGGTTCCCAAGCAGCTCCCCAGACTGGGCTCACAGGCTGTGAGTTAATGGCTTCCCCAGTCACAAACACCCTAGGTGTCTGCAGTTTTGGTGGAGACTGCTGGGGATTTTGTGCCTACCCTTTCTCCATTGTGTTTGTGTTAAGTCTTCCTGATATCAAGCAATGAAATGGGGGCAGTAGATGCGGTATATTTAGTTCCCTTCTTAATGGAGTCACCCTCTGTTTCAGTGCTCCACAAAGTCTCTGTTACAGCCTCACTACACTCTGGTTCTCCGTCTTAAAACATTCCAGTAGAATAGTTGTTGATTTTTTTTTCTTTTGTTTGGTCTTTTTTGCAAAGGGAAGTGTGTCAGGCACCTCAAAAGTCAGCTATCTTGTTGATGTCAACTGTGTTATCATTATCCTCATTTAACAAATGGTGAAACAGAGACCCAGAGAGGCTAAGATACACAATGCTAGTCAATGAAAGGCTGTGAAATTTAAGCTAAAGCATCCACACCTGAAAGATATCAATATGGAAACCGCAATCCTTGGAGCCTGTGAATGTTAACTTTCATGGCAAAAGGGACTTGCAGATGTAGTTAAGCCAATGGTCTTGAGATGAGGTGACTATCCTGAATTTTCCAGTGGCCCCTACATGTAATCACAGGTCCTTATGAGAGAGAGGTAGAGAGAAATCAACTCCAGAGAAGAGAAAGCAACATCTTGATCAAAGCAAAGCACTTTCAAGTTGAAGGAGCCAGAAAAATCAAGGAGTGCAGGTGGCTCCTAGAAGCTCGAAAAGGAAAGAAGTGTTCTCCTTTGGAGCTTTCCTAAGGAACCAGCTGCAGGCACTTTGACTTCAGCCCCATGACACTAATTTTGGACTTCCGTCTTCCAGAACTGTGAGAGAATAAACTTGCGTTGTTTTAGGCCACTGAGTTGGTGGTAGCTTATTGTTGTGCCCATAAGAAACTAATATACCCACCAAGCCAGTAAATGTACACATACTCACATGCATGTACACAAGCCCCCTATGATCAGATGTCTCTACAAATGAGAGTTCACATGGAATTTGTGCCCTGTGTATGATTCCCAAATAGAGCAGTGTGCTCCCAGAGGAAACACGGGCTACCTCCCACTCGTCTCTCCAGATTGACTCCAACCTTTCTTTACCCTCCTTTCTTCTTAGAAGGATAACATGTGTTGGCCAGGGCTGCAGCTCAATAGGCTGATCCTCCGCCTGCGGCGCCAGCACCCTGGGTTCTAGTCCCAGTCGGGGCACCGGATTCTGTCCCGGTTGCTCCTCTTCCAGGCCAGCTCTTTGCTATGGCCCGGAAGTGCAGTGGAGGATGGCCCAAGTCCTTGGGCCCTGCACCCACATGGGAGACCAGGAGAAGCACCTGGCTCCTGGCTTCGGATCAGCGCGGTGCGCCAGCCGCAGCAGCCATTGGAGGGTGAACCAATGGTAAAAGGAAGACCTTTCTGTCTCTCTCTCTCACTGTCTACTCTGCTCATCCAAAAAAAAAAAAAAAAAGAAAAAGAAAAAGAAGGCTAACATGTGTGGACAATGCCAAACTGACTCCCAAGCCCTATTCTTCTAGCTGGGTTCTCCAGGTGGGGCCCGTGGCCGGCCAATGAGGACAGTGATGTTTGAGTACACACTCCCTAGGCTTGCACACTGTTGGAAGTTTGGCTGCATCCCATGACCGCAGTCCACAGCTCCTTCTGGGGAAACTCATACTTGTCTTTTCAGATTCCTCTGAGCACTCCTTTTCTTCACCCTTTGGCTTAAAGTAGAAACACTCCCCCACAACCCTCGCCAACAGTGTGAAATCCTCTTGCTTTAAAATACTCGGCCCACATTTTTTAAATTCGTATCATCTGTTTCCTTCCTGGACTCTCATTGATCCAGCTGTGCAGTGTAGCCTTGAAGTTAGAGACTTGAGCAGCCAGAAATAGCAAAAAGACAGTGTGGGTTGGAGCAAATATCTGAGACAATCCATGGGACTGCTGACCAAGGAAACAACAGGGAAATGGGCAGCTCGTCTGTACTTCTGGAGACAGACGACATCAAACACTCTTGCTTCCGTACACACACCCAAAACTTGGTTCCACAAAAGCCTCTGGGGGTAGGCTCCCCCAGAAGTAAGTCCTGGGAGAGCACGACTTGGGACAAACCCGAGAAGAGGTTAGGTGAGACAGGGGAGGGAAGGTGGCTAGTGAAGGGTTAGCTGTGGGGGTAACACACTTAACCCAGGAGGAACTCTAGAAGCCCACGGGAACATGTGCTTCCGAATTTCCCCACTGGACGATGAGGAAGCACGTAGGAGTCTACATCAATTCCCATCAGCTACTGGTCGGCAGATGCTTCCAGGAAACACTGATGCCCCAGGCTTGCGGTCTGCGGCAGGGTGGGGAGCGCAGAGAGAAGCCCCAGCCACCAGGCGAGAGCACCGTCAGGGAGGCGCAGGTGCCGGCAGTGGAAGTCTGTGGCTGTGGGCTGTTATGGCAAAGCCCAGGGGAGGTGGCAGAGCACCAACAGGCTCTGCTGCAGTAAGTACCACCCCCAGCACACTGCAGTGCCAGAGAAAGCAGGATGTCTCTGCAGCTACTGAGATGGTTTCTACCACCCAAGTGGAAAGAGGCTCAAAAGAGAAATTAGTTTGATTTACAGACAAAGGAAATTGAATTTCTTATGCATCTGAGTTTATGAATGGGAAATCATATCCACTCCATTGCAGAAACCCATTCAAGCCAGCCTAAGCACAAAGGAGACTTCACCACTGGCGCAACACAAGTTTATTCTCTTCCATGGAGTCCAGGGGCTGCAAGTTGAACTTACCAGAGCCTGGCTGCAAATGGGAAATTTATAAGGAAGCAATGGCAGCTAAGCTCTCTCACCACCTGCACGTGGGGTCCACTGCCGGGCTGTCCAACTTGGAGCTCACTTCCTTCACGGCCTTTGCTGCTTCAGAGCTCTCCTCTGCTCTCCCCTTTGCTCTCCTCCACTTCTCTTCCCTCCTCTCTAACCCTTCCCTCCTCTTTCTCATTCTTCTTCTCTCCCCTCCCTTTCTACACCTCCATCTTCCTTTCTTCCCCTCATTTTCCCCTTCCCTCCCCTTTTTTTCTCTCTTCTTTCTCTTTATCCCTCCCTCCTCCTCTCTAGATACCTACACTCTACTTGCATGTACTCCCACCCAGTGACAATCCCTTCTATATTAGGCCAAATTCTAAGCTGACCCCCAAGACTCCCCACCCCTGGTGCACCTGCCTTGCAGAGTCCCCAGGACTGTGAATACCACGGATTTCACTCTCATCGTTAGGTAAGTAGCGCAGCACAGGTGGCGTTAAGGGAAGATTTTTCTAGTGAGCCAGACCCAGTCAGGCAAACTTTGAAAGAGTCTGAGCTCTTAGCAAAAGATAGGAAGCATGAGAGTGACTCAACAGGAGGGAGATTCTCCATTGCTGACTCTGGAAGACTTGTCAGTGTCGTCTTAGAGCTAAGCACAGCAGCCCCCACCCCCACCCCGCCATCAACAGCCAGCAAGGAAATGAGACTGTCAGCCCTTCTGCCACTGCAGCCATGAAAACCTGGATTCAGCCAAAACCCGAAAGAGACTTGCCCTCCAACACTTTGATCTCAACCTGTTAAGACCCTAAACAGAAAATCCAACCATGTGGAGCCTGACGTACAGAACTGTTGCCTAGTAAATGGGTGGTGCTTGCTAACTTTGTGGTCATTCACTTAGACAACAATGGGACAGTAGTGAACCACTCCTGGCTCTATGCAATCTCCCAATTCAAACATCCAGCTCCAACCAACTCTAATGTCTACGTCCTAAAACAATAGGGAGAAGCATAGTCTCCTTAGCTGGGTCAGGTGTCCAGCACTGATCTAAATGGCTGTGGCTACTGGGCCCAGCCATGTTTCCCACTCTTCCCACAGCAGCAGTTGTGGACTCATAACTTTAGGGACTAGGACATAGACAAGGCAGGCAACCCAGCTGGTGTGTTCTGCTTCTGCCCTTCCAATGTAGATGTTGTGACTTTCTGTTAGTCTATATCCTGCTTTGCATTGTGCACAATGTCTCTTGCCTAATAAGCTCTCAAGCTCATCAGAAACAAGGAGGCGGCATTGTGCAGGAAGACACACATTATCTTAGGGACACAAAAGGCTGGCTCCAATACTCACACTGGCTGTGTGAGCTTAGGCAAGCCTCTTAGCCTCTCAGGCCCTTCTTCCTCATCTGTGAAAGCAGTGTAATACAGCTACCAGCAGAGAGTTAAATGAGATGAGATAGGTAATGCCCTTTGTGGGTCTTCAATAAGTCAATTCTCTTCTGGCATTTTAAAGTTTCATTTTCTACATCTACCCTTGCAGCTAGTACTATAAACTCATTGTGGCATCAAATCAAGCAAATTAAAAAATAAAAATAAAAAAGAAACACCACACACTGGCTTCCTGATGGATGGGAAAGAGTAGGGCAAGCAATAGCATGGAAATAACCCAATTATTACACACAGCAACAGTGTCAGCAGAGGACAGAACTTGCAATAGGTCCCTTGGATATGAGTCGGCCAGGAGCATAACGATGAGCAGCATGAGAGTAGCATCAGGCATTAACTGAAAGCCCTGTGCACCATGGACCAGACACTGTGCTGAGATCCCTTAGCGCATCTCATTCACCCCTCGACAGGGAACTCTCATGAGCACCACATTACCCTGTTTTACAGATGGAGGGCAGACATGCAGAGCGACCAGTGACTTACACCAGCTGGAACAGGCAGTGTCAGAACTGAATCCTGACTCGAAAACACTCTAAAAGCCAAAGCTTTCAACCACCATGCTTTAAATAGCCACAAACATGGCAGTCTGCTTTTGGAGACATGGTCCAAGATGGTGGAAACGTTCCTATCCCAGGAGCCTGAAAGCAAGAGATAAGACAGAATTCTTTTCACTGACTTGTAGGCACTTTTCAAACCTTGAAGTTTCCGAGAATTTTTTTGGGGGGAAGAACATATCCAAGAGGAAGGGTAATGGGCTTGGGTCTGTCAGACTGAGAGTAGCCTCTCAAGACGGAGCCCAGAGCCTCTCGTCTCCCCGCCTGAAGAAGCACTCCGTCAGGAAGTCTACCAGCTCCTGGTGGACTTGCAGCTGTGGAGGGAATGAAGATGAGAAGACTGTGTTTCCAGGCCTTAGAAGCCAAGGATTTCCGCTTTCACTTTTGTTTCTGTTGGTAAACAGGACTGAGACCTCCCCCAGTAGCTAAAACTGTCGTGCTCTGCTCAGGCTATCAGAGAAATCCCTGCATCACCCAGGACAAGCATGACTTCCCTCGGGAACCTGACGTCTTCTGTGTCTTTATTCCACCCCCAGACAGGCCCCAGGTCCTCTGCTCTCCACTGCGTGGCTTCACAGCACAGGAGAGCTGCCCCAGCTGTGGCGGACACTCCAAGGCACCATTTGATCATTGTAATAACCTTGTCTGTTCTCCATTTTGGACTCAGCTGTTACGGCTCAACCCTTTTCAAGCCAGCTTGAAATTCACCTTGGCAAGGATTTTATCCTCATTGGACACTTCCCCCTGGCTTTTCAAACTTAGTAAAAGAAATTGAGACCTATTGGGAAATGCCCGCGTGTCACTGCTCTCCTTCTAGATTCTGCGTGAAATCTCCCATAGGGCTCTCTTGGCTCCGAGCTAATTGGACTGTGTGGTTATACAACAGTGTCCGGGAAAACAAGGGTGGTTCTTCACACCGCTTCGAGGTCCCTGTCTCTGAGGGTTTGGGGATCTGTGGAAATCAGACAGCACTCTAAGGTCACAGTCATGTTTCCTTATGTGCATGCCTGGGGTGTGTTTAGGAGCCTCACATCCTATTTTAATAAAATGCTTTTTACTCATGTAATGCATTGACAAATAGCAAAATACAAGATACAGAGTCATATAGATCTCCTGCCTCCTGTTCTGTCTCTGGCAAGCTCCTACTCAGCCCCAGACTTAGTTCATGCCACCTCTTCCCCCACGAGCTCTTCACAGGAGCCACCCCACCACAGAACAGGCTCTGTCCTCTGTGCCCGGTGGCACCGAGGTCAGTCAGGGCACCAGGTTATTAGAGTTTATTAATGGGTCAGGGACTCTGGATAACCAAGTCTGTAAGTGCACGACTGATTGGCCCAGCCACGCAGGAAAACGCATGTGGTCCATGCACCTTCCAACACCAGCCCCCCACGAGCAGAAATCAACTCTCAGATCAACACTCAGAAATCTCCAGTTATTTGACAGAACTAGGACATTTCCCAGAAGTTCACAGCAGATTGGACGTTAAAACCACAAGAGCTGTTTGGGGATTTTCTTAAAAAAATCAGAGTTTGAGAAGCACCAGTATAGGAGACTCACTGAAAGAAGGCGAAAGAAGGAAGGCAGGGCAGGAGAAAGGGGAGAGGGAGAGAGGAAAGGCGACAGGGGAGGGGAGAGGGAGAGAGGAAAGGCGACAGGGGAGAGGGGAGAGGGAGAAAGGAAAGGCGACAGGGGAGGGGAGAGGGAGAGAGGAAAGGCGACAGGAGAAAGGGGAGAGGGAGAGAGGAAAGGCGACAGGAGAAAGGGGAGAGGGAGAGAGGAAAGGCGACAGGGGAGAGGAGAAGGAGAAGCGCATTCTTTGTATAACGGTTAGTAACATATTCTTACACGTATCGGACACACGCTGGTCCCCACCTCTGTCAACCAAGACCTACCTTCTGCTCCCCAAATTCTCCAGGAAGACACAGGAGTTTCCAGCTTTATCACAAGAACAGCAAGAAAGCAGTGATCCTGCCCTTCTGAGTTGTGGTTTATCCTGAGAACAGGAAGGAGAAGTCATCAGTCACATATTTCTGATGGCTATTTTTGTTTGTTTTATCATGAGCAAGCTAGACAAGATAGACAGGATTACAAATCTGGCCCTTTTTTTGTTAAGATTTATTTATTTATTTGAAAGGCAGAGTTACAGAGAGGCAGAGGCAGAGGCAGAGAGAGAGAGAGAGAGAGAGGTCTTCCATGTGCAGTTCACTGCCCAGATGGCCACAACGGCTAGAGCTGTGCTGATCTGAAGCCAGGAGCCAGGAGCTTCCTCCGGGTCCCTAACGTGGGTGCAGGGGCCCAAGGACTGCTTTCCAAAGCCTCAGCAGAGAGCTGAATATGAAGTGGAGCAGCTAGGGCTCGAACCAGCGCCCATATGGGATGCCAGCACTGCAGGCGGCAGCTTTCCCTGCTATGCCACAGCGCCGGCCCCACAAATCTGGCCTTTTGATGGGGTTTGTCTCCAGCTTCTGACTGACAGCTGCTGTTCTGTTTTTCTTCTCCAAAACTGTGCTGAAAAGACTCTACTTCTGCCAGTTTCTCGGGTCTGCCTCTCGGGGAGCCTCCTCCTGTCTGCTGCATCAGGAGGGTTCTGGGTTCTGAATTGAATAAATCGTGTTTTGTCAGAGGAAAAATTTCCATATCCTGGAGCCTGTCACGTGTCCCAGAATTTTAGCTCACGTCATTAGCGCTTTTTCACAAGAATTCATCTAGAACGAGGGCTATCTGCCCAGGAAGTCTTGCCCATCTTTTGGCTCTTCCACGACTTAGCTAAAGGGTTCTGCTTTAAGGTGAGTGATCGGTCATGATGGTCTATCAGGTGTCACACTGAGAGTGCCAGGGTCCAGTGCTGCGGCACAGCGGTTTAAGACACCACCTGTGACACCAACAGCCCATATCGGACACTGCCAGTTTGAGACCTAATTGCTCCACTTTCGATCCAGCTCCTTGCTAATGCCCCTGGGAAGGCAGCAAATGATGGCCCAAGTGCTTGGATCTGAACCCAGAGGAGCCCCAGCCTCCTGGCTTTGGCCTGGCCCAGCCTGGCCATTGTGGTTATCTGGGGAGTGAACCAGCAGATAGAAGTATCTCTCTCCCTCTCTCCCCCTCTCCCTCCCTCTCTCTCCCTCTCTCCCCCTCTCTCTCCCTCTCTCCCTCTCTCCCTCTCTCCCCCTCTCTCCCCCTCTCTCTCCCTCTCTCTCCCTCTCTCCCCCTCTCTCCCTCTCTCCCCCTCTCTCCCCCTCTCTCTCCCTCTCTCCCTCTCTCCCTCCTTCTCTCCCTCTCTCTCTCCCTCTCTCCCCCTCTCTCCCTCTCTCTCCCTCCCTCTCTCCCTCCTTCTCTCCCTCTCTCTCTCCCTCTCTCTCCCTCCCTCCCACTTTGACTTCCAAATAAATTAAATCATTTTTAAAAAATGTTCCAAAGATAAAACCTCTGTGGTCAGCAGTTTGACTCTGTTCTCTCCTGAGAGCCACAGATGGCCAGGGAAGGAAGTTGTGAGGAGCCGGCCACCCTCAGAGCCAGCTGGCCCTGATTTAGAAGTGCAGTTCATTCAAATCAAGGCCAGTCACTGCACCTGAATTTCCAAGTGGGTCCCAGCCTTTCCTGCTCAGAAAATGGTGCACAGAATGCCATCTTGAAGTTAGAAGAGAGCAGGAAGAGAGACTCAGTTAGACTGCGGCCCTGAGAAGACCCCCACACTGGGGGAGCTGCAGAGCTGGGCCGAAGTTCAGATCTGACACTTAGCGGGAGAGATGCAGTTGTGTGTTAGACATCAAGCCTGGTTTGCAAAGCTGTCAGTCACCGCCATGAACTACAAAGCCACCGTGTGAACCAGCTGGGACCCTGGAGGATTTCCACAAAATGAAAACCTAGATAAAGAAATGCCAGCAGCCCAGGAACACTGGAACTCGTAATAATACTGGCGTGCCAGGATTGCAAAGCCATCTCCGGATCCTTTCTCCTTGTCTCTCTCTAAACCCCACTCCTCCTGCTCCTGCCCCTGCTCCTCCTCCTCCTCTTCCTCCCGCTCCCGCTCCCCCACTCCTCCCCCTCCTCCTCCTGCCCCTCCCCCCTCCTCCTCCCCCCCATCCTCCCACTCTTTCTCTCCTTCTCCTTTTTTTATTTTATGTTAACCTCCTTCCTTCAGTTCTGAGACCTACAGAATTGAAGCAGCAAACAAAAGCAACACAGAACATAAACTTATCAACAAATGCTTCTGTTTGTAAACTTCCGTAGAATTCATACACGCACGGACTCATTTTTCTGTTCCTCCTTTTATGAGGACTAAGCACCGGCCAGTGTCATAGAACTTCTAAAATCAATTAACTTCAGGGGAGTCCACCAGGTCAGAGCAAATCTGATGTTTATCTATTTATCCATCTAATTTTGCATAACTCAGGGCATCTTTCTGAGCATGTAGCATCCATCGACTGCACCTTTCTCTCCTGCTCTGGGCCCAGGTCAGGTTCATTACAAAGTCATGGTTTCCAGCCTCCACCAGGCAGTAAGCATTCCTGGGAATCTGTCCCATCCTCCACTTAGGCAAATGAAAGTCTGCATGTCCATCAAAGCTTCCACTTTATCACTGTCCTCTTGACTCAGAGTGACCCCTCACCTCCTGTTTCGCAGTGAAAACAGGAGTTGTGAGTGGGAACTCCCTCCCCATCCACTTCCAAGGACATCTGTGTGGTCCTGGGAGGGGGATACACTGGACTCAGTTCCATCCTAGGCCACCTTCTCAGGAATCCTGTGCTATGGATAAGCCCTCTCCCAATCTCTGTCTTCTCCTTTTCTAACAGTTCTTCTCCATCAGGATCCAAGAGTACCTGGAGTTATTCCATCGCAGAACCCAAAGGGAGACAGACAACAGCTTCCCCCTCCCCCTCCCCCTCCCCCTCCCCCCCTCCTCCTCCAGAGTTGGCCCTTCCAGCTCTCCTCGCCATCTAGCCTTGTGTGCTGGAAGCAGGCCCACACTCACTTCCCCTCTCCCCTCCAGCATGGTTAGGAGCTTTGGAGGAAAGTGGGTTTGAGTGCGACCCCTTCTTCCTCCACCTCATTTAGGTGATCACAGGCATAGTGTTTAACTTCTCTATGTCTCTGTTTTCTCAAGCGAAGTAGAGTAAACATTACTTTTACTTGATGGCTTGCTGTGAATATAAAATACAGCAATCTTGGTAAACAGTTTAGTGCGGTACCCAGCACGTAATGAGCCCTGAGAAATGTAGCCGTTCTCGCTGTTGTTGTTCTTATTATTAAATCCTTCAACTCTGAGACCTCACTTCCCCTCTCACTCACCATCACTGCTTTTCTCCTTTCTGCTACAAAGGAGAAAAATCAAATCAGTCAAAGACGATTTTTTCAGATTTCCCTCACTGATCCCTTTGGGACAACTGATGACCTCCATGACATCAGTGGTCTGTGCATTTCCTAGCCTCCTTCCTTTCTCTAACTCCGTTTTTTTTTTTTTTTTTTTTTAAGAGTTACAGAGAGGCAGAGGCAGAGAGAGAGAGGGAGAGAGACAGGGAGGGAGAGAGGGGAGAGGGGGAGAGGAGGAGAGAGAGAGATCTTGCATCTGCTGGTTCACTGCCCAGATGGCTGCAGGAGCCAGGAGCCGGGAGCCACACCTGCACCTGCCCACTTTCCATCTCCCCACGTTCCCGTAGTGATCTCACCACTCTCTGGCCTCCGCAGCCCAACACTGCTCAGATCCACATCTGTGCTCCAGATCTTTCTCCCAAGATCCGGATTAAAAAATTCAACTGCCAGGCAGGGCACCTCTACGAAGATGACTCCCAGACACTTGAAATGGTGCCCTCCGCCGGCGCCGCCCTCTGCCTTCCTGTGTGGAGCATCACTCGCCTCTCTGATCTTCCAGGAACAGCAATGACACCCACTCCCAATCCCAGGGCTGCTTCCTCCGTGTGTCCCTGTCCTTTCTCACTGGGGCACTGCTGCAGTCAGCACATCACTGTCCCCTTCTGTCGCTGGGTGCCCATCTAATTTCCTGCTAGGATGTGTGTTGCATCCTCTCGGAACCGTTCTCTTTTCTCCTGCCAGAATGAGCTCTGTTTCATCAAACTCCGAAAACATGGAAAAGTATCAAGAATGGTAAAGTGAACACTCACCTTCCCACTACCCAAAATCAATAGTGATGTATCTAACACCAAAATCTTCCCCAGGCACCTGCTTGGCTCACTGTCCCTGGGACCAATAATGAACTCGGTGGCAAGGTCAACTGGACTCGTCCAGAGGTCCCAGTCTGCTCTCACCACCTCCCAGCTCTGCAGCCTGAAATCCAGACCTCAGCAAACCAGTGTGTTCTTCCCCCATACCAAGCTCCTTCTCCCCTCCCGGCCCTTCCACCTTTGAGGAGGCACAAAAGAGATGAGAAAATGCCTGAGAAAGGGACGGATGGTGTGGAAATAAATATCAGGGCATAGTTGGCGGTCAGCCCACGGAAGTGGCACTCACAGCTGCACCTCAGATGGAGCAAGTGCAATGCCGTCGTCGGAGAATCTCCGACTTCCTCGGAAGTGTACTGATTCGCAGCCTCCCCTGCCTTCAGAGAACACGGATGGGAGAGCTGGTGAAGTCCATGCACTGTATGTTTTGCATCTTATAGCTCTTTAACATGCTCAAAGGAGAGAACCTAACAGAGAAAGATGATTATAATTTTCTAAGGCACCCAGAAGGCAGAAATCTCTGCCCTGCCGTGCTAGCCAGGGGGTAGAAGTAATCTTTGAATAGAACAGAGAAGGTCGCTAACTTCAATTAAGCCGTCCTTTTCATGAAGACAAAGGAAGCACCCAGAGGTTTTGGGCAATCCCTTTGTTTTATGGAGGCAGTGAAAAGGCAGGCGAGGAAGAGGCGCAATCTTGCCAGTGCTTGTGACAAGCCTCGCAAATGGTCTTATTTTAAGGCAACACTGGTATTCCTCTTGCTACCCAGTTACAGGGAATGATGCCTAGAAAATGACACAGTCCCTGGGAGGCAGGATGCTCTGATTTTAGTCCACGTAGAAGTCGGCGTGCAAAGATCACTAAATGCCCGGTGCTGTGTGGATGGGTAGGATGAGTGAGCTGCCGCGGTGTCACGCAGCCACACAGCCACACCACCGCGGTGTCACGCAGCCACACCCCCCAGTGATGCCTGTGGGAGGAAAGGGTTGTACAAATAAGCTGCCTAACTCCCAAGGTTATAATGGAAACGGCCCCAGTCTCTGCGGATGATCTAGGCTGAAAGCCTTGCTACTGTTGGTTCTGATGTCAGTCGCTGTTAACTAATCACACTTCTGCCTCTACAATGACTTTGGTAAAAGGTAGGAAGAAAACCAAGGAGTCTCGCTGCTAATTTAAAAAATGGTGATGAGAGAACAAGAAAGGGAAGTCTGTGGGTGAGATCTGGATAAGCTGTCTGCGGATTTCGTTTGAGGATTGATTCTCCCTGTTAGGTGTGAGAACTAACTATCCACCCCCGCGGGTACCATTTACTCTGAAACAGAACCGACCCTCCAGCCAAGTGAGACATTTGTAAAGCAGTGCCATGCTGCTTATGTAAAAAGCACATTACCTTTCAAAGCAGGTGCTCCGGAAAAATTAAACTTGTGTCAAGATAGATGTTTTAATTTGTAATGGAAAGTTAACACAGATGGCGGTGAGGAAGGCTCTAAATTATCTTTTAATTGATTATTGGAACTTTCTATCGTGGTGCACACGCCCTCCAAGTGGCCAGCCCAGCAGGCACAGCGCTCAGCAGGTGCACTCAAAGGTTTCGGTGACGCCTGAGTGGCACTTTGCATGCGAACTTCAGCAAAAGATTAAGGAAAATACAGATTGCAAGGAAAGAGTTTTTGGAAAACTCAGCCTCTGTCTGAGGTACAGTCCGTGCTACACAGTGAGGGCATATGTGTGGGCACAACTCACTCGCACACACACGCAGAGGACGAGTTAAAGCACAGGGTCTGTGTTGTGGTACAATGAGTTAAGTTGCCACTCTCAGCACTGGCATCCCATATGCGCACCAGTTCGAGTCCTGGCTGCTCCGCTTCTGATCCAGCTCTCTGCTACTGTGCCTGGGAAGGCAGCAGAGGATGGCCAAGTGCTTGGGCCCCTCCACCCACATGGGAGATGCAGATGGAGTGCCAGGCTCCTGGCTTCAGCCTGGCCCAGCTGTTGGCCTGGCCACTGCAGCCATTTGAGGAGTGAACCAGTGGATGGAAGATCTCTCTGTGTCTCTCTCTCTTCCCCTATCACTCTTTCAAATAAGTAAGTAAATATTTAAGAAAAAGAAGGAATCAGAGCACCGTGAGCTCACACTTGTCTCTAGAAGCATCGCCCATTGGAAGGGCCAAGCCAATCCCTTAGATAAGTAGAGTGGTCACTCTTCTTAAGTGCCAAACATGTGCCAGGACCATGGCTCTCCCTTTGCCAGTATGATTTGTTTCTTTCTTTCTTTCTTTCTTTTTTTTTTTTTTTTTTTTGACAGGCAGAGTGGACAGTGAGAGAGAGAGAGAGAGAGAGAGAGAGAGGTCTTCCTTTTCCATTAGTTTATCCCCCAGTGGCCACTGCAGCCGGCGCGCTGCGGCCTTTGCACCACGCTGATCCGAAGCCAGGAGCCAGGTGCTTCTGGTCTCCCATGCGGGTGCAGGACCCAAGGGCCTAGGCCATCCTCCAGTGCACTCCCAGGCCACAGCAGGGAGCTGGACTGGAAGAGGAGCAACCGGGACAGAATCCAGCACCCCAACCGGGACTAGAACCCGGTGTGCCGGCGCCACGGGTGGAGGATTAGCCTAGTGAGCCGTGACGCCAGCCGCCAGTATGATTTCTATAATCTCCCCATAGCCATATTTGGGAAATTGCAATATCTTTATTTCACAAATAAAAAACAGAGAAGCACTTCACTACCAACCTACTGTGTGACCTTGAAAAGAGCCATAAGGTCGCTTGCGTTGAAGTGAGGCTTGTTTCCTGAACACTTGCTTCCCTTCGTCAGTAGAAATCGACTCTGGTTTTATGTCACATCTGTTGGTTTATTCCAAGGAATTGAGAAGCAAGTCACAGGAATAGCGTGCTTTTATTTAATTATAGTCTCTCCCTCACAAGAGCATGCTTTCTCTGCAAAGCTAAGGATAAAAACTGGGAAGGCTGACAGCGAGCAAGACGTTAGACACGGGCAAGGACAGCACAACCAGGCTGGAAAGCAAACCTGCTCAGGGCTGAATCACAAAAGCTTCCTGGGTTTTGTCCAGAGGGTGACACAGCACTTTGGAAGGACTTTCATTAGTAACTATTTACTACGGCACCCCTTCTGTCTCCAGGATGGACTGGAGCCCCAGCTCAGTCTCTTGAAGCTAAAATATTTTGGAAATTGCAGTCCTACTACATGTTAAAACTCCTAACAGTCTTTCTTCTGCAGGGAATTACGTTATAGAAAAGGCAGGTCCTGAAGCCCACGGACTTGCCCACGCCAGCATCCTTATTAGCCCTCCCCTGCTGTTCACTGCTACAGCTCCTCCAGCTCAAGGAAGAGACGCCCTAATCCACGCAGAGCAAGAGCGAAAGACGATGATCGCTCAGCACCCACAGCAGGAGCCCATGTAAAACTCTGCCTCTACAATACATTTTCACGTAAATCACCCATCTACCTTTGGCTGGTTTTCCCTGGGAGTTAAAGCTTTTACCTAACATGAAGCTGTTAATATCACCCTCTCTCTTCTCTTTTTCTCTGTTGCTCTTTGAAATCAATATAAAAATTTAACTTTTATATTTAAAATCACAATCACGTTATGCCAGAATACATCCTCTCTTTGAAAAACTTGAATATACGGTAGGCACTTGGCCTAGTGGCTCAGACACTTGCGTCCCACACTGAAGTACCTGGCAGTCCAGCTCCCAATTCTAGCTTGCTGCTATTGCTCATTTTGAAAGACAGCAGGTGATGGTTCAAGTGATGGAGTCCTGAATTAAGTCCTGATTGATCTGAAATAAGTATAGGGTTCCTGGTTTCAGCCTCACCAAGCCCTGGGAGTGCGCGCGCTCTCTCTCTCTCTCTCATAAATACATTTTAAAATTTTAAAAAACCTTAAATATGAAATGTATCCTCCATAAGTTTTTTCTCCTTCCCGACAAACAGAAAGTTCCTAATGAGAAAGTGTAAAATGCTTTTGGTGTGAGACCATCCAAAACACACACACTCAGGCAGACACAAACACATTTCTGCATCCGAAGGCTTGACAAAAATGGAGGAAGAGTTGTTTCAAAGGAGAAGTAGGATGCCTGAACAAATGATATCCCAAATGGTGCATGTGGCGCCGAGGAGGGAATTTCCGCCAGCACAAACCGCCCTTTGCCACAGGCAGGCGAGAGTCTCTGGGTTGGAATGAAGGCTGGCTTCCATCTCACCGAAATGCTCCCAGCCCAGCAGGTCCTGGCAGGAGTGGCCACACTCGCCTGGTGGCTGAGCACATCCACGGCCTGCAGACGGCTCTCTTCTGGGGTTCCAGCAGGCAGCTCAGGCAGCATCCTGAGAAGAGTGAAACGCGGGCTTCGGGAGGAGAGGGGCAGGGCCTGGGGAAGATGTACGCTTTGTGAAGTGCACCCTTTTTCAGGGGTGCCTTGCTGGAAGCCCCCCCACCCCCGACCCAGTAACAGAGCAAATCTCTTTGTTTCAGCAGCATGTCAAGGAATTCATAGACCAAGAGCCAGTGGTGCAAGAATTCCATGGATTCCTTTTTGACACTGAGCTATTTAGAGTGTGTTTCTGTCTGCATGCAGAAGCTAAATCTCATTACCACACATTTAGTCTAACTCCAGGTTTACCCCTCTAGCATATCCCAGCCCACGTTCCCTTTTATCCCAAGACAGATCCTCTTCTGCCCCGGGAAGAAAAATAAGCCACAGCCGTCCAATGGTGATGAGCCTCTGCGTGTTCCTGTGAACAAGCTTACCCACCCACCCCTACAGGCCCTGCTGAGTGCAATAGCGGGACTTCCTCCTGCTGCTCCAACCCAGACACATCCCACACGGGACTCATCACACTCCCTGCAAAGCCCAGTTCTCCTCTTAGTTCCCCAGATGACAAAGGACCACACCATCCACCCTTCACTGTCCAATCCAAAACCAAAATGTCATCTGTCTCCTCCCTCTTCCTCACTTCTTAGACCATCAGCCCAGCCCTGATCCTTTGACAACTGACATCTGTCCAGCCCATCTCCTTCCCTCCAGCTCCAGCATCGACAGCTCAGCCTTGAACTATACAACCTGTAGCCAGCGTGGGCTTTCCCAACAGAGCTCAGCTTGTGTTTCTCTTGGTTACAGCCTTTTCCGGTGGCTGTCCACAGCTTTCCAGAGTCCAAAGACCTTCCCAAGGTGTGGGAGGTCCATCAAGTTATGGTCCTTCTGTGTATCTCAGTCTTTATCCCTAGGCATGCCCCACCCTGCATTCTGTAGCCAACCAGTCTGAAGGCTAAGTGGCATCTCCAAAGCACCCATGCTTGGTAAATCTCTCTAGCCACCCATGCTTGGTAAATGCCCTTCTTTTGCCTAAAATAAGCATTTTCCACCCAACGTCTACTTGTCCTTAAGTCTCACTTAGCTTTCTGTACCAACATCCTTTTCTCTCAACGTTCTTTTGGGTGCTGTCTGTGTATGTCCTCATAACCTCTTTTAAGCTGCCATATGGATCCCACCATGTTGGCTTCTGGGTCCTGTGCATGCAGGGGTACTTCAAAGAGTTCACGCTAAAACAGAATTAAGTTTACTTTGAGACGAAATTTTTTTTAAAAAATCTACGAATAAGGTTTTCATAACATACATTTTCCATGAACTATCTGAAGTTCCCTGCTATTGTATCTGAAGATTTAGGCACAGAACCTGGAACACATTAGGTACTTAAATATCCATTGAGTGAATGAGTGAATGCCTCTTGAACGACTGAACCATGTACTTCTGATTATTTTAGCAATTGATAGTTCATCATTCTGCCTCCCACCACCACCCACCCTCACTCCCTGCCTTGTCTTTTATTGACATTGTCACTGATCTGGTCCCTCTGTGGTTCCTAACCTTGCCCTCCTTGGACCCTCTGGACTAGGTGTATGTATGTGACATCCCTACTGTTTGACCCTTGGAGTTCACACGGCCAGCCTTATTGCTCCCCAGTCCTCTCTTGGGTAGGCCCAGCCTCACAGAATCAATTTTTGGTCCCAGTCATTCTGATGGCCTATGCCTGGGCTGGTCACCACCCTACCTCTCTCCATCCATGATGTCATGAGTTGGGCATTTCAATACACACTCAGTTCCTGGAGCCCCTCCTCAATATTCAAACAAAATTACCCCATTTTTATCTTTTTAAATTGTGGCTGTGATGTTGGGGCCGGACACACACAGCTTTGTAGCAGATATGTCCTCTCCTGGCAAGAAATGAAGGCCAAAAAGAGATGCGTTGTGCTCTCAAGTCACAGGAGCCTCCAAAAGCAAGGCCGTGGCACCATTCCTCGTCTTCCTGCAGAGGAGCTGTAGGGATTTATCCAGAGCTGTTTGTATCAGAGAAACCCAGGGCGCAACATCCTGGGGGAATTTTTTTCTCTTGTGAACCAACTGTTGTGGGACAGTGTAAAAGAGGGCCATGCTGTTCCTGCAGAGGGAACTCTACGGCCATCCTGGCGACTGTGCTCAACAGCCCACCCCCAGCCTACGTGCCCAGTGTCACAGGCCAGCACTGTTAGGACACTGCAGTTGAGCACACTGCACCTCCGAGTCCTAGCAGCGGACCCTGAGACCTCGCTCATCCACCTCTCCAAGCACGATCCTCTGCTGCTTCCCTGTGTTTTCTATCGCTTCGGTCTTTATTCCTGCCCCTCTGACCTTGTTGCTTAAATACTGGACTTGACCCTACCTCTGCTACTCTTGATTTTATGCCTACAAATGCCCTTCCAAATGTATAACATGAGGTTTCCCTCTATGACTACTACTGACTCATTTTCCAGCTTAGGATTCCAGGGGCAGAGGAAGTGGGAGGGCGGGGAGGGGCCTGCTTCACTCTTTTGTAACAACCCACCGTAATGGAGATGAATCCACTCCTGCAAGACCCAGCCTACTCCATGAGACCGGCATTAATCCATGGGTGAGGGTGGAGCCCTCATGACGTAATAATCACTGTCTCAACACCACCACACTGGAGACCAAGCTTCCAGAACGTGATCCTTTGGGGACAAACTACTTCCAAATCACAGCACCTGAGCTTGTGTAGACAGAGACCTGAGGGTAATGCTAGAGGCCAGCTAGGTTGTAATTGACAGATAGAATGAATCAGCTAGCTTTTGAAGAATATTCTGTCTCCTATTTATGCCACTCCTGGATACGCTACTGTCTCCATCTAGGGAATTTTTTATCTAGAAGTTTCAAAAATTTTTTTTAAATTTATTTGAAAGGCAGAGTTACAGAGAGAGAGAGAGAGAGAGAGAGAGAGAGATCTTCCATTCACCAGTTCACTCCCCAAATGGCTAAAATGGCCGACCCTGGGCTGATCTGAAGCCAGGAATGAGGAGATTCACCCAGGTCTCCCATGTGGGTGGCAGGGCCCAAGCACTTGGGCCATTTTCCACTGCCTTCCCAGGTGCACTAGCAGGGAGCTGCATCAGAAGTGGAGCAGCTGGGAATCAAACCAGCTCCCATATGGGATGCTGGAACTGCTACACCACAGCACCAGCCACAACATTCAACATTCTTAAAGGACACAAGGTGGAACTGAAAATACTGCATCAGACACCACAAAAATGTGGAACAGCCTTTAAGAAGGAAGCTGGACTCTTGATCTCAACAGCTGTTAAAAGTCATCCTTTTTCCAATTCCTTCACCTGCTCACCCGATTGCTTGTAAATGAAGATGCCAGATCTCAAGGAGAAGAGGGCGCAAAAAATAGAATGCCATTTTTTTCTTCTCCACTGTCTCACAGATAATGATGTGGGAGCATCCCTCAGTATAAACGACCAGTAAATTAAAAGCTTAACTGGAAGCCTATAAAAGGCCATCTTCACTCCCTCTTGTCTACTCCCTTTCTCATACAGTACACAACACTACTTGAGAGAAGGCCCCCAAAATTATCTCTAGCCAACTCAATTGCTAGAGCCAATTATTTGGTGAGAGGTCTTTTGTTAAGCCTCAAGCTTTTGATTGGTGAGTTTAATTTAAAGAGATTCCTCCTTCTCTTAAGACTGAACCACATCAAATGGTGTCTTTGCTTCTCAAGGCAAGAGAGAGTATTTATAAACTGAAAGGGGTCTTGAAAACCCAAGACAAATTTAAGACTTTTAAAAGTTATCTTAAGGCCGGCGCCGCGGCTCAATAGGCTAATCCTCCACCTTGCGGCACCAGCACACCAGGTTCTAGTCCCGGTCGGGGCGCCGGATTCTGTCCCGGTTGCCCCTCTTACAGGCCAGCTCTCTGCTATGGCCAGGGAGTGCAGTGGAGGATGGCCCAAGTGCTTGGGCCCTGCACCCCATGGGAGACCAGGAGAAGTACCTGGCTCCTGCCTTCGAATCAGTGCGGTGCGCCAGCTGCAGCACGCCGGCCGCGGCGGCCATTGGAGGGTGAACCAATGGCAAAAGACCTTTCTCTGTCTCTCTCTCACTGTCCACTCTGCCTGTCAAAAAAAAAAAAAAGGTTATCTTAGACCATACTTCCACCCCAATACTCTCCATGGCGTGATTAATCTAAACCACAAAAGCCATAACGCAAAGTCAAGTGTTCCGAAGGATTCACTCTGTGAATTTAGAACTTGACAAAGAAATAGAAATATTCATAACAACTAGGTCACACATCAGCTCCTTATTCTGGTTAGGATCAATTAGGAGGAAATATGCGGAAAGGAAAACACTTAAATGACCATACCACCTGATTTAGCTGCTTTGGCTAAACCTCTGCCCAAGTACATGCCCTGGAATCTGGAGACAGGGAGCCATGGGACCCTTCTTGTACCCTGTTACTGGACAACTGATTAAAAGAAGGCAGCCAGAGTCTCCTTCAAGGACATTTGTGTTCAGACACCAACACTGCAGAACTTAGCCCAACTGCAGGGCTCAGAAAATTATGCAAACCAGCTGAGCCTCTGACCCCTACTTTCTGAAATTGGTGCAGTAAATCCATGAGTTTGGGGAGAGTGACAAAGGCAGAGAGGAGAGAGGAGTACCTCAGAGCTTTCTGGTTCCACTATCTACACTTCCTACAAAATACCATTAGAGCCCCTGAATTAAACTGCTTCTCACATGTGCTTCCTTAGATTTCTGCCCCTTGCCACCCAGAGATGCCTGATCACACTGCATATCCTCCGTGAGTCCCTTTGTTATGATTCACAAATCCCTGGGTTAAACCACACCTTTGGGCAATTATTATGTATTTCAACAAAAACCCAATTCTTACAAATGCTCTGGCTCCCATGGTTTTGTGACTATGGAATTTTATTTTTTTTTATTTTTTTTTATTTTTTTTTTTTTATTATTTTTGACAGGCAGAGTGGACAGTGAGAGAGAGAGACAGAGAGAGAAAGGTCTTACTTTGCCGTTGGTTCACCCTCCAATGGCCGCCGCTGCAGCCGGCGCACCGCGCTGATCCGATGGCAGGAGCCAGGATCCAGGTGCTTTTCCTGGTCTCCCATGGGGTGCAGGGCCCAAGCACCTGGGCCATCCTCCACTGCACTCCCTGGCCATAGCAGAGAGCTGGCCTGGAAGAGGGGCAACCGGGACAGAATCCGGCGCCCCAACCGGGACTAGAACCCGGTGTGCCGGCGCCGCAAGGTGGAGGATTAGCCTATTGAGCCACGGCGCCAGCCAGACTATGGAATTTTATTACACAAATGACAAAGCTGGAAACCACATCCCCAGGTTTTCAAGATTCTGTAACACAACAATGTCTATCAAATCCCTTTCCTGTTTTAAAAAAGCAGCAGCAAAAAAGAAACATTATGAACCTACTGAGAGTAACACTGATGCCCAAGCCCCCTACACACACACACACACACACACACACACACAACCACTACTACTTACTCTTTATCACACCTGCCTTTTTCAGTTGTCTGGGATTTCGGGTGGTTTTCTTTTGTTTTGTGCTTTGGCAAGTGGTTGGCAAGCTCAACAGGTTTTGCTGAATTTTGCAGATTGGAAACAGCAACTAACTGGAATCCTTGATGGTAAAACAGAATTGTGCAGAAGGCACTTCCCTTCTCCTTCTTTGTCTTTGCACAGTCAAACAGAATCAATGGCATTTAGGAATAAGGACCAGAATAAGCGAATGTGGTGATTACTCTTTTACACGTGTATGTTTAGTTCTTTATGCCTCGGTCAAAGAGAATGTCACTAGTATGAACTCTTATTAGAAGCTGTTAAAATTTCATAAAATTGTCATGATGTAAGATTCTTCTCTGTAAGGACGTTTGCGGCAAGGAGTTGCTCTCGTGTGCTGGTTAACTGACGTGGTATGGCAGGCCTTTCTCAAGCACTCCATACAAATGCTCAAACACACCCAACTGGGCCTGCTTGCTCCTGAGCATTCGGCAAACTGCAACCAACGTGTACTTGCTTTACCATAAGAATTGAGCTTTTAAATCTGCAGCAAGATATTAAATAAGACTTTTCCTAGAGTTGCCAGATGAAATTCAGTATGGCAGTATGAAATTCAGTCATTTTAGATAAACAACAAATGTCACAGAGGACACGGTATACTTTAAAAACTTTTATTTGCCAAATCTAGCAAATTTAACTTATCTTCTTGTCTCAAACAAATCCCACTGACCCTCCAACACTGAAACCATTGAGTTTTTTTGTTTTTTGTTTTTTTTTTTTCCTTTTATTTAATGAATATAAATATCCAAAGTACAGCTTATGGAGTACAATGCCTTCCCCCCCATAACGTCCCTTCCACCCGCAACCCTCCCCTTTCCCACTCCCTCTCCCCTTCCATTCACATCAAGATTCATTTTCGATTCTCTTTATATACAGATCAGTTTAGCATACATTAAGTAAAGATTTCAACAGTTTCCTCCCACACAGAAACATAAAGTGAAAAATACTGTTTGAGTACTAGTTATAGCATTAAATCTCAATGTACAGCACACTAAGGACAAAGATCCTACATGAGAAGCAAGTGCACAGTGACTCCTGTTGTTGACTTAACAAATTGACACTCTTGTTTATGGCATCAGTAATCACCCTAGGCTCCTGTCATGAGCTGCCAAGGCTATGGAAGCCCCCTGAGTTCACCGACTCTGATCATATTTAGACAAGGCCATGGTCAAAGTGGAAGTTCTCTCCTCCCTTCAGAGAAAGGTACTTCCTTCTTTGATGACCCGTTCTTTCCACTGGGATCTCACTCGTGGAGATCTTTCATTTAGGTTTTTTTTTTTCCCCAGAGTGTCTTGGCTTTCCATGCCTGAAATACTCTCATGGGCTTTTCAGCCAAATCTGCATGCCTTAAGGGCTGATTCTGAGGCCAGAGTGCTGTTTAGGACATCTGCCATTCTATGGGTCTGCTGTGTATCTCACTTCCCATGTTGGATCGTTCTCTCCCTTTTTTATTCTATCAGCTAGTATTTGCAGACACTATTCTTGTTTATGTGATCCCTTTGGTTCTTAGTCCTATCATTATGATCAATTGTGAACAGAAATTGATCACTGGGACTAGTGAGATGGCATTGCTACATGCCACCTTGATGGGATTGAATTGGAATCCCCTGGTATGTTTCTAACTCTACCGTTTGGGGCAAGTCAGCTTGAGCATGTCCCGAATTGCACATCTCTTCCCTCTCTTATTCCCACTCTTATATTTAACAGGGATCACTTTTCAGTTAAGTTTCAGCACTTAAGAAGAATTGTGTATTGATTAGAGTATTCAACCAAAAGTATTAAGTAAAACAAACAAAAACAAATACTAAGAGGGATAACATATTAAGTTGCTCATCAACAGTCAGGGTGAGGGCTGATCAAGTCACCATTGAGTTTTAATATTCCTAAGAAAGCTGCTGGACATGCCTGGCCCCCAGGTCAGATTTGAGGATTCTGCCAGAGCCTTTGCTGGGGGGTCCCTTCATCCTCCACCTCTTTGCTACACTCCTGCAAGATTAATCTTTCCGAGGTTCTACTTCCACATCTATCATCTGCTATCACCTGCAAACTCCACTGATCCAGGGCCACGTGCTGTTTGTCCCTATTTCCTCAGAACCCTGAGAACACAGAGCAGATGTCCAATAAATGTTCCCTGAGATGAAATATTTGCCTGTGGCTTTCTGCTTCAGTTCCAGGCTTTTCTCCCTGTCGTGGAGAGCCCTCACAATCAAGTTTCAGCTGGACAGCCTCATCCTTTTAATTTCTTCCCAAGGAGAGCCTTCTTGCTTATTAAGCTTTGCTCTTGCAAATGAGTTCCACTCCTTCTCTTCCACTCAAATGAATTCCACTCCTTCTGCCCGTTTGTCTCATGTGGGAACCCATCCTGCACGTCTTATCTCTGCCCCTTGAGCCTTTGCCCACACTTTCTCAGAAAGGCAGTTCAAGCACCACAACTTTTTTTTTTTTTTTTTTGGATTATTGCCCCCAATGCCGTCTCTGTTTCATCCAACTGACCACAGAGCATAGACAGTTTTCCCTCCAGTGGTTTGCTGTTTGAACTGTTATTCAGTCCCACCAACTTTGAGGCCCTTAAAATCAAGGAATGTGTTATATATGTCTCTTGTCTGTCCCACTGGCATAATGCTTGCCCAGTAGATACGCCCCACAGAAAGTACTGGGTATTATTTCCATCCCTTCCAGCATCTTCCATCAAATCACAATTTGTGGTTTAGAATCTCCATAAGCAACTAGAGAACAAGGTATTGAGTGCTTCCATTGCTCAGCTTCTCAACTCCCACCCAACCAATACCCAAATGCTCTAGTTTAGAACAGGCTGCTAGGTTCTGGGCCTTGGGTTACTTTAGCTGATGGGCTCCCATGAGCTAAATCCTGTATACTAAAGATATTTTTTAAAAATCTATTTCATTAAAATACAATGCTTAGGAATTTGTTTAGGGAAAGCACTACTTTTTTGGACCCCAAAAAATTTTCATCAATTCAAAATTTTAGAATCCCATCTCGTTTTGATGTGCATTGTTCTAATAGAAGTTGGACATCTTCATGTTTATCAGACATTTGTTTTTCTTCTTCTTTTATTTACTAATTCATATAAAATATATTCAGCTGTGTTCTGGTTTGGGTTCAATTTGAAATCTGAACTTGAGATGACTTTTGGGAGTAAATACCCCAGGTGTCATCGTTGAAGTATAATGTTAGAGAAGACAGATCATGGAGCGCGGTAGATGTGAAAAGCCAACTGGGGTTGTCAAAAATACGTGTTTGCAAGGTTAGTTTTCCAGAATTACCCTTTATCACTGGCCAAGTGAATCACAAATGAACAACTTAAAACCTAATCTTAAGCCCTGTGCTCACATTAGACGTTATGGGATTTTGTTGGGGTAAACTAAATCAGATTTCCAAGAATCAAACATATTGGTAAGTGGGAAATGTCCAGAAGGCAATATCAATAAAGCTGTGTCTGCCACTCCAACTTGACACTGAGACAGAGACAAATCTGGCAGGGGATAGTGGCTACACTGGGCTCTGCAGAGCTGACAGTGGTCCCAAGTAATGAAATCGTAGCATCTGCTCTGGCTGAGTATAAGTTGTTCAGAGCAATTTTTCTGGCTACAGGGCCAAAGTCAGCACTACCCACTGCAGATTTGAGCATCAGGAATGTTGACACAGAGTTCAACATGAAGCAAACTAAGACACGTTGTTGTAAGCCAACCATTATATTAGCTGGGTAGGAAATCGTTTTTAGAGATGACAACAGGCCAGGATACATCATTCCACTTTGTTATGGAAAGATGTTCTTAGGGCATGACTATAGATAAGTGTGCTGAACTATCATGGCCAGACACCAGGACTCTTAATACCATAACTAAGAAATGTTGAATACATAGCACTCTGCAAGGAGGAGTGATCCTGCCTTATCTGCCCAGTTTGGAGACGACGAAAACTATGCATGATCCTTCACAAAGCAAGAACGGGGAGCAGGCAATGAGAATAACCCTCCACCATGCTGAGATCTCTTTCCAGCTCTGATATCATTCAGGGAGGCAATGAGGTTACCAGTGATGCCTCTCTCAACCCCAAATCTCGACCGTCAAAATAATATTAGTAGTAATAATAATAATAGCAGCCACAACAAGGACAGTGCCTTTTCTATGCCAGGGACGGTGCTTTATTTAGCACTTAACATAATCCCATAAGATAGGGCGGACCATTGAGGAAATGACTCGTGGTGTGGCATAAATTCCCAGAGGCCCTTCAGATCTCTGGAGCTTCTGCAGACGTGGGTGAGAGTCTGCGTCCTCAGTTACAGAGCAGACTCAACCCCAGCATCCCGTGCAATACTTGGTGTGAGTCCAGCCTTTGCCTGCATTTCTGCTTCATTATTTCTTCTTCCCTGGTCTTGATTGAATTTCTGTGTGGCCATATAAGGCAATTAGCCCTATAAATGAACCCCATCAAATGTTGAATGGGAACGCTTCCAAACTCAGTCTTAAAAGGTTGAGAGAGGGAAGACTGTGACAAAACACTCTGTCACCTCCGATGCATAGTGAGAAAATCCAGCCCGCTATCTAGAAACTACTCTAAAAAATCCTTGTTTGCATGGCTGTGCTATTCTCAAATGGCTGTTTTTATGATCAACTCCTATTCCAAGTGACAAACGGGAAACAAAACTCTTGAACTTCTGTGCAAAACAATCACCAAGTTTTGTTTTACCGTGGTGACTCAGAGAATTGCAGTTACATTGTCTTGACCTCAGAAGTCTTTGTTTCTGAAAGTAACTACAACTAAACTTTTTTCTTCTCCACTGAAGGGATGTTTGGTGGTCTGTCCTAGGGCAGAATCAATCCAGAGTACATGGCAATCACTTTCTTCCTTATTCTTACAGTTTGGATTGTCAACTCTGATTCTGGGGTCTTTGGATCCATTGGTTAAAAGTTAGGAATTCCACTGTGTGCTCATCAACACATTGCATTCCCTTTTGAGATCTGGCTTTGTCACTTAGTCATGAGATAATGTTAAAATAATGTGGCAGAAGAACTGCAGTAAAAAAGGGGCCAGCACTCTGGTATAGTAGGCTAAGCCTCCGCCTGTGACACCAGCATCCCATATGGGTGCTGGTTTGTGTCCTGGCTGCTTCTCTTCCAATCCAGCTCTCTGCTTATGGCCAGGGAAAGCAGCAGCAGATGGCCCAAGCACTTGGGCCCCTGCACCTATGTGGGAGACCTGGAAGAAGCTCCTGGCTCCTGGCTTTGAATCACTCCAGCTCCAGCCATTGCAGCCATCTGGGGGAGTGAACCAGAATATGGAAGACCCCTTTCTGTCTCTCCCTCTCTTAATCTGTAGCTCTACCTCACAAATAAATAAATAAAAATCTTTTAAAAATGTAATTGCGACAAAGTTAAATAATCTATTGGAGACTTCATTAGGAAATGGACATCAAAAGAAGATTTTATTCATCTGGGAAGCCTTTAGTGGGCACCATTCCACGGACTGCAGACAGTGAAGGCTGACACATGGAGAGATTACCACAATCCTTGGAAGCATGTGGACCTCGCTTTTGCTGGACTGGGGTCTTCTGGATCTCAAAGGTGACTTGGCTTCTCTTTAATTTTGTTTTGAGACTATTGACACACGCGTAGTTGTTCCCAATTTTCCCCACTGGTAACATCATCCATAACTGTAGTGTATTATCACAACCAGGACATCGACGTTGACTGAATCCACCTAACTTAATCATAGTTCATCCATTCTGCAAGCACTACCTGTGGATGTGTGTATGTGTGTGTGTGTGTGTGTGTGTGTGAGTGTGTGTGTGGGTGGGTGTGTTTAGCTCTATGCAATTTTATTGTGTGTGTAGATTTGTGTGACTAACACAGTCAAGACACGGAAAAGCTCCAGGGCATCCCCTAATTTATTCCCTGTCTGCATGAGTTTTTTTCATTGTAAGAATGCTTTGTTTTCGAATGGAATTATACAGTGTAAGCTGTTCGTTTTTGCTTTTCTTACTAAGTATCGTTTGCCTGAGAACCATAAAAGTTGTTGCATAAATCAATAATTCATTCCTTTTTCTTGCTGAGTGGTATTCCAAGGTATAGATATAACACAATTTGTTTTTTGTTTTTTGGTTTATTTTTTATTTTTATTGACAGACAGAGTGGACAGTGAGAGAGAGAGAGACACAGAGAAAGAGAGAGAAAGGTCTTCCTTTTGCTATTGGTTCACCCTCCAATGGCCGCCACAGCCAGCGTGCTGCGGCCGGCACATCACGCTGATCCGAAGGCAGGAGCCAGGTGCTTCTCCTGGTCTCCCAGGCGGGTGCAGGGCCCAAGGACTTGGGCCATCCTCCACTGCACTTCCGGGCCATAGCAGAGAGCTGGCCTGGAAGAGGGGCAACCGGGACAGAATCCAGCGGCCCGACCTGGACTAGAACCCAGTGTGCCAGCGCTGCAGGCAGAGGATTAGCCTATTGAGCCGCGGTGCTGGCAGATATAACACAATTTGTTCAATCACTCACACACGGAAACACATCTGGGCTGTTTCCAATTTGGAGCTGCTGTGAACATTTGTGAGTGAATTTTTGTGTGAACATAATTTTCATTATCTGTGATAAATGTCCAAGAGAACAATTCCTAGGTTGTGTGGTAAGTGTATTTTTAATTTTATAAGAGACTGCCAAGTGATTTTTCTACAGTGGTTGTACCGTTTTTCATCACCACAGCCATGCACAGGCAGCCTACTTTCTCCACACTCCTGCCAGCATTTGGTAATACTGTTGCTTTTAGAAGTTATTCCAGTCATTCTGATTGGTGTAGTATACGTCACTGTGGATTTAATTTGCATTCCCCAGATGGCAGATGATGTTGTACATCTTTTCATGTGCTTATTGGCCATCTGTACGTTCTCTTCAGCAAAACGTCTGTTCATGTATTTTGCCCATTTTCTAATTGGATTATTTGTTTAAATTTTATGGTTCAATTTTAAGAGTTCTTTATGTATTTTAGATACAAATCCTTTGTCAAATTTGTGGTTTACAAATATTTTCTCCAGTCTGTAGTTTGCATTCTTATCCTGTCAACAGAGTCTTTCACAGCAAGGCTCCTTTGATCAGTTTTTGCTCCTGTGGACCAAGCTTTGGGTACCAAGTCTAAGAACTCTTTGCTAAGCTTTGCTGGGTTTGGAAGATTTTCCACTCTGCTTTTCCCCAAAAGTTTTTTAGTTTTCATTTTACATATAAACCTATTGTGCACTTTGAGTTAATTTTTATATAAGGTATGGAGTTCAGGATGAGGTTTTTTTTTTTTTTTTTTTTTCTGTTTTTCTTTTCCTTAAGAGTGTCCAATTGCTCCAGCAGCATTTGTTGAAGAGATGATTTTCATCCCGCCTGGATGGTTTTTCCACTCTTGTCAAACATCAGTGAGGCACACCCCTGTGGGTCAGTAGATGAGTTCTCTTTTTGATACCACTGATCTATGTGCCTACCCCTCCAGCAATTCCCTCTGTCTTGGTTACTAGAACTATATAGCAAGTGTTAAGATCAAGTAAGGAGCCAGCCTTGTGGTACAGTGGGTTAAGTGCTGCTTGCACCACCAGCTTCCTATATCAGAGCGTCAGTTCAAGTCCCAGATGCTCCACTTCTCATCCAGCTCCCACCTGGGAAACAGCAGATGATAACTCAAGAGCTTGGGCCCCAGCCACCCACTGGAGACCTGGATGGAGTTCCTGGCATTTAGCTTGGCCTCGCTCAGCCCCAGCCATTGCAGTTATTTGAGGAGTGAACCAGTGAATGAAATATCTCTTTATCTCTGTCTCTCCCTTTCTCTCTGTCACTCTACCTTTCAAATAAATGAAATAAATCTTTTCTTAGAAAAACATTAGGTAGAATGATTACCTCTAAATTCTGCTTCTTCCTGACATTATCTATTCGAAGTCCTGTGTATTTTCACATAGGTTTTAAAATAAGTTTATATCTATTTTAAAAAGCACAGTGTGCTGTACAATCACTTAATTGGGCCCTTGCATAAAATGATACACAAAAATTAATACATAAGTGGATCAAAGACTTAAATGTAAACCCTAAAACCATAAAATTCCTAGAAGAAAACATGGGCAACATGGGAAGCAGACACATAGAATGACAAATACCCAAAACAGCATCCTGATCTCAGAATCAGCCCTAAGGCCTGACTGAAAACACCATGACAGCATTTCAGGCATGGAAAGCCAAGACCTAGTGGCAAAAACAGTTCTGAATGAAGGATCTCTGTGAGTGAGATCCCAGTGGAAAGAAAGGGCCATCAAAGAAGGATGCACTTTTCTCTGAAGGGAGGAGAGAACTTCCCCTTTGACTATGGCCCTGTCTAAAAACTGACGGAATTTGTGAACTCAAAAGATTTCCATAGCCTTGGCAGCTCATGTCAAGAGCCTCAGGTGAGCACTGACATCATAAATAAGAGTGTCAGTTACATCAACAACAGGAGTCACTGTGCACTTGCTCCCCATGCTGGACCCCTGTCCTTAATGAGTTGTACTATAAGAATTAACAGTAAAACTTGTCTTCAAACTGTAGTTAATACTTTGTGTGTCTATGTGGCTACAAATAATTGAAATCTCTCCTTAGTAAAGAGTTGGTCTTCTGTATATAAAGTCAATTAAAAACAGATTTTAATGGAAAATGGAATGGGAGAGGGAGTGCAAGGTGGGAAGGGAGTGTGGGTGGGAGGGAATGTGGGGAAGGAACACTATACATACGAAAATTTCTATTCATTAAATAAAAATCTTAAAAAAGCTTCATATCACTGGATTCAGCAATATTTCTTGGATATGACATAAAAGGCCCAAGAAACAACAGAAAAAATGAATGAATTAGGATTTACGAGAAGTTTTTTAAATTGTGCATCGAAAGACACCATAAGATTTTAAAAGAAGGAAGTATACAGAATGAGAAACAATATTTATATATTATATATCTGATGAAAATTAATGATCTTTATGAAGATTATGATATTTGGAGAACTCCTGCATCCTAAATTTGAACCCCACAAAGCCCAATTTAAGAATTAGAAAGTGATTTTAATAGGCATTTCTTCAAGGAATATATATAAATGGGAGCCAGCACTGTGGAGTAGTAGGTAAAGCATCCCATATGGAACCGGTTCACGTCCCAGCTGCTGCATTTCAGATCCAGCTCCCTGCTGATGAGCCTGGGAAAAGCAGCAGAAGGTGGCCCAAGTGCTTGGGCCCTGCATCCACGTGGGAGACCGGGAAGAAGCTCCTGGCTCCTGGTTTCTGTCTGGCATAGCTCTGGTGGTTGCAGCCATCTGGGGCGTGAACCCGTGGGCTGGAAGATCTTTCCCTTTGTCTCTCCCTCCCTTTCCATAACTCTTTCAAATAAATAAACCTTTTTTAAAGAAAGAAGATAATAGAAATGGCCACTAAGTACATGAAAAGATGCTCAACATCACTCATCATCAGGGAAATGCAAATCGAAACTGCAGTAAGATCCTGTGTCGCGTTCATTAGCTATCAGTAAAACATAAACAACAAGCCAGGAATGTGGAGAAACTGCAAGCCTGTGCCCTGTTGGTGGGAATGCAAAGTCACACAGCCTCTGTGCCAAACAGTGGGGCAGTTCCTCATAAAAGTGAAAAATAGAGTAACCATATAATCCAGTAATTCTGCGCTTACAGCCGAAAGAATTCAAAGCAGGCTCTCCAAGAGATATTTGTACACCCATGTACTTAGCAGCAAAATCAGGGAAGCTATCCAGGTGTCCATCAACAGATGAATGGAAAAAGAAAATGCGGTATACAGTCAGCCCTCTTTCTACACTGCTGCTACACTCGTGATTCAAGCAGCCTTGTATGGAAAATATTTAGGGGGCAGGCATTTGGTGAAGCAGTTAACATGCCACCTGAGATTCCCATATCCATACTGAAGTGTTTGGTTTTGAGTCTCGCCTCTGCTTCTGATCCAGCTCTGTGCTAATGAACACTCTTGGAGGTTGGGTAATGGCTCAAGCTCTTGAGTCCCTCACTGATGTAGGAGATGTGGATTGAGTTCTTGTCTCCTGCCTTCAGCCTGGCTCCATTCCATATGTTGCATGCTTTTAGGAGAGTGTACAAGAAGATAAAAGATTTCTCTCTCTCTCTCTCTCTCTCTCTCTCTCTCCCCCTCACCATCCCTACATTAAAATAAATATATTAATATTTTTTAAAAGAAAGTATTTGGAAACAAATTGCACACTGAATGTGAACAGACCTTTTTTTTCCTTGTAATTAGTCCCTAAGCAATACAGGAGAACAATTACTTAGATAGTACTTATGTTGTATTAGTTATTAAAAATAGTCTAGAGTTAAAGGACACAGTGGGATGTGCATAGGGACTTTGGAATCCATAGATTTTGCTGTGGGGCGGGGGAGTGGGGGTGTCCTGGAACCATTCCCCTGAGAATACAGAGGAACAGCCGCACAATGGGCTAAAACACTACATTGAAAGAAGGGAACTTCTTTTTTTTTAAGATTTATTTATTTTATTTGAAAGTCTGAGATAGAGAGAGAGAGAGAGAGAGAGAGAGAGAGAGAGAGATCTTCTACCCACTGATTGATTTTCCAGATGGCTACCACAGTTGTGGCTGGACCAAGCCAAAGCCAGGACCAGGAGCCAGGATCTAGGAGCTTCTTTCAGGTCTCCCACGTGGGTGGCAGGGGCCCAGGTACTTGAGCCATTTTCCGCTGCTTTCCCAGGCCATTGGAGGGAGCTGGATTGGAAGGGGAGCAGCCAGGACACAAACCCAGGCCCGTATGGAATGCCAGCCTCACCTGCAGTGGGCTTTACCTGCTACACCACAATGGCAGCCCAAAAGGAAGGGATTTCTTACACATAACACATATGGAGGAACTTCGTGGGCATTGTGTGAAATGGAGTAAGTCAATCACACCAGAGGAAAACCAAAAAAAAAAAATGTGTGATTTCATTTACCTGAAGTACCTGGCAGTGCCAAATTCATGGAGACAGAAGTTAGAGTGGTGACTGCCAGGGCGCTGGGAGGAGGGGAGAACAGCATTGTCCAACGCGTGCAGTGTTAGTTTTACCATATGGAAATGAGGGACTAAGCACAGAAGTGGACAAGGGTGTTGAGTGCTTTCCAGCAGTCACTGGCTCCACCCCACCTTGCGTGCCAACCCAGCACACTCAGTTTCCCATGATGCACCTGAGTCTCCCCTCCAGAAAGAAGATGCCTTTAGCAGGTGTGCACTGAGCTTCACATGCAGACCCCATGAAAACCTTCCCTGAGGACGTGATCCATACAGAACCCCACCAAACTCCACCAATTATTGGGGACCCAATAAAGGGGGCCACTGAACCAAGGTGGGATGCATTTTTCTCTCCAGGAGGCACCTTCTCCACATGGTGTACAGCTCCCCTCAGGGGGCTTCCTGTGTTCACCTCTGAACGTGCACTCATTTGCTCTCTGCAGATAAATCCTGCTCTCGTTCTTGTACTTTCTCTGTCTCTACACTGAATTCTTATCTCACATAAAGGCAAGAACCTGGAATAAAATAGTTGGGCCCCTTACCCCCACCACATAAAGTGGTGATCCAGCCCACAACACAAACTGTCATGGAGATGGATGAAGGGATGGTTGCTCATCATTGTTAACGTATTTAATACCACTGAACTGTACACTTAAAATTAGTTAAGGTGGTCAATTTTGTGTTGTGTGTTTTTCACTACAATGAAAAAAAGTTCAAAAGAGAAGAAAACAACATACTGAGATTTTGCTAGAATTGTACTGAGCTGATAAATGGATTCAGGGACAATTGATACTTGTGTTGAGTCTTGCAGTCTTAGAAAAGATCAATCAACAAATCTAGAAAAATCTTCTAAAAAGCATGTCCCACCTGTGTTTCCCACACCCCAGATGAAATCAAGGTGATATCAGGAGAGGGTAGGAAGATTTGGCCACCGGAAAGGGCTGAAAGTCCATTCTAATTTTTGCTCAATTTATGCATTCTCTCGCAATGGCCATTCACCCAGAAACAGAGTGACTCACCTGGTCCATCAGGTTGAAAGGTCTTGTTAAAATGCAGGCATCTGAAGGCTGTGACATTCCTTGAATTTGCTGGAATCTAGCACAACTTTCTTGTTAGCATTTAGGCTGTCACACTGGTTGTGGACACACCCAAGCTCCTCACGTAACCTCAGGAGTGAAGTTTTTCATTGACAAAAGGGAGCTAATGGTTCTCATCTCACACTTGAGTGAGGTTTTATGAAGTACTGGGTGCCTTCTTTGTTGTCTATATACTGTTACAATCCCTCTGCCGTCTCATAGGCACCAAGACTGTGCAGTGGAGTCCCACATTCTGTTTAGGTATTCTTGGAGAAGAAATCCGGAGTGAGCTGCTCTGCAAAAAAAGAAGAGAAATGGAAGACTTTGGGTCATTCAGGGCTAGAAGAGAAGAAGAGACCTTCCCCCAGAGGGAGAGCTTCATATTAAAGCAGATGTGGCTACAAGACTAAAGCAGGGGCTGGCACTGTGGCGTAGTGGGTTAAAGCCCCGGCCTGAAGCTCCAGCATCTCATATGGGCGCCGGTTGGAGACCCAGCTGCTCCACTTCCGATCCAGCTCTCTGCTCATGGCCTGGGAAAGCAGTAGAAGATGGCTCAAGTACTTGGGCTCCTGCATCCATGTGGGAGAACTGGAAGAAGCTCCTGGCTCCTGGCTTCGGATCAACGCAGTTCCAGCCATTGCAGCCAGTTGGGAAGTGAACCATCAGACGGAAGACCCCCACCCCACCCCCCGCCACACCTCTCCTCTCTCTGTGTAACTCTGACTTTCAAATAAATAAACAAATCTTTTTTAAAAAGAAAAAAAGGCTAAAGCAGATTCAAGGCAGGGAAGCCCAAGTGGCAAAGGAAGCCAGAAGGACACAAGCATCTGCCCTACTCACATCCCCACCCTAAATCTTGGATTTAAAGCTCCATGGACCGTATAATTCAAGCACTAAAGGCAAGTTTGTATAGATCTCAAGTTTATGCATATATATACAGGCAGGAATGTCTTCAGCTGATTTCTGGATTATATATATTTGCATTCATATAT
Source organism: Oryctolagus cuniculus (assembly GCF_964237555.1). Classification (NCBI taxonomy): domain Eukaryota; kingdom Metazoa; phylum Chordata; class Mammalia; order Lagomorpha; family Leporidae; genus Oryctolagus; species Oryctolagus cuniculus. Next base: position 167,925,331 of record NC_091435.1, read on the forward strand.
GAACAACAATAGAATAATGAAATCTCCAGTCCTTGGGTGGTTTTCTCAAGCAGAAAAGGGGGGAAGGTTCTTTGTTCTGCTATTCCAGTTTTGATCTTTCATTCATTCTCTAAGGGCATAAGTGATTGTTTGTAAATGCTTCCATCAGTTAAACCACTCTTGAGAGTTTTTTTGCTTGTAGTCGTTGTTTCCTGCTGTGGATTTTAACACAGAAGCCATTCCTTTTGAACCAGAAGTAGTGACAACCAGCACCCAACTGCCCATCTGTTAGATTCCTTTGTTTGCGGGCTCTTTTGCTTATATTCACGTAGAGTACACAATTCATTATAAGCCTGAACTGTGTGTGTCTGCTGGGTAAGAGAACCCGAGGAGAGACTGGAACAGGAGGTTTGCTACTGTGTGGTCCAGCCATCCCAGCCACATTCAAGCACGCAAATCTAAAGCAAGAGCAGGCAAACCTGCCCACAACCTCTGGAGTGGCTATAGGGGAAAAGGCAGGGTGTGTGCGTCAGATTCCCTTTCTTGGGTATTTGAAAACACAAAAGCCTGAGAGAAAAAGAAAGTCAGGAGACTGCTGTAGAGGCCCTGAGGAGTCATGAGCAAGCCAGAATTAGCAGGAAGCAAGTCAACAGGAAGAGGAGGATGAAGCAGACATGAGAAAGTCGGTTGCACCCCATTAACCTCAACCTGTGTCCGCTCCAGGCATGAGCAGAGAGCCACGTCCTTTGCTTTCCTTCTTACCTCCTCTCTTCCTCCTCCTCCCAGCTCCTCTTTCTTTCCTTCCATCCACCGATGCACAACAGTAAGAGTTGATCCCAGAGCTGATGGCAACACATCACTCTAAGTCCCCCGTTTGTCCGTACCCAGGCTGAGCTCAAGAAAGGATGCAATGACCTCACTGTCACTTGTCTAATGGCATCAAACCCTTCCTTTGTCTTTTCAGAATGTCCAGATGGAGGCAAGTCTGAGAATGTAAGCATTTCCAATCGCCGTTTTCTCTAGTTGAATCTAATTGTAGCATCAGAAAGAGAGAGAGAGAGAGAGAGAGAGAGAGACAGACAAGCTCGGTGCAAACCTCCCAGTCAACAGTTGATCGTATATATCAATAGTTAAATAAAAAACAACAAGGTGATATGGGGTGGCAAAAGTGGAATGTTGTATTTGCTGTCGCTTGTGAAATGGTGGGGTTGTGAGGAAGAGAGAGAAAGATCTATGTGGAAGTAGCATCGCTATGGGCCACAAAATATAGGTGTGCGGGGGGAAAATATAGCTGAACGTATTTCCAGGATGTGGCAAGCGGATGTGGCTCAACCAGAGCAATTTATAGCCGCAAGTGACATCATAAAACCCCACCATCATAAAACAGGGCACGGAAGCTGCTTTTAGACTTGGAGGATCAAACAGCTAGATTCAAAACCCAGATAATAGAATAACAACTGCTGCTTAACAGGGAGCGGGAGATAAAAATAATTTGTTGCACTTCACTGCATTCTATCCCACACCTCTAACACAGCAATCCTGAGTCGTTAATTTATTAGCGGATTTGTGTGGTTACCACAGCTGAGGAGAAACGCTATCAGTGGTGGAAGACACGGTAGACAGGAAATCCTTAGCCAGCAGTTCAAGAGCAAGACTTTCCAAGCCAGAGCAAGCAGAGGAGCAGGTGAACTGAGTCAGAGGTGGAGAATTCCTGCCCTAGACCAGTGAAAAAGACCTACATGAAGTAATCTATTCTTAATTTTTCAAAAGCAATTTAAAAATAGTCTAGAGGTTAGTATTTCTTATTTAATTAAGCAATTAAAAGAACTTCTTGAAATGAATTTAGTTTCTGGTTTTGACATCAACCATAAAGTCCCAGCTAATAACAACAATAAATAATAATATAGGGGCTGGCGCTGTGGCATAGCAGGTAAGGCCGCCACCTGCACTGCCGGCATCTCGTGCAGACGCCGGTTCTAGTCCTGGCTGCTCCACTTCCAATCCAGCTCTCTGATGTGGCCTGGGAAAGCAGTAGAAGATGGCCCAAGTCCTTGGGCCCCTGCACCTACGTGGGAGACCCGGAAGAAGCTCCTGGCTCCTGACTTCAGATCAGCCCAGCTCTGGCCGTTGCAGCCATCTGGTGAGTCAACCAGTGGATGGAAGACCTCGCTCTCTTCCTCTACCTCTCTGTAACTCCGCCTTTCAAATAAATGAATAAATCTTTAATAAAAAAATAATCTAAAATACCCACTCTTTTTCCCCGAAAGTCTTCTTCGTCAACCTGGCAAATAGCAATGCACTAAAGGAATATTTTCATCAATGTGTCCAAATATTTCTTTTGAAGTAGAATTTGGTTTGAGATAGCCCCAGGAGATGTTGTGGAAGCAAAGGGCAATCCCGGAATTGAACGCACATATTGTGTAAAGTGTATTTTGCCTTCACTGCATCCTAAGCCAGAAATGAAAAAGATCAGAAAGCAGCCTACCAGATACTGCAAAGGGACTAGGTGTTTCAGTAGGTTTGCAAGAGTGCAGCAAACAGGACCGTGTCACCACCACAAAACAACCCAGACCCTTGAGTTCCCAGCTGCAAAGCTGCCCAGCAGAGAAGAGAATGCTGCTGCATTTGGAGCTCAGTGACAGGGTGCGGTGTCCCAAAGCATAAAGGGAGGAAGAGGGGCGGGCCTGCAGGGATGAGGAGCAGGTGCATTCTGGAAGTGGAAAATTATTCTTTCAAGCATAGAAGAACAATCTTTAAAAGGAACTATGGGAGAAGCAATGCATGAAGAGTGTCCCTAGGAAGGGGAAGTGTAAAGGAAATCATAAAATCCACTCTATAGCCAAGACCACAGATAACTGAACAGAAAAATCAATCAAGAAGAATGGTCATCTCCAAGTAATGAACCATTTTACTGAGTGTCCAATCTCCAGTCCCACACCCAGATTCCTAATAAGAGAAAATATGTACACACACACACACACACATGCGCGCGCATGCACACACATGCCCAGAGGAAAAGCATCCCAGGGCCCTCACACAGGAGGAGGCAATGGGAAAACGCATTCACAAGGACTTTATAATTGCTTGGCGTTTTGTTATTCCTCTTCCCTCACATTTCTGCTGATGGTGATTGGGATTGTTTTTTGAAATCATGATCTGCCACTGCAGACTGTAATTACACAACGATGGCATTATAAATGAAGGTTACTGCCAGAAATAGCACAGCACAGAGGGGTGCAATTTGTCTTTGTGGATGCAATTGTATGTGGCTATGTTTATAGATAACCCCTGTTTTCGTGGCATTTGGAAATCATCGACTAATCCAAGCAAGGGGGGTCTTAGGAAAAAAATTCTCCGTCTTATTTTCTGTGGAGAAAATAGAAGGCAGTTTCTTCTGATCACAACAAATGGGAGTAACGAAGTAAGAGTTAGGCTTACGCTGTGCTCAGTCCCTCAACTGCCACGTGGTCCCATGAGCATCCATAGCACTTGGGTAGCAGAAATCCAGCTGGGGCAGCCCATTTGTCAGCAGTGGCTGACAGCACCTCTGGAACCTCAGGGGGTATTCCTTAAGCCCTGCTCTCCCCTAGTGCTTCTCATTCTTGTCTGCAGGATTTTCAGCCAATCGCTTTGGGAATGAGTAAGGAAGTAACTCAGCTTCTTCCATGCCCAGGGAAAAGTAAAGTTCTGACGTGTGATCCACAAGTGTCTGGTTCTAAAATACATTAAAATTCTCTGATCCTCTTCTCTTCAAGAGAGAGCCTGGTTCTACTCTCTTCAAATGCTCTACACACTTGGGATGACCAGAATATGACAAATGTGATATTTCTGCATCTCACTGCTACTGGAGAAAGGCAGCCACCACATCATGAGAACATGTTGGTGGCTGGTGGAGAAGTTCACACAGAGAAGAACTAAGTTCTCCTGTCTCATGTCAGCAGCACCACTCACTAGCCATGGGGCTGAGCTGCCTTGGGAATGGGTCTTCCAGCCCCACTCAGGCTTTCAGACTATAGCTGTGACCGACGTCTTGACTGTACATGACTATAACCTTAGGAGAGCCCATGCAGATAAGCCACTCCTAAATGCCATACACGTGGCAAATGGGAGTATCATCCTTTTAAGCCATGCAGTGTTGAGGTAATTTCTGCCCAGCCGTGGATAACTAGCACAGAGTCCCAGTGGTGTGGAGCCCTGGTTACTCATAGCTATCGCCAGCTCATCAGCTCCCACCTCCGCCATAGAGAACCTACACTCAAGGTTCTTGGCTGGGGTCCGACACTTGCCAAGTAAGGCAGATACCATTATTCCCATCCTAGGGAAGGGAGAGAAATGAGACATGGAAGCTCCCACCGCAAACAATGGTAGAGCATGTTTTCTAAATCCTGCTTTTCATCACAGCTGCATCTCCCCACCACCTGCGCCCCCCGTCCTTTGCAATTTTAAGCAACCTCCCTTCTCTCCCCAAGAACAAACTAGTTAATTGGTTCATTCGCTGTGGGCCTAAACACTCATCTTAATCACAAAACTTAAAAAGCAGTCTCAGTAAATTTAAAAAGCAAGGCAAGAGCTTTTCCTCACTTATATCTAAGCGTTCTTGTTTCTCCAAATGATACTTGTTCACAACAGGCAGAAATAATTAGCAAGTTAATGGATTATATTAATGGATTATTCTTCTGTTGGCGTAAATGCAAAGGCTCTACGTGACTGCACCTCGCTGTATGTCTGAACTACAGGTGGTGGACTGAAGCTGCTGACCAACGTTGCTTGTAGTTGATTGAAGATATGAACAAACAGCCACGCTACGTGGGCAAGAAATGAGGGAGAAGAAGCCCACGTTTTGCACTCTCTGTTAGGATCAAGCGAAATGTACAGCCAACTCCTATTCCGGAGGTTTCACCATAGTCGTTACCAGGCCACGTGGGAAGTGGGCACAAATGGGAGCTACACGACTCTTGCTAGCACCATCTTACGTAGCAAACAACAATGTTTGTGTTTTTCTTTGATAGTTTTCAAGTGTCGGTCTCTACTGGGTATTGCTGGGGATGGTTTGCCCTGAGTCAGGGTGATAGAGGAAAACACATACGGGCTTGAGAATCAAACAAATCGCCCATCCTGTATGGTCCTAATTAAGCCACATGACTTCTCTGCTCAGCCTCTTGCATGAGATTAAAATGAGTGCCCCTCCAGCAGGCTGACTATGAGAATCGAATGAGAAAGTGAAGCCCACCAGCTCATGCAGCGCTGGCCCATGGGTGGTGTTGCTAGAGGCCTCTTCCTTGTGTCCTGTGTCTTATCACACTGTTTCTGATATCAAATATACTTTTGCATACACTAGTGAGGAAGGTCCCAGTCATCTCCCCACAAATTACCTTTTCCTGCCCCGATTCCACCTGCAAGAGCACCTGCTGTCATTATCTAAGTCTCACTGTCTCATGCTAAAAATTCCCTTAAAAATAGAGGTCTTATCACTGAAGAATAATTCATACAAAGTTGGGATTGTATATAACATGATGAATGGCTTTGGTTCGCAGGGAGAAACAAACAGGTTTAAAATACAACTGTTAGTAGCAGCATTGACACTCTAGTATGAATGTATTCTAGTGAAAGGCACATGGTGAGGGCAACGTCTCTTTCAATTAGGTTTGGACCAGCTGGTGAGAAAGTTGGACAGCACCAGTCACCTGAAAAGGCAGAAGGAACAAACTGATGCTCTGGCTTGCAGCCGAGTTCCCCCAGTGGGAGGCTGGTCATATTTCGGAACAGTTCTGCAAATACACATGAGACAGAAAACAGTCACAGTGTGTTCTGGTAACACTGTGCTCTTTTGGGTCTTGGCAGATCCTGTGAGAGTGAAGTGTTTTTGGTGTAGAAGAGAAGATTTGTGGAGGCAACATGCAGCCACTATAACAACGCCCTGGTATGTATTTGCATACCAACGGTAACAAATCAGTTGTGTGTCTTACCCCACTGTTCCTCCTGCAGCCCAGGTGTGCATAATTTTAACTCCATTTTACAGATAAACAAACTGAGACCAGAGTGGTTAGATGTCAAGTCCATAGGCCTATAAATAGGAGCAAATAATCGGGTCTGGACTCTTAATCCCACATTCCTTTCTCTTACCAGGATCCCTCTATTACTAAATCAGTAACTTGTCTGTATGAGAGATAAACAGAAGGTAATTTATAAATTTCTAATTTAGCTCTTCCTCCTCTTTATTTGTTTGTTTTAATGTTTGTATTTCTTTATTTGGGGCTCAGTGGGAACAACTGATCTTTCATCTGCAGATTCACTCCCTGAATGGCCATCACAGTCAGGGCTGGGCCAGGATGAAGCCAGCATCCTGGAACTCCATCTAGGACCTCTACGTGGGTAGCAGGAATCCAAGCACTTGGGCCGTCTTCTGCCGCCTACCCAGGTGCATGTGCAGGAAGCTGGGTTGGGAGTGAAGCAGCTGGGACGCCAACTGGCCCTCCGCTAGGGAATGCAGTTATTCCAGCCCACTGCACCATAACACCAGCCCTTTACAGCCACAAAGCACACATCCGTCGCACAAAGGTGACACAGAAATACTGCTAAAATAATTGGCCAACGATCTGTGAGAACAACAACTTGCCTTGAATAGACAGACTCTTTCAAGGGGCCCAGGGTTAATTTTAAGGAACTCTTAAGCTGTGGTCAGTGGTCCAATGAGAAAAAGCACAGTTTTTGAGCAATTGTGGCAGCAAACTTCTTCAGTCAGTGCCTGTAACTTTTGCAGAAGGAGGCCTTCAGATCTCGCTGTGCAAAAGCAGAATTATGGGGTCAGCTAAGAAACAAACTGAGAGCCGGGTTTTGCTGTCAGCTTCCCCATCACAACACGGAAACTTTTGTCCTCAGATGTCACACTTCTCTGTGAAGCTCAGCCTCTCCAGACAAGAATGATGTGCAAACATAATAAACAGAGCAGTCACTGTCAGCCTAAGGAAGTGAGGCATGGGGACAACAAATGCAAAGGGAGCCGGGCTCCACGCCAGCAGCAGGCTCCCTGCCCTGAAGGGAGGGAGTTCACAGTGACCCTCAGTCCTGACTTGTCAGGAGCGCCCCCTCGGTGCTTCCTAAAATCCCAACACCTCGGGCCTCCATTCCTCCATAATGAACTCTTCTCCATGGCTTCAGAAACCCTGGGAGTAGGATCAGACTCTGATACTCGGGACAGCACTGCGAGTGACTCCACTGTGCAGGCACAATCCCACTATTCAAGTGCAGCTCACAGGCCCTGATCTATAGCTCCTGAATCACAGTTTCCAGGGAAAGCGATTGAGAACAGCTCATTTGAACGAGGGACCCAGTTGCCTGGGGCATCACCAAACAGGCAGCCTCTGGTGGGCGCTGCTCACTGGAGAGATATCTTTACTTGGGATGAGTGAGGGAGTCACTGGAAACAGAAGTTCTCTAAAGAAACTGCCTGCGTGAGAGCCTTTTGCTAACTTTTATAGCAAGGGCTAGGGGCATGTTCAGGATGTAGAAAAGATGGGGTGGGGCAGTGCAGGAGGGTGTTCCTGCTCCAAGCAACAGAAACCTTCACACGCTGCATATTCAAAAATCTGACTCAGCCAGTCTCTTGCATCTCCGAATGTTCTTTGTCTCTGGTGAACCTGCCTCCTCTGAGCACAGGCCTGCAGGGTCAGCTTTCCTAGAACATCCTCCAAACGGAACTCAAGCAGATTCTCTGCCCCTGCTCCTGTGCCTACCTCTTGCCTGAATCCCAAGGGACAAAGGTCGCTCTTCTGTACCTACTTGCTGCTGACCAGAGAGCTGGGGTCCCCCGGAGTGGAGGAGTGAAACACAAGAGGCGACCAAATGAGGAGAAATCTTGGGTCTCCAGGAATAGCCTGCAGAGCTTGCCAGCAACCTGGCCAGGCGTTTAGACAAACACTCATCAATGTCGGTTTCTCACAAAGAACAGGTTGAGGTCTGACACCGGCTCACCAGAGTGTCTATCAGGAGGATAAGTGGTAGGCTCAGAAACTTTCTTCTCTCTGGTATGGTGAATCTAAGGAGACACAGCCTATAATTTAAGAGAAGAATGAGTGTTTACCCAAACCTTCTGATACGGTGTAACTAGGTAGGTAGTTAAAGTTGCAATGGGCTGGAATTCTTGGACACTGCAAAGCAATGCTGTCTCTCTAACTGTCAGCCACCAGTCAGCCAATGGAGCCCTTTGGTTTCCAAAACACCTGCCCCCAGGTGTGGGATCTGGTTACAGGCTGTTTTGTAGTTAGCTTTTCCACTTCGCTCATCAGCAAACAGGTGTCCACAGGCAGGTGGACCACCCCTGGAACATGCTGTAACTATTTAGGAAAATAAGCCACGGATGAGGAATCTGGCATTGTCATGTGGGATGCCCACATCAGAAGGCCTGGGGCTGAGTCTTGGTTCTGTTCTACCTGCTCTCTGCTCATCTGTACCTTGGGAGGCAACAGGTGATGGCTCAACTGGTCAGGTTCCTGCCACTCATGTGGGAGACCTGGATTGAGTTCCTTTAGAAAGAAAAATAAGCCACTACTCTCTTTAAAATTATTTTTTAAATTTATTTGAGAGGCAGAGAGAGTGTGTACGCTTACATCTGTTAATGCACTCCTCAATAACTGGAACAGGGCTGGGCTGAGGCCAGGCTCTCAATCCAAGACTCCCAGCCGGGTGGCAGAAATCTCCTGACTGCCGCCTCTCAGGGTCTACGTTCATAGGAAACTGGAGTCAGGAGCCAGAGCAGGCAATTAAACCCAGGTAGCCCAGTGTGGGACGTGGCATCGTAACCAGCATCTTATCCAGCAGGCTAAGCGTCCACTCCCACCATGTATTTTAATGGTCCCAGCATTTGGGCTAGGACCCAAACTGTGGTGTGCTGTAGCTTTTAAATGGCCAGATGACTTTGTGTATCCCACTCAAAGGGGTCAGTTTCCTCTCTTTTTAATTTTTCATACACAGGGTTGGCTAGGAGCCCCAAATCGGGTATCTAAATCCAACAGAAACTGGCCCTTGCCCGGTATCCCCCTAACTGCCTCATGGGCTTGGTACAGACGAACAATTCGCAGCTTTAGGACAAGGTCCATCGTCCTTGGAAGATTATAAATCCTAGCTAGCTCACCATTTCTTTAGAAATTGGTGCCTTTTCTTTTGCTGCCTTCTGTCCTCTCTCTGCCGCACAATTCAAGGTTTTACCAGCTTCGTTATCAGAAATCCCCTCTGGGGTCATCATCCACACACAAGACTGCTCCCTCTGTAACTGTCGCCTCTCAGGTCTCTATTCAAAATTCCCCCAAATTTGGGAGGGAGGGTTAAAATCTTCACGATAGAAGTATCCAACAGCAATGTAGCTTTTGGTCATTTTGGAGGGTCTTTCAACTCCCAAGTAAATAGCTCTTGGGACTCAGGGTCCAAGGAAATACACAAAAAACTGCACCCTTTTGGTCTGTAACCATATAATCCTTGATATCTGCTGGGATGGTGGCCAACAGAGAGTGAGGATAACACACTGCAGAAAGGATGGCCCGAACCTCTGCACCCCCAGCCTTCAAGTCCTGTACAAACCTCTATGCATCAGAGTGAGTTTTTCACAGCTCGTTACAAGGAGATCCACAGGGCCTGATCGACCCCTGACTAAGGTGCCAGATTCCAGCAGGTGGGCAGATTCCAGCTGTTGCTTTAGGCCCTGGGCCAGTGAGCAGTCTGCTTTAGTATTATTTATAGGTTGCACATTAACAGCCCATCCCACCTGACCCTTAGCCCAGACTTCTGGATTAACTTAAGCTAAAATACCTTCTGGAATGCTTTCAAGATCCTTCACCACCTCATGAAGGAGAGCCAAAAGTCCTGCCCACCTGCTCTTTGGGACTTCACTTCCACCCAGTCTTGACTTCCATACACAGTAGCAGGACTCCTCCCCTCCCAAGAGTGGGCTGAGGTACTCAGGGACATATACAGAAGCATGAGTCAGAATCTTAGGCCTGGGGCTGGCACTGTGGTATAGTGGGCTAAGCTTCCACCTGTGGTGCCGACACCCCTTAAGGATGCCAGTTCAAGTTCTGGCTGCTCCACTTTCAATTCAGCTCTCTGCTGTGGCCTGGGAAAGCAGTGGAAGAGGGCCAAGTGCTTGGGCCCCTGCACCTGTGTGGTACAGAAGAAGCTCTTGACTCCTGGCTTTGGATTGGCCCAGCTCTAGCCATTGCGGCCATTTGGGGAGTCAATCAGTGGTTGGAAGACCTCCCTCTCTCTCTGTCTCTCCCTCTCACTGTCTGTAACTTTGCCTCTCAAATAAATAAATCTTAAAAAAAAAAAGAAATTTAGGACCTTCTTCACAGGCCAGAAGCTCCAGAAATCTCGTTACATCTCCTTTCCCTTTAACTTTGTATTGAAATGTTTATTTGTTTTTATTTTTATTTGAAGATTGAAGAGACAGACAGATCTTCCATCTGATGGTTCACTGCCCAAATGCCCACAACAGCCAAGGCTCAGAACATCAGTCTGGTTCCCCTGCCCATGATGGGTGGCAAGGACTCAAGTACTTGAGTCATCATCTGTCACCTCCCGAGAAAGAAGGCAGCAAGTGGAGTAGCTGGGACTCAAACCAGCCACTTCCATATGGATGCCTGAGCCCTCCCACTCTGGGGATAACTGGTGGTCTAATACCGGTGCTACACTGGGGGCTGGGGTCACTTACCGGTGGTGGCTTCTCTCATCTCCCAGGTTACCTGGAGTACACCAGATTGCAACAGCCAATAGCGTCACCTGCCGTTACAACTTCCTCCCATCCTCATCTTCCCCTGTGTCTCAGTTGTAGAAAACCTTAAAGGCAATCTCCACCAAACAAGGGGGATTTGGCTCAGGACTGACAGCCAATTTCTGAGGCTTTCTGCAGAGTCTGGGCATTCTGAGACGTGCAGTACGTGTTTAGAACCAGCTGACTCCCCTGAGTTTCAGGGTCCCAGGAGGTGGACTGTATGAGATGCTCTTAGCCTTTCTAGAAATACAGAGGGTTTTCTCCTGGTTCCTACTGACCTCTCTCAGCTAGCTCCATTTTGGGGGGGTCTCCTTACTTGCGTGCACCCAGCAACATACTCCTGTAAATGTTCTATGTCCTGTAGGCCTCTGGTGTAGTCGGGTCTCAGTCAGGGTCTAGCACTGAGACTGACTCCATGGCCAGCCACCACACCTGGTAATCAGGTTGACTGACAGCTTCCTGTCAGCCTCGTCCCACGTCTTTGCTAGCACCGTTGGCTTTCTCACGTTGTCAGAAGGGTGGTCATAGCTTTCCAACTGGGGTTTCCAAGTTGAAAAGGTACCCCCTTATCACGAACACAAGTCTGGGGTCGAGCTTAGCACCTGCACATTTGTCAGCCCTCTTCCCATCTGGAACCTGAGAGAGGGGAACATGCCTCCCCTAGGCCTACACCAGTCCTGTGTGGGTTAATGCCAGTCACGTCATCAGGAAGGGGTGGAGGTTGTGCTGGCCAAGCTGTGCCTGCAGGCCGAGGGCAGGGGGACAGAATGGGGCTTTTGCTGACCCTCTTCCAAGTTAGTATTTTTTTCCATTAATGTGTCTCAGTAGGGCAAGATTTTATTTCTTGTTTGATTTTTCTCTTCATGATGAACATGCAAAGAACTAGATAATAATGGCATAGAAAATGGAGCTTCCCACGGAGATAAGGTGGCACTCCATGGCAACGCCCATCAATGAATGGGCTCCAGAATACATGACAGAAAGGTTTCTCTCAACTGGGTGGACAGAGAAACCTGGCGAAGCTTGCAAATCATCACGGAACACGTGAACAAGGAAGATCAAAAGTCCAGACATAATGCGAGAAAGCAGAGGAGAGATGAACCTAGACACCACAAATCTTATCCATTCCAAAACATGAAATGCACCATGCTTTTCCACCTGCTCCCTGGCGAGATCTTTACACTTGAATCAAACAGTATCACACCTGTGAAACAGCAAGAACAGGGTCAAGTAACCCAGAAACTGGGCCTGGAAATTTCTCAGACTGCTTCTTTTGAGATCCTCAGTCTCTTGGAGCAATCTGACTTCCCAAAGAGTACTGTCCCTTTCCCACCCCCAGTGCTTTGCTGATAGCACACTACCTGTCCCGGCTTTCACTTTCGGCACCTCTCACACAAGTATTAGAACAGCAATCCCAAATTACTCACTCCTCTATTCTGGGAGGGGCTGGACAGAAAGGGCTCCCTGTGGTCACTTCACCTCTTGGGTCTCTAAGCCAGGACTCAGGACCACCAGCACCAAGCAACACCTCACATGCGAACAGGAAGAAGAGCTGTTCCCCACGCTTAGCAAACCTTGGATGAGATTCTGCTGTCAACTGCTTCTCTCAGTTCCCAGTAACCCCATCTAGGCTAATGACAGTCTCATCTGGATCACCAATTTTTTTTAGTAGACACAAGGAGGTCTGTTCACATGGGATGTGGCCAAAAACTCAGCCTCTGGCAGGAGCCACTCAGAGAAAAGCTTTATTTACTTGTGATAAGTAAAGGAGACCATGGGAAGGTGGAGTTCTCTAAAGAAACAGCCTGGGAGAGAACTATTTTCCTGGGGGCTTTTATAGCAAGGACTAGGGGAGTATCTTGCATTATAGAAAAGGGAAACTGGAGGGCCATTCCTGTTTGCCCTATACATCTTCACATAGTGTAGGCTCAGAAGTGTGACTCCAACTTGGTTCTTGCAAGTTCGAATGTTCCTTTATTCCTGGGGGTCTGGCCCCCACAGGAGAGTAGAACAAGACAAGATTTCCTGGAACATCTTCTGGAAACAAGCTCTGACTCAGGCTGGGCTCTTGCAGCTTTCCTTGTTTGGGGTGGTCTGACCTCCTCCAAGCACACTTCTGCAAGATAGGCTCTCTGGGACATTCTCTGAAAAGCACGCCCAAGAGAACTTCTGCCTGTCTTCACTGTTCCCCTTATGCCTACAGCCCACACTCTTAGTTGTCAGCCCCAAGTCCTTTATTTTTAGAAAAGTTGAGTAAGACCTAATATTGTCTTCAAAGAATCAACAAAGTGAGAAAACGACCTAAGGAAAGAGCAAAGATATTTCCAAATCATAAATCTGATAAGGAGTTAATACCCATAATATAAAAAGAACGTCTAAAACACAACAACCAAAAAGAAAGTCAAATAAATGGTCCAGAGACTTGAATAGACACTCTCCAAAGGTACTGAGATGCAGAACAAGCAAATGAAACAATGCTCAATACGACTAATCATTATAGAAATCAAATGACACTGAAGTATCACCTCATACCCATTAGGATGGCTACTGTGAAAATGGAAGAAGAGCGGTAAGGGGAGGGACGGGGTGGGGAGGAGGGAAGGAAGAAGTGATAGAATTTGAGTCCTTGTACACCATTGGCAGGAATGAAAAAAAAAATGGTACAACCACTATACAAAATAGTAAGAAGTTTCCTCAAAGTATTAAAGGTAGAATCACCATATGATGCAGTAATCCCATAATCCCACCACTGGATTTATACAAAAAGAATTCAGGGCAGATACCTGTGCAACCATGATCATCTCATCATTATTCACAACAGCTGAAAAGTGGACACAACAGATGAGCAGGTGATGAAATTGTGGGATAAGTATCCAATAGAATATTATTCAGCCTTCAAAAAGGAGGGGATTCCACCATGTGCTGCAACATGGAGGAAACTTGGGGATATTACACAAAGTGACATAAGCCAGTCACAAAATGACAAATATCATATGATTGCACTCATACGCAGTATCTAAACTAGCAAAACTCAGACACAGCAAGTAGAAAGTGGCTATCAGAGGCTGGGGGAAAGAGAATGGGAGAGTCATATTCCATGGGTATAAAGTTTCATCTTGCAAGCTGAAAAAGTTCTTAAGATTTGTTGTTTGACTATGGGTATACAATCAATACTACAGAACGGGACACTTACAAACGGCTAAGAGGACAAACATTTCACTGCTGAAATGCCCACAACAGTCAGTGCTGGGCCAGGCTGAAGCCAGGAGCCAGGAGCTTTACTGGGTTCTTTCACTTATGTAGCAGGTACTCAAGCACTTGGACCATCACCTGCTGCCTTCCCAGGGACATCAGAGAGTTGGATGGGAAGCAGAGTAGCCACAACTCAAACCCAGCACTCCCATATGCAGTAAGGCAGCCACAATTCCACTCCTATGGAGCTGTTCTGAATTCCTCATACAGCCTGGTTATTAAGCGCTTGTCAGATGTATAGCCTGCAAGTCTTCTTTCCCCTTCTGCAGGTTGCCTCCTCACTCTGGTTTTCCCTTTGCTGACAGAAGCTCTTTAGTTTGATAAATCCTACTTGCTTGTTATTTGTTTGGTTTCCTCAATTTTTGATGTTTTCTATTAATATGAGGGTACTTGGCAACTTTGTGGGAAATATAATTTTAAAACACTGTTTTGGTGCAAAACATTTTAGAGCCACAGACACAAAGGGTCTTCAAAAATTCATGAAAACGCATGTTACACAAAAACTGTACATGGACTTTAAAATATTTTGCACCAAAATAATCTTTTTCCTTCCATTAATTTTTGAAGTAACCTTGTAGTTTTGCAGTCCCACGTTTTATATGTAAGTATCTAATGCATTTTGAGTTAGTGTATGTATGTGATATAAGAGAAGGATCTAATTTCATTCTTCTGCATGTGTAGATATCCAGTTTTTCCAAAAGCATTACTTGAAGAGTCTGTCATTTCCCTATTGTTCTCTTGGAAACTTTGTCAGAATTCAATTGACTGTAGGAGTGTGTGTTTATTTCTGGGTGTTTCTATCCTGTTCCAGTGGATGATGTGTCTGTATTTATGCCAGTACCACACTGTTTTAATTTCAATTACTCTGAATGTTTTGAAATCCGTGTGTGTGATGACTCCAGTTTTATTCTTTTTGCTCAGACCATTTTGACTATTTGGTATCTTTTGTGGTTTCATGTGAATTTTAAAAATGTCTTTGATTTCAGCAAAAAAAGCAACATTGGAATTTCTACAGAAACTGCACTGAATCTACAGATTCCATACAATGGATGTTTTCACAATATTAATTTTTCCAACCCATGAACCTAGACTATCCCTCTACTTATTCGTGTTTTCTCCCATTTCTTTCACTAATGTGTTATAGTTTTCAACAGGTAGGTCTTTTACCTCCTTGGTTAAATTTATTACTTAATTACTTAAAATTTTTTATTTGCTGTGGGATTGCGTCCCTAATTTCCTTCATGGCTAGATCATTCTTAGGATACAGAAACACTACTGATTATTTCATATTTACGTTGTGACCTGTGACTTTGCTGAACTCGTCTATCAGTTCTAACAATTTTTTTGGCAGAATCTTTACAGCTTTCTATAAGTAAAATCAGGTTGCCCACAAATACAGACTCTTCTTCCTTGCTATTAGGAGACCCTTTATTTCCTTCTCTTGCCCTATTGCTCTGACTAGCACTTCCAGTACTCTGCTGCAAAGAAACGGGGAGACTGAGCATCCTCTTCCTACTCCTGATCCTGAAGGGCAAGACTTCAACTCTGCACCATCGAGGATAACGTTTGCCACAGGTGGCACGGACACCACTGAGGACATGGGTTTGTCACAGGTGTCGTTTACTGTATGGAGAAACATTAACCTCTATTGAGTTCTTATCTTGAAGGGTATTGAATCTGGTCAGATGCTTTTTTTTTTGTATCTATTCAAATGGTTGTATGATTTTAGCCTCCATTTGGCTGACATATTTATGGATTTGTAATCATGGAAAACGATTCTTTTAATGTGTTCTTGAATTTTATTTGCTAACATTCTGTTGAGGATGTTTGCCTCCATGTCCATCATGCATATTGGCCTAGAATCTTTTTTTTCTTATAGTTTCATTGGCTAGCTTTGGTATCAAGGTAAAGTAAGTCTATTCCTTTTTTAAGATTTATTTTATTTAATTGAAGAGCAGAGCAGAATGACACATAGAGAAGGAGAAACAGGGATAAGGAGATTCTCCATCCCCTGGTTCACTTCCCAAATTGTCACAATGGCCAGGACTAAGCCTGGCTGAAGCCAGGAGCCAGGAACTCAAACCTGGTCTCCCATGTGGGAGGCAGGGGCCCAATACTGGGGCCATCTTCTGCTGCCTTCCCAGGTGCATTGCTGGGAAGCTGGGACAGCCAAGACTCAAACCAGCACTTCAGTGTGTGAGACACCAGCATCACCGGTGGCAGCTTAACCCTTTGTGCCACTGACCACTCAGGTTAGTCTTATAACATGAGTTTGGAAATATTCCATGTGCCTTGATTTTTGGGACAAATTTGAAAAGAACTGGTATTAGTTCGTCTTTAAATGTTGGTAGAATTCAGCAGCCAGCTATTCTTTGGCGGGAGGTTTTTATTACTGATCCAATCTCCTAACTCATTTTGGTCCGTTCAGATTTTCGTATGTCTTCATCATTCATCTTTGATGGGTCGTATGAGTTTAGGAATTTATCTCTTTTTTCCTTGGTTACCCAATCTGTAGCTGTGTAATTGCTCATGGTGGTTCCTTATGGCAATATTCTCTTTGATACATCCTGGGGAAGGAAGCCTCCTGGAGGTCCTGGCGGGGCAGAAGCGGGGAGTAAATTAACAATGAGAGAGAGAAGGGCAGCTAAGTTCTCTGCAGCCACAGTGGGAAAGAAACTTCAGCACTTTCAATCACAGAATCACCTGCCAGCAACCGTTATTTAAACTTCTGAGCTTTCAGGCTGAGCTCAGAATTGGTTGCGTTCTCAGGGTAACTTTTCAGCAATGTCATGGGGAAACTTGATGAAAAGGTCTTCCCAGGGCCCCGGCAGCACGGCAAGGTCTCCGAACAACCTGCAGGGTGGGGCGAGGGAGCCAGCAACTCCTCCTCTGCTCCCAATCCCTCATTCAGACCCAGGGGCCTCTGCTGCTCAAGCCCAACTGGAGATTAGAGAGAAAGACAAGTGAACTCCAAAGGGTTTCAAGGAGGAAAAAAGGCAAGTTTAGAACATGCAGGAAGGAGACTGTTTGATCTGAAAATCAAACCTGAGAAAGGTAACCAAAGGAGGGGGGCACAGCAGGGGATGGGGAAATCCAAGCCTGTAGCCAGAAAGCTAGGAGTGAGCCGCGGAAACAGATAGGAACAAGAGGCGCAGTAATGAAAAAGGCCCCCAGCTGGCACATTTGCTCTGCCTCTGGAAGCCACTTTCTTAACGCCCATTTTAGGCAAAGAGGTTACCAAGAAAGGCGGGGAGTGGCTGTGTGCTCTGGAATTAAAACGGCATCTGCAATGTTATTAGCTGGACCGAGATGTGCAGAAGCCATCAATCTTCCTGCTCAGGGGAATAATTTATTGCCAAAGGGGCCCAGGCAGGCTCCTTCTCCCTCCCTGAGGTCTGGCCCTGGGTGCAGCACAATTAGCTAAGTGCTTCTGTGCTGGAGGAGGCTGGGAGTACCATGGGCTCCTCCTTACACACAAGGAGCTCCAGGAAGGAGAACTCTGCTTTATGCCTGCGCCCAGGCCACCCCAACAGCTTCTACCAGCACAGCCTGAAGGCAGAAGCCGCACCCATGGGAATGGCTCCTCTCCAAGCCTTGGGAGCCTGGGGAAGCTCACACACCTCTTCTCTGAACAGTGTTCTTCAGGGTATGAAAAGAATACTCGAGTGCAGAAGAAGCGCATTGTACTGAAATACACTTCCCAAAGGCACAGTGACAGAGAGAAATTCCATCTGCTGATTGATTCACGTCCCCAAATGCTTGCAACAGCCAGAGGCGGGCCAGCCCAAAGCCAGGAGCTGGGAGCTCCATCTGGGTCTCCCACAGGGGTCAGGGACCCAAGGACTTCTACCATCACCTGCTGCCTCCTGGGCAAATTAGTGGGAAGTTGGATTGGAAGTGGAGGCTGGACCCAGTGCCAGACAGCGGAACCTCATTGCACCCGATCGCCACCAGCCACGAGCATGGCAAGATCAGGAGTTTGCTGGTGCTAGTGCTTCGTGCCAGGGGAGATTCTGCCCTTACTGGACATGTTGTTGGAAGAAAAGTATTCTGTCCACCCACGTGCACTTGTTCCTTCCCTAGAACTGTCTGCTATGCCAACCTCTAAAACCTCAAGCCTAACAGCTTAGTTTACCAAGTTTCCTCTTTCAAATACCAGCCAATGGAATCAAAGATGGGAGTAATCAGATTAAAAAAAAATCAGCCAGCAGGTGAAGTTATGCCACTGCAAATGTCATGTGCATGGGTGAAAGTGTGCACAGATCGAGTATTCATCGCTGGCTCAGGACAGCATCCAAGCAGAACCTCCAGAAGCAGCTCTTGGGACACTGGGCACCGCTGACCATTTGTGGTTCAAGTCTTTGCCGGTCAGGCGCAAGACCCCCATGCCTGAGACACCAAGGTTTCCAGGTCCAGGTTTACAGAGAAACGTGTCCCTTCTTCCCTCCCTCACCGGAAGCGTTGTGTCACCTCCAATGTGTGTCAGGGTCCAGGCGTGCCACGGGTGAAGCAATAAATAGATACACGATTTGATCTGGCATTGGGCCTCCCCCTGATCTGGAGCCCCCTGGACCCATTTCTAGATGAAATGTGTAAGTGCTCCCATCAGGGCTTGTGGAAACCAAATCAGAGATTAATTCTCCCTAGTTTTTTACTGATTTCCAGAACAGGTTTTTACTGGAATCCTTAAGGGCAGATATGGCCTGAGATCAGCTTCTGAAAAACTGAGGATAGAAGGAAGAATGGTTTTTAGCTTAAGACAGTGTTACCTGAATTTCAATTATTCTCACCAAGTCTTCAAAAATTTGTTGTTATCTGGCTGGTGTTGTGGCACACAGGACTAAGCCTCTGTTTGCAACACCAGGAGCCTTTATTAGAGTGCCCATTCAAGTCCCCATGCCTCCACTTATGATACAGCTTCCTGTTAATATGCTTAGGAAGGCAGTGGAAGATGGATCCAGGACTTGGGCCCCTGCCATCCATGTGGGAGACCTGGATGGAGTTCCTGGATCATGACTTCAAACAAATACAATAAAAAGATCTTTTAAAAAATTGTTGTTACGGAGCCGGCACTGCAGCATGGAAGGTTAAGCCTCCACCTGCATTGCCAGCATCCCATATAGGCGACAGTTCTAGCCCTGGCTGCTCCTCTTCTGATCCAGCTCTCTGCTATGGCCTGTAAAAGCAGCAGAGAATGGCCCAAGTGCTTGGACCCCTGCACCCACGTGGGGGATTTGGAAGAAGCTCCTGTCTCCTGGCTTTGGATCTGCCCAGCCCTGGCTATTGCAGCCATTTGGGGAATGAACTAGTGGATGGAAGACTTTTCTGTCTCTCCTCTGTCTGTAACTCTACCTCTCAAATAAATAAATAAAAGCTTTATTTATTGTTTTATATACAAATGCCATCTCTATACTTATTTGACATCTTGTTTATAATTGACTTATATTTTTATTTAAACTCATTTTAAAAGATTATTTATTTATTTGAAAGGCAGAGCAAGAGTGAGAGTGAGCAATTTTCTATCTACTGCTTCACTCCCCAAATGCTCGTAACAGCCAGGGCTGGGCTAGGCCAAAACCAAGAGCCAGCAACTCCATCTGCGTCTCCCGTATCAAGGACCCGAGTACTTGAGCTGTCATCTGCTGCCCCCCAGGTGCCTTAGCAGGAAGCTGGATTGGACCAGGAGGCAATCTCAATCCCAGGCACTCCAACACGGGATGCAGATGTCCCAAGTGGCGGCTTAACTGGCTGCACCACAATGCCCACTCCTTTCATTCATTTTTATTTTTATTTTTGAAAAAGATTTATTTTATTTATTTGAAAGGCACAGTGACAGAGAGAGAAGGAAACAGAAAGATCTTCTATCCACTGCTTACTCCCTAAGTGGCTATAATAGCCAGGGCTAGGCAAGGCCAAAGCCAGTAGCTTGTAATTCCATCCGGGTCTCCCCGTGGGTGTCATGGGCCCAAGCACTTGAGCCATCTTCTTCTGCCTTCCAAAGGCACATTACCAGGGAGCTGGATCGAATGTGGAGCTGCAGGGACTTGAACAGGCACTCTAATAGGGGCTGCTCATGTTGCAAGTGGCAGCTTAATCACTGAGCCACAACACTGGCCCCTAAATTCATTTTAAAAGCAAATTTTGTATTAGTTTCATAAGTGAAGAAGTAGCATCATTTATCACTTTAGAAGGTAACGGAAAACAGAATTATGTGGTCCACTGAGGACCCAGAACCTGAGCCCACTGAGGCTCCCGTCTGGCTAAGCCCTGACCATGGTGCCACTTCGGAGTGGACCAGCCTATAGATCAATCTCTCCTGTCTCTCCCGCTTGCTCTCTGTAACTCTAACTTTCAAATAAATAATTTTTTTTTTTTTTTACAAAAAGAGAGCTTTTCCTTGAAATAACCAGAAGGATTGAAAGAGAGCTGAGGCCAGCACCACGGCTCACTAGGCTAATCCTCCGCCTGCGGCACCAACACCCTGGGTTCTAGTCCCAGTCAGAGCGCCAGATCTGTCCCGGTTGCCCCTCTTCCAGGCGAGCTCTCTGCTATGGCCTAGGAGTGCAGTGGAGGATGGTCCAAGTGCTTGGGCCCTGCACCCCATGGGAGACCAGGAGGAAGCACCTGGCTCATGGCTTCAGATCGGCACAGTGCTGGCCTTAGCGGCCATTTTGGGGGGTGAACCAACGGAAGGAAGACCTTTCTCTCTGTCTCTCTCTCTCACTGTCTAACTCTGCCTGTAAAAAAAAAAAAAAAAAAAAAAAAAAAAAAAAAAAAAAAAAACAAACAAAAAAACAGAGCTGAAAAGGCAGCCATTTTGTTCCTCTTGGGACGCAGCTGCATTGCACCAGGTACACATGGTGCCTACATCACCTGCGTGGGGAGGTACTCAAGGCAGCCACACAACCTGCGGGACGGGCCCCTGAAGACGGCCTTGGTGATACATGCAGGCACATGCTTTGCACACTACAGAGAATGCAAACATACCAGAAAATAGGCATATGTGAATGTCCTGCAGGAATTTTGAAATCTGAAAATCCCAAGGGGAAATTTAGCAGGCCAACACAGTGCTGTCTGAGGCAGCAAACAAAGCCAAAGTACAAGACCAAAACTTGAATTTCATGCTGAGAACAAGATGTTGAGGCAGGAACCACGAGGAATGTGGCTGGTGACATTGCCTAGAACTGTTTGCAAGTTGCTGTTGGAAAACCAGCTCCCTTGTCCTTGCTGAGTCAAAGTTAGATTTGAGAAACGCAAAGGGAAGGGTCAAAGTACTGTGATCTGACCTCTCTGACAGCTGCAGCAACAATAACAAGAAAACCACCCAGTGTGCTTCAGGATGGAGCTGTAGAGAGTTTAATGAAGGGATTAACGGGCAATGTCAAGCTTACAAAGTGTTACCCTCCCCCATTTCCTCCTTATTTGTGGAGACCCCCAGTGTAGAAACCAAGCTAACCTCCCCCAGACTCCCTGCAAAACAGCTGGCAAAACAGATAAGCTGCACCGGGCAGCTTGTGAAACAGCAGCCAGCGAAGTTCCCAGTGGCTTCTGGAAGCCCCTCCCTCCCAAGGTGGCCAGTCCCCTCTTCAGCCAGATAAAAGCCCAGCACCCCATGGGAGACCAGGATAAGTACCTGGCTCCTGCCATCGGATCAGCGCGGTGCGCCGGCCATTGGAGGGTGAACCAACAGCAAAAGGAAGACCTTTCTCTCTGTCTCTCTCTCTCACTGTCCATTCTGCCTGTCAAAAAAATAAAATAAAAGCCCAGCCCTACACTTGTCCTGCAAGCAGTCTCTTTCCAAGAACCGACTGTCGGCCCTCTTTGCTTCAATAAAAGCAACCTGTCTCTGGTGCGGTTGGTCTCCCTCCCTTTCCGTCTTTTTTCTGAGGGCTATGAAAGGCCAGACAGAGCCAAGGCACTAGGCAGAACAACACTTCCCTGGAGGGACGGAGGAGCAGGAACAATGAACACATCAACCGCTTTCTCCTCCCAGGACCTCCTACAGGCCAGATGCAATCCGGAACCAGAGGGCAAAAGACTCTGGATAATGAAGTCCTGGGGTGCAGAGTGGGCGAAGACGCAGGGAACCAGCACTGGTGTGTGTGCCTGTAGGGGCCCAGGGGAGAGGAGAGAATATGCACTTAGGGGAGTGGCCGACAGTGGGAGGTCGCACCATCTTAGGCGAGGGCAGACTGGGAGGAAGGTGGTTCCATTCACGGAGCTCAGGAACGCGCAGATGATATCCTGCTCGTAATGCATTTAGCACAGAGTGTGGCAAACAGCATGTTGTTGAGGGTGTGCATATTTTAATATTTCGGAGTCGATTCACTTTAGTATCAACAGGGAAAACAGAGTTTTTATCATTTAGGGAGAGAGTGACATGAGACACGGTGCCAGGTTTGCAGGGCAAAGGTTTTCCCAGGTCTAGGATCTCAAGTCCAATAATCTTCAGATTTGGGTTTTCCTATCATGAATGGAGATAACCAGCTTTGGAGATAACTCATGCGAAAATGCCGTGTGACCCTTCATGCGATCTGAGGATGTTATCGGTGTGATCATAATCATGCTAGGAACTCAAGCTTCTGTCTCTGCAGCACACACAGACCCACCTGTCGGCTGACTGCTCCTCGCTGCTGGCAGGAGAGCAAGGCGTTTGCACCTTCAGGTCAATGCCGTGGAAAGGAGTGTGTGATTAATATCACAGACGCTCTGTAACAGCTGTTCCAGGGGAGCCGTTCACATCATCAGTGGCAAGGGCTGGGCTGCTCATTTATTTACGTATGAGGACGACAGCCAGGAGAAGAAATCAGCACTTGGGCATCTGTGCTTTCTGGGATCCCTGCTTGCAGGACCCACGGCAGGGGCGCACCCCAGAAACGCCCACAACAGTTGCTCACCGCTAACTGCCTTCCTTCCATGTTGGTTCCGCTCGCTGTCTCTTGATCTGCCAAAGCAGTCTTGTCTGTGGCCCGTTTCTCATCTGCTCCCTTCTGCACGCCAACCCAGCCCGCAGAGGTAGCGTGAATGCTGGGGGGGAAGTGGACTTGGACACAAAGGTAGGCTGGGGGCTTGGTCTGAAGTCTTTTCAGAGTTCTTTACAGCCATCAATTAATGAATTCCTGCAACAACCCGGGGAAAGTAGGTCAATATTATCATCTCTGCTCCGTGGATGAGAAAACAGGCTTAAGAAGAACGGCTTGCCCAAGGCTAAGCCACCGATCAGAAGAGCTGAAGCGCAATCAGATGGCAGAGTTCCTGAGGCTGGATCTTTGGCCAACTGCGTGCTTACTTAGCATGCGGAAGGTGATCAATAAAAGAGACAGACTCACCAACTGAGTCCTAAAATGATGAATCCGTCCCCTCCTGGACACGGTAGCGAATTCTAGATCCCAATTTGGATCCCAAAGCCAGAAGAGCCTTGAAACACAGGCCCTAAAACCTCCCAGTTTCAAGAAAACACTTCTGGATGCGCCCTAGTGGAGAGAGATGATGGCAAAGAGTAGCATGGTGGGCGTGGTGGACCGTATCCGGCCGGCTCCTGAATGCTGTCCCAGCCAGGAGGCACAGGTGTGCAGGGCCTCCCTCCCCTTTCTCGCACCCTCAAAAACACCATAAAAGCCAAATTAGCTCCTCTTAGGAGGTGAGAGATTGTATGACATATGGGGGGGGGGGGCAAGGTCAGGGGTTGAGGCGTCTGAGCACCACACAGGTGTGCAGCAGCCACAGAAGCTACACCTGGTGGGACTAGTCTCATGCGCCCACACCCAGGGCAAGGCCCTGGCTGCTTTTACTTCCCTGGTCTCCCCAAAGTCTCCAGTTTTCCAATCAATTGCACAACCTCTTGTTGCCTTAAACGAGCTGGATTCTCTTTTTTTTGTCTGCAAGCCTGGTTAGTACAATTTCTGACCTAAAAACGTAAGCGTTTGCCAAGGAGGATTAAACCTGCCCTTAGGGGATTCCTGTGCATTGAAGGGCTAAGTGACCAAATCACTCATGGGGGCAGTCTGGCAGCAACTGTCATGTTACCCCCAACCCCTCCACGTGGGGGAGTTTATTCAGCACCCACACTTATATAATTGCAAGAAGACTTACACACACACACACACACACAATGTCATTTTGCTCATGTGTGCCCCTGTGCCTGATTTGTTGCCATATCAGTATTTGTGATAGCAAATATTTGAAAGTCTGCAAACCTCTGTCAGCAGAAGACTGATTAGAGAAACATATTGAAAAGCTACCCAGCTCCTTTTTTAAATGAAGGTATTTTGCATGTATTGATAGGAGAAAATGCAAATATGCCAGCAAATTCTTTAAAAAAGAAAAAAATTACAGTTTCCTAACTGCATATAGAATGTGCTGCCTCCTATAAAAACAGGAAAAACCAAAAACTGACATTTGCTCTTTCTGAAATATATATAAAGCAACTCTAGCAGGTTGCAAAAGAAACAAATGTCAGTGTTTTCCCACTGGAGTAGAGGGAGTGAGGCAGGTAAGAGAACGAGACGGGGAGGCAGGGGTTGAAATTGTTCTTCTGGGAATCTTTTTGCAATTTTAGGATTTTGAGTCGTGTCCATAGACATTTATTTAAAAAATTAAATTTGAAAAGTGTCACCTTGAGAGTGATAATCAGCCCAAATTTAACTCATTCGTCTATCCCTGCCCTCCTGCCAATGCAGCCCTCGCCCTCAGCATGGGCTTAGGGCAAAATGGTTAATGGTGGCCATCAGTTTGTCAGACCTCAGCCCCGCAGACGGCTGTGCCAAAACTTCTCTGAAAAGGCTCGTTCTGTGTGGGAAGAACAGACACGTCCGGGCCGCCGAGCGGGGAAGGACAGACTAAGTGACTGAAAACCGAGCGAGACGGTTCCTAGTGCCAGAGAAAAAGGAGGCTTGTCGCAGCTTGGGATTGCATTCTGGAGAAGTGCAAGCTCCTAGGGAGGGTCTCCCCAAGTCACATCATTCTCCGTCCCGTCATCGGGAAACCCTCCCAGAAGCAGGAAATGGCACGTTCAGCGGGAATCACTGGGCTATGCGGGCTCCTGGCAAATTATCTGCATCAGTGGAGTATGTCTGGTGTCATTAGCCCGCAAACAGTGCCTAATGCAGAGACTGGAGCTTTCTCGCCTGCAGGCCCACAGACCAAACGCAAGCCAAGGACCCCGAGACAAAAATCTGCTTATTTATCCTCTAAGCCCTCTACTTGAAAATCAATAATATTTCAAATTTAATGAGTTGTAAGACAAGTAAATTAGAGTTTGGAGTAAGCAGTATTGATTAGCTTATTCTGTCGGCTGCAACCCAGGACTCCCGTGGATAATTAAGTGTTCCCCGGGGAGTGCAGTGCGCCCCAGTGAGGACGACAGGAGCCTGCCCACGCCCGCAAGGAAAGGTGCCTCCAGTCTCCAGCCGGCAGCCAGGACCCTGCCTCGCCCGGGGGGCCTGCCCTTTCCTCGCGGTGTCAGCAGCCCTCCTTGATGAGTGGTTTTCCCCAAGCAGTACCCAGTACCTGCTCTAGTCACAGAGCTTCCGCGAATTTGAACATCAGAATGAAGAACGGCCAGTAAAGAAAATATCCAAAGTCACATGGAAGAAGCTGCCTTCCGTGCAAGCTGCTGCAGAGAGAGAAGACTGTCTTTAAAGCTTCCCCGTGTGGTCTGTATTTCACAGGCGCTTGGGCACGGCCAGAGCAGATTCCTCCCTAAATTCTCTAAACAAGGGACAACCGTGCAGGATTTAAAACACCCACTGGCCCCATTCGACATCAAACGTCCTAGTCCCTCCTCTCCAACCTTGCCTCTCTCCATCCTTTCTGCTCCCACCTAGGGAGTCTCTATCTTTAAACTCTGAGTACCGCTTGCCTTTGAACTTACTAATTTAATTAATGTTACTTGGGCTCTCTGATCTTATAGTCGTCCTGGGATCTTTGGAACCAAGTGCCTCCCAGCCCATTTTATTCAGGGGGAAGCACACGGGAAATGTAGCCAAACTGCATTTGGTCCCCAGATGTTTAAATAGGAACAACAGAGAGGCAGCCAGCATTGTCTAAGTCTTTGATTCTGAGAGGATGGACTGCCCACTGGTTTAGGCCACATCTGGGAGCTTGTTAAAAGGCCTCGGAATAGACCCCGGTTCTACATCAAATCAATTCAAGCTTTTAGGATAGTGTCTAAGCTTTAGCATTTTCAAATTGCAGCTCAATGTTGAGCCCTACTGTTAAGGGGAAACAAGGAGACAGCAAGAT
The DNA here is from genome assembly GCF_964237555.1 of Oryctolagus cuniculus. Lineage (NCBI taxonomy): Eukaryota > Metazoa > Chordata > Mammalia > Lagomorpha > Leporidae > Oryctolagus > Oryctolagus cuniculus. Next base: position 167,951,567 of record NC_091435.1, read on the forward strand.
CACTCTGAAAAGAAAAAAAAAAAAAGCAATGAACAGTAATGCTGAACGGGCAAAGCAATGAGAAAAAAATGAGGTCTGCAGAGAGACAAGAAGGACCTCCTTCTGCAGTGGGCAGGGTGGAAGAGAGGCAAGATCTGGACTGAACCAGCAGCGAAAGGGCTAGGGCTCTGATTAAACACGGGGAAAATCTAACATCACTGGTACTGGCCATCCCCTGTCAAGTCTCCAAGGAAAGCAATCACACCGCCAGTCTGCGGGATAGTAGGGAGGAGGTGGAGAGCAGGCGCTCAAGCAGAAAGGGCCATGCGTTGACACCAGGGCTGCGATGGAGCAAGGGTGTAAGTGGAGAACATGGATCCAGCAGGGGCCCGACACAGGAGTCAGAGACAACCAGGAGACATGCGGGGCCACAGGAAAGCAGGGAAATACTGAGAACACTGGACTTCTGTACTCCAAGGAAGGAGGGCCGAGGCCAGGGTCTCTAATCCCAGGAGGAAGGGTGAGGTCAGCTGATTTCTGGGTTTCCCACAGCAGAGCTCCCTGAAGGCAGGTTTTCAGCTTGTGCTGGTCATCACAGCTTGCTCTGCTGTGCTGAAATGTCACCTCCCTCCACACGCCTGACATTCTCCCATATTGGAGCCATCATCACAGAACCCCTGCTAACCAACCTGGAAGTTCCAGAGACATGACCATGCTTGTCTGCTACTCCTCAGGTTTGCAAATACACCTTTGACTTTAAAGTATTTTTGACTTTTGTTTTAGCAAATGCATCTTGGATCATGGGTCTGGATGGCCATTTCTGAAGCCGGGAAGGGAGTGACATACGTCTATCTCCTGCACATCTAAGGAGATCTCGATTCGCAGACTCCTGCGATTGGTCACACCAGGCTCAAAGGAACTGAGAAGAGCACAGGCTGCCAAGGGAGCTTTGTTGTGTGAAAAGACTGATATGTTTACCTCTGCGAGCCTTCCTTGATCCCCAACAACGCATCCGGTGAAGAGAACTCAAATTGCCAAGTGACTGTGCATCAGGCAACATCGAGGAATGCATGGATTTTTCTGTCTACAAGGCCTCTGAGAGGTGTGATTGCAGGTTAACAGAGCAAAGTCATTTGCAAAGAACAAACATCACCCATGGGAAGCTTTCTGGCCCCACAAAACATCTGTTAAGCTTTGGAGACCTAAAGGAAAAGAAACTCTTTCATGAGGGTCTTCATTTAAAGATCATAAAATTCCACTTCTGTCATTAAATTTCCTTGATTCTTCAGCATACTTCCTTCTACAAATGCTTAAGACTTTGATTTACCCTCTTTTCCTATGAAGGAAGAGGAAGATTATTTAAGAGTAGAAACTTTAGCTGGCTGACTCACAATCTTTCAGTCTCAGCTTGGGTGTCTCACCCCTCGCAGAGCTTCCCCCATGCCCCAGGCCAGGAGAACTTTGCCTGTCTCTTAGAATCCTTAGGGGTCTTTTCCCGTCTCTAACTGACAACCTCTTTCTTGGCGTCGAGCTCATCTTGCTGTGTCTGTCTCCCCTGCAAGGCTGTGCCTGGCACAAGACAGAAAACCAGTATTTGTGGAACTATCGGAATCAGCAGAAAAGGCGTGGAAGAGGACGCTCCGTATCGTACAATCTGTGTTACTACGAAATGGAGACAGCTGTCGTTTTCTTTCCCTCGGAATATTAACTGAAGACAGTTATCTGTTCTCCTAACGTCAGGACGCAGCCATCTCTCTACAGGAGATGGTTCATGAGCCTTCTCACAACCAGGGGCATTGGTCCACTTGTCATTACTTCAACTACAACACCTGAGAAGAGTAACTTGGGAGGGAAGAAGGTTCATGTTGACTTCAGTTGGGAGGTTCACAGTCCAAGATTGGGCAGCCCAATTGGTTTAGGCACCTGTGAGGCTTCCAGATGACACATGGAGCACTCCATGATGAGCCAGCAAAAATGGAGAAACACAGGAAGCACACTCGTCTTCGCAGGAGCTACCTGCCAAGGGCAGGCTCCCAGGGACCTAACAGCTTCCCACTTCCCTGATGCCATAATCAGATCACGCCTCCATCATCAAATATTAATGTGAGACTGGGATGTAAATGTCAACATGCATCTATAAACCAAATCCCCTGCAATCCCTACTGCCAGCCTCGGCTGTAACCCCTAGGATGAGGATATTTGTCTTCCCTGTTCAGGCACCACAACCCCACGACTCACCCACCACAGGCTCTGTTCGTAGCAATCTCCAGCTGCAGGCATGAAAATGCACTGCCCAAGTTCCCTCAAGGAATGCCCTGTGGCCCTGGCAGACAGTGGGCAGCACATGGCCTGCCGTGGTTGGCTGCCTCAGCTGGCTCTAACCTTGTCTGAGGTCACACTGCAGTGAGGCGGCAAAGCCAGGGGAATGACACACAGCCGCCCTGGCCAGATGCAGCCATGGAGCCATTTCAGTGGGCAGCACCAACTGTCCATGTGTCCTGAATGGTAGTTTGTCTTTCCCTCTTCCCAACCTGCTTCCTCCCCCATACCTTCACAGGTGTTGGTCCCTATCAAATTGTCTTATTGTTTTTAATGTTAGACTTGTATTTTTTTTTATTTGAAATACAGGAAGACAGAGAGAGATCCCCCATCCACTGCTTCACTCTCCAAATGTCTACAATAGCCAGGGATAAGTGGGGCTAGACCAAAGCTGAGAGCTGGGAACTCAATCTACAGCCACCACATGGGTAGAAGAGACCCAACTATTTGTCACTGCTACTTCTTGGTGTCCACATTAACAGGAAGATGGAATCAGGAGCTAGAACCAGAACTCAAACACGGGCATTCTGGAATGGGATACGAATGTCCCAAACAGCATCATAACTGCTGTGCCATTAAACATTTTTCTCCTCAAATTCCATCTCGGTGTCTCCTCAGGGGGAGTTTAACCTATGAAACATCAATAAATTTCTTGAGTGAATGAATGAGTAAAAAAAAAAGTATAAACAAATGAATGTGGCCGGCGCCGCAGCTCAATAAGCTAATCCTCCGCCTTGCAGCACCGGCACACCAGGTTCTAGTCCCGGTCGGGGCGCCGGATTCTGTCCCGGTTGCTCCTCTTCCAGGCCAGCTCTCTGCTGTGGCCAGGGAGTGCAGTGGAGGATGGCCCAAGTGCTTGGGCCCTGCACCCCATGGGAGACCAGGAGAAGCACCTGGCTCCTGGCTTCGGATCAGCACGGTGCGCCAGCCACAGCGCACCAGCCGCGGCAGCCACTGGAGGGTGAACCAACGGCAAAGGAAGACCTTTCTCTCTGTCTCTCTCTCACTGTCCACTCTGCCTGTCAAAAAATAAAAAAATAAATAAAAAATAAACCAATAAACAAATTAATGTGTAAGCAGCTGAGTAAAAGATGCAACTGGAAAATACTTCAGATGTGCTAAATGATGACCACTGTCAGCTAAATAGAGCTGGAGCAGCTGGGGAATGCTGACACTAGCTCCAGGTAGATAGATTTCAGTAGAGCTGCCACTCTCACACCTGACTTCCATTAGATGCTGGGCTATGCCACATCATCCTTTCAGCCGCCCTGTTGGGTGGCAATGTATCAGTCTCATTTTATAAAACCGGGAAGGAGGCTCTCATAGGTGAGGGGACTTGCCTGAGATCACACAGTGAGTGAGCTGCAACGTCAGGAAGCAAATTTTGGGCCTGGCTCCAGACAAAATTTCTCCATGGATCCTCTTATCCTCCACAATCAATAGCAAATGTTTTAGCTGGTAACCCCTTCTCAATATGGTTAAACAGACTGGCTGAAAGCAAACATTTGGACGGAACGCTTTCTTTTATCCAGCTGGCTGCTCCAACAAGAAACTACCGCCCTTGTTCCAAATCTACTAGCTCATCCCTGTGTGGGCAATAGAAACTACTCGAACAAATCCGGCTTTATTTTTCCCCTTAGTGACATATGTGATGCTGTTTTTCCATATGATGAATAACAGTCATAATAATAAAATTAGTGGTAATAATGATAAAATAAGAATAATAGTTTTAAATCCTATCTTTGCTAGTTTAAAAATCACATGAAATTTTCTTATAACATTTGTCTGAAATGTGAATTAAGTATTTTCTATTAATGTTGCAATGATAGGGTTTTTCCAAATACAGGTTAAAGGGAAAGTAAGAATGTACTTCTGAATAAACAGAGATATTCAGGTTGCAGCAGCATCTTCCTTCTCACTCAGGTAGAACTGGAAATATCGTCAGGAACTAGACACATGAGGATTCTCCCAAACCGTCAGAGGAATGGAGAGACGCGATTCTGCTCAGAGCCGTTCCGTACCCCAGCTCTTCGCCTTGGGATTTGGCAATGCCTCCCTACTCAAACTCACAGCTCACCCTATCATTTCTTTGGCCAATGAGGTGTAGCAGATGTGATGTAGACAGAAAATTAAAAAGTGCTTGTGGCCGGTGCCATGGCTTAATAGGCTAATCCTCTGCCTAGTGGCACCGGCACACCGGGTTCTAGTCCCGGTTGGGGCGCCGGATTCTGTCCCAGTTGCCCCTCTTCCAGGCCAGCTCTCTGCTGTGACCCGGGAGTGCAGTGGAGGATGGCCCAAGTGCTTGGGCCCTGCACCCCATGGGAGACCAGGAGAAGTACCTGGCTCCTGCCATCGGATCAGCGCGGTGCGCCGGCCGCAGCGCGCCAGTCGCGGTGGCCATTGGAGGGTGAACCAACGGCAAAGGAAGACCTTTCTCTCTGTCTCTCTCTCTCACTGTCCACTCTGCCTGTCAAAAAAAAAAAAAAGTGCTTGTAAGATTGAACCTGCACCTGCTATGTCTCTGCAAGAAGACACATGCAGGCCAACCCGCCATAGGATGAGAGATGTGAAGACACGCCCGGGCCAACCTGCCATAGGAGGAAAGATGTGAAGACACACCCAGGCCAACCTGCCATAGGAGGAGAGATGTGAAGACATGCCCAGATCAACACGCCATAGGAGGAGAGATGTGAAGACGCGCCCAAGCCAACCCACCATAGGAGGAGAAATGTGAAGACACGCCCAAGCCAACCTGTCATTGGATGAGAGACTTGAAGACACACCCTGGCCAACCCGCCATAGGATCAGAGATGTGAAGACACACCCAGGCCAATCTGTCATTGGATGAGAGACTTGAAGACACACCAGGCCAACACACCATAGGATGAGAGATGTGAAGACACGCCAGGCCAACACACCATAGGATGAGAGACACACAGAGGAAGGCGTCCCATCCAAGGCCAACTTAAATCAAAGCTCCATGTTGACTTCCTAATGTGTGAACAACAAATGTTTATTGTCAAAGGCTGCTAAGTCTTCCAGTAGCAAAATTTAACTGACAATGAGTTTATCTAAAAATCCAGTGGTAACTTCCATTTGTTGTGACCTATGATACACAATAACAAAGACAAATAGGAAAGTAATAGGTAGAACTTACTACAGATCTTCTCTGTGTTCTCATGCCAGAGACAGGCACTGGCAGTGCTGACTAGAGAATGGCTTTCTAAAATGACCCTTGGTTTCTGCCCCGTTCTCTATGAGCATGTCTCTGTATCAGCACAGTCTGATAGAAATATGATGCACACCAGACAAAACACTTTACATTTTCTACCAGCCACATTTTTCAAAGGTAAAAATAAATTGGTAAAATTGATTTTACTAGAGTATTTTAATATATCTGAAATATTATCATTTCAAAATGTAGCTATCCTTAAATTATTTTTTAAATTTTATTAATTTATTTTCATTTTATTTGAAAGGCAGAGAGATAGAGATCTTCCACCCACTGTTCACTCCCCAAATTCCCACACAGCCCCGGCTGAGCGAGGCCAAAGCCAGGAGCCCAGAACTCCTGTGTGAGCGTTAGGACCCCAAGTACTTGAGCCACCATCTCCTGCCTACACAGATGCACATCAGCAAGAAGCTGGGCCAGAGGCAGAGGAGCTTGGGCTCACACCAGGCTCTCCTCAGATGCAGGATGTGTGTATCTCACGTAGCATCTCACCAGTGCACCAAATGCCTTCCTGAGTATCTTAAAATTATCAAGGTGAGTATTAGTCTATTTTCTGCAGCCAATAACACAGCACCACAGGCGGGTAAATTTTATCAAAAAGGGGATTACTTGGGGTCATGGTTCTGGAGGCCCAGCTCCAGGAGGACACACCTAGTGATGGCTTTCTTGGTGCCAGAGTCCTGCGGCCGTGTAGGGAATCACATGGCAAGAGACAGGGAGTGTACCTGTATGCATGCCTCTCTCTCCCTCTTCTTTTCTTTAATTAATTAATTCATTTATTTGAAAGACAAAGTTACAGAAAGGCGGAGGCAGAGAAGGAGGTCTTCCATCTACTGGTTCACTCCCTAAATGGGCACAACAGCCTGAGCTGGGTAAATCTAAAGCAAGGAGCCAGGCGCTTCTTCCGGGTCTCCTAGATGGGTGCAGGGGCCCAAGAACTTGGGCTATCTTCTACTGCTTTCCCAAGCACATTAGCAAGGAGCTGGATGGGAAATGGAGCAGCTGGGACTCAAACTGGCACCCATATGGGATGCCAGCACTGCAGGCAGCAGCTTTACCCACTACACCACCGCACCCACCTCTCTCTCCCTCTTCTTACAATGTGACTGATGCTCCATCAAGGGCTCCACGTTGATGACTTTAATCTTGATCACCTCCCCTCTGAACGCCATAGTTAGATTGAGCTTCTGCCCTCCTGGTAATGTGCAACAGAGATTCCATTCCAAAGTATGAACCCCTCAAATCGTAAACACACTCAAATCATATCCCATAGCAATGAGATATTTTGCTTCCTTTTTTGCTACCAGACTTTGACATCTGGCACATGTAAATGTTTCACACTTAGAGCCTCAGGTCTATCCACATTTCAAGGGCTCAACAGCCAAAGGCAGCTGGTGAGTGGCTGCATATTGGAGACTCAATTCTGGGATAACTCCATTGCCCTTGGGAGGAAGCAGAGAGAAAATGGAGCATTGTATCCTGGAATTCTAGGCAGACTTTAAACAAGAGAGAAACCAAAACAACTGAGAATAGGTTTTCATATGTAGTTTCTGATGTAAGAAGTACACATTGCTTCGTATGATTCAGAAACATTTTCTTCATCATTTCAGAAAACAGCAAAGTAAAAGCAAATAATCCAGGAAAGGTTTTTCAGGTCAGAAGCTTGCTTGGAAGTTGTATGTAGCCATATACTTTACACTTTCACACAAGGAGGATATGTCATTGTGTAGGTAAAAGGTGGGATGAGGAAGAACCCCTGTGCCCAATGTTGGGAAGCCCCAGGGCCTGTGTCTCCCCATCCACATATCTGTCTATCCTCACAGTAGGCTCCCTATGTCAGGACCATATGGACCTGTATTTCTATATCTGCATATCTGTGTGTCACACAGTCAGCTCTTTGTATCCACAGGCTCCCCATCCCTGGATTCAACCAACCACAGATCAAAAAGGCAATTAGACTGTCAGCGTTGTGACACAGAAGGTTAGGCCACTGCTTGCAACATGGGCAACCATATCAGAGCACCGGATGTAATCCTGGCTGCTCCGCATCAGATCCAACTTCCTGCTAACGCACCTGGAAAAGCAGCAGAAGATGGCCCAAGTGTTTGTGTCCCTGCCACCCTTGTTGAAGACTTGGATGGAGTTTCTGGCTCCTGGCTTCAGCCTGGCCCGGTCCTAGCTACTGTGGCCATTTGGGGAATGGAAGATCTTTTTCTCTCCGTCTCTCCATTTCTCTCTGTCCTTCAGCCTTTCAAATAAATAAAATTAATCTTTTTCTTCCAAAAAAAAAGCAAACACTACACCATTTTGTAGAAGGGACTTGAGCATATATGGATTGTGATATCTATGTGTGTTCTTGGAATCAGTTCCCAGCAGAATACAAGAGATGATTATACTTGTACACAAAAACACACAAGTTACTAAAAATTTCTGCAATTTTGCATTACTAGAGAAGGAAAGTATTTCCCTGGAAATGCAACAAAATAGCACACTTTTAGAAAAAGTAATTATAAGTTAAAGAAAAATTTACTTTCAATACAATTTTAGCAGATGTAAAACCTATGAAATCAGAGTTGAGAGAAGATGTGGCAAGAGATTTAATGTTGTCCTTAGACAAAAGTGGAACTGATTGAAAAGAGTTCAAGAAAATGAAAAATGCAATTAAAGATTAAAAAGATGAAGAAGAAGAAATCGGTAAATACTACAGAGATAAGAAACCCAGCTTATGAATAATTAGTGATACCAAGAGAAAATCACAACAATTTAACCAGAAGCAAAAATCAAACCTGATCACTGTGATACAATGGAGCAAATCTATAAAGTTTTGAAGCTAAGTGTATGAGCCAATAATTCTCCACCAAATAGGTTGTCAAAAGAAATACACCCTTAGACAGTAAACTGCACCCGTTATCTATTGCCATAATAATGCTGCAAAACAAACAATCACAAAACTTAATGAGACACAACAGTAAACATTTATTTTTGTTCAGAAAATGATGACTTGCCAAAGAATACTGCTGATCTGAGCCAGGCTGCCTCACACATCTGTGGCCTTGTCCAGGCAGCTGGGGCCACTTGAGTGACCTCTGCATGTCTTATCCTCCATCATGCTCGCTTGGCCTCATAGTGGTAGCAGGTGTTCAAGAGAGAGAGCAGCCATGCACGTGTGCTTACAAGTGCATCCCAGCCTACGCCTGCATCTGATTTGCTACTACCTCATTGGCCAAAGTCACATGACTAGGCCAAAGCCAGAGTAGGCAGCAACTACACAGCAACTGGAAGAGGAGGCCAATGGACGGATCATGAGTAAGAGTGTTGTAGCCAGCAATGCTCTCCAGCCACAGGCCAACAGGAACACACCGAATCATTTCAGTAAGGGAGAACTCACACCATGCAAAACCTTCAGACGTGTTAATCAGAGGGTACCAGAAAACACGTGTTGCAGGACTAGTGCTTGTGTCAAGAGATTTTAGGGTGCTGAGAACTTTGGTCTGGATTGAATGGTCTTGTGAAACAAGGACACCCTATAATAAATCTCCTGTATACACAAGACTAATTAAAGAGGGGGCATGGAGTGGGCATTCTGTGCAGCAGTTAAGCCACAACTAGGGACGCTCACATCCCACGCTGGAGTGCATGGGTTTGAGCCCTGGCTCCTCTCCCCATCCAGCTTCCTGCTAATGCACACCCAGGGAGGCAGCAAATGACGGTTCAGGTTCTTGGGTCCCTGCCACCCACGCAGGGAGATGCAGATGGAGTTCCAGGCCCAGCTCTGGCTGTTGAGGGGATGTGGCGAGTGAACAAGAAGATGGAAGATCTCTCTCTCTCTACCCTCAAATAATTAACACAAATACATTTAAATATTTTTTAAAGCAGCAGTCACATGTGCCAGGGAAGGAGGATGCTTGACCCCACAACTATCTTTTGGCCAACGTTTGCTTTGTCTGTGCTGAGCCATGATGGTGAAGTGGGCTTACCTGTTCCTGCTCCATCACTATCACAGAGTGGTCTGGGCTGAGCCTGCTGTTCTGAGAGATGCTTTATGTGAGACCACGAAAGCCCACCCATGTAACAAAAGTAAGTACTGGTCCCAGTTAAACCCAGAGTTATGTCTAAATAAATACTATAAGTATGGTTACAAAATATCAAAGGCTATCATCAAATGAGACATATAGGTCATATAAATAAGAACTTATAACTGGGAGAGGAGTTCCAAGATGGCGGAATAGGGAGGGAGTGCATACTCCGGGAAAAGATAGTTTAATAAAAGTGGAAGGCCGGCGCCGCGGCTCAACAGGCCAATCCTCCACCTAACGGCACCAGCACATGGGGTTCTAGTCCCGGTTGGGGTGCCGGATTCTGTCCCGGTTGCCCCTCTTCCAGGCCAGCTCTCTGCTATGGCCCAGGAGTGCAGTGGAGGATGGCCCAAGTGCTTGGGCCCTGCACCCCGTGGGAGACCAGGAGAAGCACCTGGCTCCTGCCTTTGGATCAGTGCAGTGCACTGGCCGTGGCGGCCATTGGAGGGTAAACCAACAGCAAAGGAAGACCTTTCTCTCTGTCTCTCTCTCTCTCTCACTGTCCACTCTGCCTGTCAATAAAAAAAAAGTGGAGATACTGTAGTCTCAGGGAAGAGTTAGGGGAAAAAACTGCAGAGGAAACTCTTCTGGAACTAGTGGGACGCGGTGTACCTATGTGGAGGGCACAGGTGCCCACGGCTCGGGAACCCAGCTGCCAAGTCTACGCACCAGCGCTGGAAAGGCAGGTGAGGCGAAACTGCAGTAACCCAAGACACTGGCAGAAAAGCGGCAGGAAGAGCCTAGAGGGAACGAGGCTTGAAGCCCCATGGGGGAAAGTTCACCAGGCTAACTAGAAGAGAGAAAATAAATAAATAAAATGGACTTGTACGGACACGATTCTCTCCCTCCACTCACCATACAAAGGTGGGGGAAAACAATGCAGCAGGTGCCATTTTGGACACACATAACAGCTGTGCCAGCTCAGGGCTGTGCCCGCCCTCAAACCTAACTCTTGTGGGGAGAAATAACAGGAGGTTAGTACCTAGTGCACATGTGGAGCTTATGAACTGGGATTGTGAAAAAAAAAAAAAAAACTGAGGGTGTGTGAGAGAAATCACAGTGCGCCTGAGACATGAGTAGTCTTGGTGGGAGAAGCCCCAAACTCAGTAACCTTGGCAACCCGGTGGAAGCCACTGCAGGGGAATCTGAGCTCACACTGAGGACTGCACGGATCCTTTGTGTGGTCCTTGGGACAGAGCAGACGAATATTATACCCACAGGGGCCAGAGCTCAGACACTGACTGCCTTCAATTCTGCTCAGCTGTGCAGAATTACTTCTCTTCTGAACAACAACAACAACAACAAAAATAGAGATTTACCACGCCTAACCAGGGTGTGTCACCTTTGGCACACCCTTAACCCTGAAGAACTGAACAGAGCTCTCTGGCCACACCCACCACAAGCCTCTAGAGATTCACCAAAAACAGACAGTCCACTTAATCTACAGTCATAGTATAATGAGAAAAGCCACCACAGCGAGGAAAAAAAAAAAGAAGAAAGCAAATATCTACATAATGCCAAACAACAAATGCAGAAACCCAGAAAACAGAACAAGGAAGACATTATGACGCCCCCAAATGAACATGACACTCCAATACAGGATTATAAAGATGATGAGACAGAAGAAACGCAAGATACAGATTTCAAAAAATTTATGATAACATGTAGAAATTATCAAAAACAAATTCATGAACTACAGAAATCCATACTGGACAGGACAGAAAATATCTCCCATGAAAATGAAATATTAAGGAGGAATCAACATGAAATTGTGATATTGAAGAGAAATCAAAATGAAATGAAGAATTCAGTAGAACAAATGAGAAACGCATTTGAGAGCCTTAAAACCAGAATCAGTGAGTCAGAAGAGAGAATACTGGACTTAGAAGACAGAGCACAGGAACATATACAGTTAAACCAAAGAGAAGAAGAGGAAATTAGAAATCTAAAAAATATTGTCAGGAATCTACAGGATACTATTAAAGAACCCACCATTCGGGTTCCAGGAGTTCCTGAAGGCATGGAGAGGGAGAAAGGATTAGAAGGCCTATTTAGTGAGATACTAGGAGAAAACTTTCAGGGTTTGGAGAAGGAAAGAGATATCCAAGTATAGGAAGCATATAGAACCCCCAATAAACATGAACAAAAGAGATCCTCACCACGACACATTGTAATCAAACTCACTACAGTAAAACATAAAGAAAAGATTATAAAATGTGCAAGAGAGAAACATCAGATTACTCTCAGAGGATCTCCAATTAGACTCACAGCAGACTTCTCATCTGAAAACCTACAGGCTAGGAGGGAATAGCGAGACATAGCCCAGGTACTAAAAGAAAAACTGCCAGCCCAGAATATTATATCCTGCAAAGCTATCATTTGTGAATGAAGGTGAAATAAAGACTTTTCATAGCAAACAGAAATTGAAAGAATTTGTTACCACTCATCCAGCCCTGCAAAAGATGCTTAAAGATGTGTTACACACAGAAACACAGAAACACAGCCATCAATACGAAAGAAGTAAAGGAAGAAAACTTCCCAGTAAAAGATCACAGAGTTCAAAGCAGATATTAGAAATATATACGGGAAAATGGCAGGGCAAAGTCACTACATATCAATAGTCACATTGAACGTTAATGGCCTCAACTCTCCATTTAAAAGACACAGACTGGCTGAATGGATTAAAAAACAAAACCCATCTATTTGCTGCTTACAAGAAACACATCTTTCCAACAAAGATGCATGCAGACTGAAAGCAATAGGTTGGAAAAAGATATTCCATTCCAACAAAAACCAAAATAGTGCTGGCATAGCCATCTTAATATCAGACAAAATAAACTTTAACACAAAAACTGTTAAGAGAGACAAAGAGGGGCACTATAAAAGGATTAAGAGATCAACTCAACAGGAAGATGTAACTATTATCAATGTGTACACCCCTAATTACAGGGCACCGGTTTATTTAAAAGATATGTTAAGGGACTTAAAGGGAGACTTAGACTGCAATAAAATAGTATTGGGGGACTTCAATACTCCACTCTCAGAAACAGACAGATCAACTGGACAGAAGATCAACAAGGAAACAGCAGATTTAATCGACTCTATAGCCCAAATGGATCTAACAGATATCTACAGAACTTTTAATCCTACACTTAAAGAATGTACATTCTTCTCAGCAGTACATGGAACCTATTCTAGGACTGACCACATAGTGGGCCATAAAGCAAGTCTCAGCAAATTCAAAAGAATTGGAATCATACCATGCAGCTTCTCAGACCACAGTGCAATGAAGCTGGAACTTAGCAACTCAGGAATCCCTAGAGCATATGCAAACACAGAGACTGAACAACATGCTCCTGAATGAACACTGGGTCACAGAAGAAATCAAAAACTTTCTGGAAGTAAATAAGGATAAAAACACAACATATAAAAACTTACGGGATACAGCAAAAGCAGTGTTAAGAGGAAAGCTTATAGCAATAGGTGCCTACATCAAGAAATTGGAAAGGCAACGAAATAAATGAGCTTTCACTGCATCTCAAGGATTTAGAAAAATTGCAGCAAACCAGACTCAAAACTAGTAGGACATGAGAAATAATTAAAATTAGAGAAGAAATCAAAAGAATTGAATCCAAAAAATTATAAAAGATCAGCCTAACAAAGAGCTGGTTTTTTGAAAAAATAAACAAAATTGACACACCACTGGCCCAACTAACTAAAAAAAGAAAAGACCCAAATCAATAAAATCAGAGATGAAAAAGGGAATGTAACAACAGATACCACAGAAATAAAAAGAGTCACCAGGAATTACTACAAAGAGTTGCATGCCAGCAAACAGGGAAATCTATGGATAGATTCCTGGACACATGCAATCTACCTTAATTGAACCAGGAAGACATAGAAAACCTAAATAGACCCATAAATGAGAAAGAAATTGAAATGGCAATAAAGTCCCTCCCAACAAAGAAAAGCCCAGGACCAGATGGATTCACTGCTGAATTCTGCCAGATATTTAAAGAAGAACTAACTCCAATTCTTCTCAAACTATTCAGAACAATCGAAAAAGAGGGAATCCTCCCAAATTCTTTCTATGAAGCCAGCATCACCTTAATCCCTAAACCAGAAAAAAGATGCAGCATTGAAAGAAAATTACAGACCAATTTCCCTGATGAACATAGATGCAAAAATCCTCAATAAAATTCTGGCCAATAGAATGCAACAACACATTAGAAAGATCACCCACCCAGACCAAATGGGATTTATCCCTGGTATGCAGGGATGGGTCAGTGTTCGCAAAATAATCAGTGAGTGATACACCACATTAACAGACTGCAGAAGAAAAACCATATGATTATCTCAATAGATACACAGAAAGCATTTGATAAAACACAACACCCTTCAATGATTAAAACTCTATGCAAAATGGGTATAGAAGGAACATTCCTCAATACAATCAAAGCAATATATGAAAAACCCACGGCCAACATCCTATTGAATGGGGAAAAGTTGGAAGCATTCCCACTGAGATCTGGACCAGACAGGGATGCCCACTCTCACCACTGCTATTCAACATAGTTCTGGAAGTTTTAGCCAAAGCCATTAGGCAAGAAAAAGAAATTAAAGGCATACAAACTGGGAAGGAAGAAATCAAATTATCCTTCTTTGGAGATGATATGATTCTTTATTTAGGGGACCCAAAGAACTCTACTAAGAGACTACTGGAACTCATAGAAGAGTTTGGCAAAGTAGCAGGATATAAAATCAATGCACAAAAATCAACAGCCTTTGTATACACAGGCAATGCCATAGTTGAGAAAGAACTTCTAAGATCAATCCCATTAACAATAGCCACAAAAACAATCAAATACCTTGGAATAAACTTAACCAAAGATGTTTAAGATCTCTACGATGAGAATTACAAAATCTTAAAGAAATAGAAAAGGATACCAAAACATGGAAGAATCTTCCATGCTCATGAATTCAAGAAAAATATCATCAAAATGTCCATTCTCCCAAAAGCAATTTCTAGATTCAATGTGATACCAATCAAAATACCAAAGACATTCTTCTCAGATCTCGAAAAAATTATGCTGAAATTCATAAGGAGACACAGGAGACCTCGAATAGCTAAAGCAATCTTCTACAACAAAAACAAAGCCAAGGCATCACAATACCAGATTTCAGGACATACTACAGGGCAGTTGTAATCAAAACAGCATGGTACTGGTACAGAAACAGATGGATAGACCAATGGAACAGAAGAGAAACACCAGAAATCCTCTACAGCCAACTTATATTTGATCAAGGATCTAAAACCAATCCCTGGAGTAAAGACAGTCTATTCAATAAATGGTGCTGGGAAAACTGGATTTCCATTTGCAGAATCATGAAGCAAGACCCCTACCTTACACCTTACACAAAAATTCACTCAACATGGATTAAAGATTTAAGTCTATGACCCGACACCATCAAATTATTATAGAACATTGGAGAAACCCTGCAAGATATGGGCACAAAGACTTCTTGGAAAAGACCCCAGAGGCACAGGCAGTCAAAGCCAAAATTAACATTTGGGATTGCATCGAATTGAGAAATTTCTGTATTGCAAAAGAAACAGTCAGGAAAGTGAAGAGGCAACAGACAAAATGGGAAAAAATATTTGCAAACTATGCAACAGATAAAGGATTGATAACCAGAATCTACAAAGAAATCAAGAAACTCCACAACATCAAAACAAACAAGCCACCTGAGAGATGGGCCAAGGACCTCAATAGACATTTTTCAAAAGAGGAAATCCAAATGGCCAACAGACACATGAAAAAATGTTCAGGATCACTAGCAATCAGGGAAATGTAAATCAAAATCACAGTGAGGTTTCACCTCACCCCGGTTAGAATGGCTCACATTCAGAAATATACCAACAACACATTCTGGCAAGGATGTGGGGAAAAGGGACACTAACCCACTGTTGGTGGGAATGCAAACTGGTCAAGCCACTATGGAAGTCAGTCTGGAGATTCCTCAGAAACCTGAATAACCCTACCATACAACCCAGCCATCCCACTCCTTGGAATTTACCCAAAGGCAATTAAAATAAAAGAGCTGTCTGCACCTCAATGTTTATTATAGCTCAATTCCCAATAGCTAAGACCTGGAATCAACCTAAATGCCCATCAACAGTAGAGTGGATAAAGAAATTATGGGATATGTACTCTATAGAAAACTATACAGCAGTAAAAAAAAAAAAAAAAAGAAATCAAGTCATTTGCAACAAAATGGAGGAATCTGGAAAACATCATGCTGAGTGAAATAAGCCAGTCCCAAAGGGACAAATATCATATGTTCTCCCTAATTGGTGACAACTAACCGAGCACCAAAAAGGAAACCTGTTGAAGTGAAATGCATGCTATGAGATACAATGACTTGATCAGACCTTGTCCTGACTGTCGAGGAACAACTTAATACTTTATCCCTTTTAGTATTTTTTTGTTCTACTTAATACTATTGGTTGAACTCTTTAATTAACACACAATTATTCTTAGGTGTTTAAATTTAACTGAAAAGTGATCCCTGTTAAATAAAGGAATGGGAATAAGAGAGGGAGGAGATGTACAGTTCGGACATGCTCAATTGGACTTGCCCCAAAAAGTAGCGTTAGACACGTGCCAGGGGATTCCAATTTAATCCCATCAGGTGGCATGTACCAAAGCCATCTCGCTAATTAGAGTGATCAGTTTCAGTTCATAACTGATCATAATGATAGGATTAAGAGTCAAAGGGGCCGGCGCCGCGGCTCACTAGGCTAATCCTCCGCCTAGCGGCGCCGGCACACCGGGTTCTAGTCCCGGTCGGGGCGCCGGATTCTGTCCCGGTTGCCCCTCTTCCAGGCCAGCCCTCTGCTGTGGCCAGGGAGTGCAGTGGAGGATGGCCCAGGTGCTTGGGCCCTGCACCCCATGGGAGATCAGGAAAAGCACCTGGCTCCTGGCTCCTGCCATCGGATCAGCGCGGTGCGCCGGCCGCAGCGCGCCAGCCGCGGCGGCCATTGGAGGGTGAACCAACGGCAAAGGAAGACCTTTCTCTCTGTCTCTCTCTCTCACTGTCCACTCTGCCTGTCAAAAAAAAAAAAAAAAAAAAAAAAAGAGTCAAAGGGATCACATAAACAAGACTAGTGTCTGCTAATACTAACTGATAGAATTAAAAAGGAGAGAACGATCCAACATGGGAAGCGGGATACACAGCAGACTCAGAATTGCAGATGTCCTAAACAGCACTCTGGCCTCAGAATCAGCCCTTAAGGCATTCAGATCTGGCTGAAAAGCCCATGAGAGTATTTCAGGCATGGAAAGCCAAGACACTCTGGCAAAAACAACAACAACAACAACAACAACTAAATGAAAGAAAGAGCTCTATGAGTGATATCCCAGTGGAAAGAATGGGCCATCAAAAAAGGAGGTACCTTTCTCTGAAGGAGGAGAGAACTTCCACTTTGACTATGGCCTTGTCTAAATAAGATCGGAGTTGGCGAACTCAAAAGGCTTCCATAGCCTTGGCAACTCATGACAAGAGCCTCAGGTGATTACTGGTAGCATAAACAAGAGTTTCAATTGTTAAATCAACAACAGAAGTCACTGTGCACTTATCCCAATGTAGGATCTCTGTCCTTAAAGTGTTGTACTATGTGAATTAATGGTATAACTAGTACTCAAACAGTACTTTACACTTTGTGTTTCTGTGTGAATACAAACTGTTGAAAGCTTTACTTAGTATATACTAAATTGAATTGTGTATATAAAGATAATTGAAAATGAATCTTGATGTGAATGGGATAGGAGAGGGAGCAGGAGATGGGAGGGTTGCGGGTGGGAGGGAGGTTATAGGGGGAAAAGCCACTTTAATCCAAAAGCTGTACTTTGGAAATTTATATTTATTAAATAAAAGTTAAAAATAGAATTTATAACTAAGAATTAAGGAGGCAGGTGTGCCATGTGGGATACCTGCAATCCATACGAGAGTGCTGGGTTCAGGTCCCCACTCCACTTCCATTCCAGCTTCCTGCTAATATGCAGCCTCTGAGGCAGCAGGTGATGTGGAAGACCTGGATTCAGTTCCAGATTCCTGGCTGTAGCCTGGCCCATCCCTAGCTGCTGAAATCATTTGGCAAGTGATCCAGCAGACAGAAGATATGTCTTTCTCTCCATTTCAAAAAAAAATGACAATAAATGAATAATTTGCATAATGGAAATACTAAATGCTTGTGTAAAAAGAACATTTAAGTATAAAACCTTAAAATATATAAACAAAATACAAGAAGCAAAAAAATGGACAGTAGGAGGATGTTAAAATATATAGAACTTCTCATTTTAGAAAGCAAGAAATCCAAAGACAGTTTTCCTTCCTTTGATATTTGGAGAAATATGTATACGCATCTGAGCCAAATGTTTTTGAAAACCTTAATGAAAACTACTTGTAGTGCTAAAAACCAGATTCATACCTTCCAAATGGTTGGAGAAAATAAGAGCCAAAATAAATTTGTAGCACAAGAGGGAACATAAAGAGAATAATCCAAAGGCATTATGTAGGTATACAACAGAAAAGCTGAAGTAAGAACTAATGTTTTCCTCGTTAATTACCCCCCCCACCCCACTTTTCACTACACTTGTCTTGGGCTGAGTCCTGATAAGCTGTCTTGGAAATGGCAGCCTCCTATTTGTTTCTCTCCCTCTAATCTGTCCTCTGCAGAGGCTACACCTGGGCTCCCGTGGTCTGGCAGTAGGAGAATGACACACAGTTGGCTACAGGTCTGCAAAGAGGTAAGAATAGAGATGGAAAGAAGCATTTGAGACTCTTACAGCAAACTTGGCGAGCCCTGTTATGCTTGGTGAAACTACTAATTAAAAACTGGTGCTTGCATTTTGTTCATTTTGAGTTCATGTCTACTGTTTTATTTATAGTTTCTAAAAATATCAGTCTGTAAAGTATTAAGGAAGGAAGTGAACAGCTGATCCTCACCTCGGTTTGAGAAGTCTTGGCATGGACATCCAAGTGAGTTCTACAAGCCACAAGTCGGACTCTGCCACTTCCCTGCCCGTGGACATCCAGCGGCTCCCTCAGCCCCTAACAACGACTCTCCCCACACCATTGCTGTGGGCAACACTGCCTACCAGTCATGCACTTATCACACAGGAATTCACAGGGGGAGCAGGGGAAGAAAACCTCAAACCTAGGAGGAAGGGGCAGGGAAAGTGCACTGCAAAATATAGAACCCTGAAGACTCTGGAGCACACGCCTCGTCCCTCTCTCTTTTGAGGCTCCCCGGCCCGAGGATGCTGTCAGCTCTCCTTAGCTCTCCTTAAGGTGCAGGCTACCTTCCACCTCCGTTACCCTCCAGCCTCCCCAGCAGGCCCTACCCCCACAGCATCCTGGAACTCAGGCCCCCAGAGACGGGTCCTCGTACAGGCCCTGCACACTCTCGCACCCATCTGACTGCCACAGTCTGCTCCTCCCTGAAGCCCCATCTCCAAGGTCACAGCTTCTGTTCTTTCCTTCCTTACCACATCCATCAGCACCCAGGTGAATTCAACCGCCCGCCACCCCTTTTGAAGCAAAAGCTCCACACACTGACCTGACTGTAACCCTGAGACGTTAGTCATAGAGTTTTTTCTAAAAACAAAGATGTGGTTTCACACATAGGTTTATCTATAGAGCCATTAAATGCAGGGGCAGGCATTGTGACACAGCGGGTTAAGCTGCCCCTTTTGATGCCCATATCCCAGGTAGGAGTGCTGGTTCCAGTCCTGGCTACCCTACGCTTCAAATTCAGCTACCTGCTAATGTGCCTAGGAGGAGGCAACAGGTGATGACTCTAGTACCTGGGCTCCTGCCACCCGTGTGGGAGACCCAGACGGAGTTCCTGGCTCCTGGCTTTGATCTGGCCTACCTCTGGCTGTTGTGGCCATTTGGGTAGTGAACCAGTGGATGGAAGATCTCTCACTCGCTCTCTCTCTCGCTCACTCTCTCTTGCTCTCACTCTCCCCTCTCTTCTCTGGTACTCTGCCTTTCAAATAAATCTTTTAAAATTTATTAAACTCAGGATTGACTAAATTCCGTCCATACAATGGAATAATACACAGCTACAAAAAATGATGAAGAAAAATACATGTAACACACATATGCACTTGCAACACTCTCTTAAGAAAGCAGGTCTACCATAAAACAAAATATGTGGGCACATAGACAGGTGTGCTGTTAAAATGCAGTGGTTAAATCAAGCTGATGTGAGTCTAGCTTAGGCAAAGGTGTGGACCAGGACAGTAGCACAGGGATAAATATAGACAAAGATGCATGACTTCATGAAAATGTACATTATGAAAAAACTAGGTATAGATTCCAAAAGGGTTTTTTGTACCAAAATAAACTGATCTTTTAATGCC
Organism: Oryctolagus cuniculus; assembly: GCF_964237555.1. NCBI lineage: Eukaryota > Metazoa > Chordata > Mammalia > Lagomorpha > Leporidae > Oryctolagus > Oryctolagus cuniculus. The sequence continues at coordinate 167,971,603 of NC_091435.1, forward strand.
ATTTTTCCATGAAGTTTTGAAGTCCCCTTGTGTACAGATGTAGCCATAGACCAGTGTTAATAGTTAATTCTATGTTGTGGGGTTCCTGTGCACTTTCAGATTATTTTTTTTTTTTACTTTTTTCTTATTCTTTATTTTCTACCAGAAATACTAATTATTGTTTACAATATGATAAAACGGTTGAAGAATGAGCTGTTGCCATGGAGCCTGGCCCAGTCTTCCAGGAGAGGCATCCCCTGTACTGCTGTGTGTGCTGCTGGCTCCCACTGGATGGGGGTCCCGGAGGTGGGAGTCACACTATGATCAGTGCCTCCTAACCCCACCCAGCAGCCAAGAGCGCCTGCCTGTGGCCCAAACCTGACCATGTTCAATCACCAAAAGGCAAGCCCCAGACACAGGCTTCCTACTTGGATTCCATTTCCTGCAGAACCAAAACACACACTGATGGCTTTGACGGGCTCTGGCCAGATACCTGCACCGGGAGTCTGCAGGAGCCGCTGTCTGGCAGAAGTGGGCCAGACAGTGGCCCACAGTGGTCAAGTGGGAGTGAGCTTGACCAAAGGAAGGGTGTGCGTTCCTAATGGAAGTGTTCCTGAGCCTTGACGGACAGCTCAGAGGCAGGGCCCTCCTCCCTACCCTGCTCGTCGGTGGAGGCGGAAGCCGTGATGACTTATCCAGTTGGTGCTGGTTCTTTCAGGCAGTTCAGAGGGAACGTATTTTTTGAAGCTCTTGGAGTGAGAGCCCGGGATCGCGCGTCTGAGCGGCGATGACTTCTCAGCTGCAGTGTTGGTGTCTCTGTGTAATAACACTCTCTGAAACGTGCACGCTGGCTTTCCCTGGAAGAGGAGACACACACACTGCACACACACTGAGCCCAGTTTTCCCAGTTCTCAAGTTGCTCTCTGAGAGCGTGAGCACTTGGAAAGACTCGGGAGCTCTGGAAAGTGCCTGGGCCTCCACGGAGAGCTAGGCTGCTACTGCTGACCCCGGGACCCGGGCAGCCTCACGCCCTCGCTGTGTAGGTCTCTGGAGGCCTCTGGTTCATCCTTAGAAGGCTAACGGCTGGCATCCCATCACACAGCAACAGAAACTGAGGCACCACCGGCTCGCCCCGCTCCTGCCCTGCTCGAAGCTGACAGGCGGCCTCCAAGGGGTCTGTGCACCCCAAGCCTCTGAAAGAATCTTTATTTGGAAAAAAGGTCTTTCTGGGTGTAATGAAGATAAGGATCTTGGGAAGAGAGCATCCTGGATTAGGGCAGGTCCTCCACCCAATGGCAACTTCTGCTAAGAGAGGAGACACAGACAGGAAAGCTGTGTGGGGACAGTGATGCGGCCACAAGCCCGGGGACACTGGCAGCCACCAGAAGCTGGAAGAGGCCGGGCTGGGGGAGGGGAAGGATCTCCCCAGAGCCCCTGGAAGGAGCAGGCGAACGGTGGGGGAGCAGCACTGGAACAGGGGAAGAGAAGCTGCTTCCCTGTTCCAAGGGAGCTTATCTTGCAGCATTGGACTCGGGGCGTAGAAGCAAGGAAAGCCAGAAGAAACCAGTCTGAGCCAGACTTCTGAGCATCCAATGAATGCAGATGCATACTGCCAACAGAAGGGCCCTTGGGCTGCCTCCTGGACACGCCCCTAAGGCTTGCTATAGGAAGCCTGGCACACGGCTTCCTTCCGGAGGAGGGACCTCTCCCTTCCCACCCTCTCCTTCTCTCCTTCGCTTGTCGCAAGTAAATAGAGCTTTCCCCTGAGCAAGTCCTGCTCGAGGCTATTTGGCAAATGGACCCCTTGTGTCCACTAATGGTTCCAGCCTCCAAGACTGTGAAAGAATAAATTACTGTTATTTTAAGCCTCTGAGCTTGTGGTAATTTGTTGTGGCCACCCCAGGAAACAAATACATTTATAAAATCATGATTCGAAAGTACACCAAACAGATTGAATACATTATAAAAAGCCCAGGGGTGCCTGTGTGTGTTCACAAGCATGTTAAGGTTTAACTGCTCAGCCCTGTATTTTTTTTATTAGGTGCCCCCTCCAAACATGTGGCATGGAGAAGCCGGGGCTGTTTGAAACAGTTTGATTTCTAAAACAGTGGTTCTGTTCCAAGTAGATCGAGAAAGCGGGAAGGACTGCAAGGGGAGGAACCCAAGGTTATCTCAGGACTTGCAGAACTGCTGGAGGAGAATGGAGACAGAGTCAGGACAAGCCACTGCTTCACTCAGATTAGCGTCATGGGCAGTGCACCTCAAAGCACACGGGGCTACACGTATAGCAGACAGAAGATCACTGATGTGAGCCCGACCCACACCTAGGGTGAGGGAGGTGGGGCTGGGCAGAAAGACACCGGAAGTGTCTGTTCATGGAGCGCCTCCGGGGCTCAGGAAGGAGTCTCTAGGAGTGACCCAGTATAGAGGTACAGCCAGACTCAAGGGAACCCCAGAAAACAGATGCCTGAAGAAAACAAAGCACCCTACAGAGACCACAAGAAAGAGGCCACCATGAGGGAAAGCACGCAGAATATTTGCAAGGCTTGGGTAGCGCAAAGCCGCCCAGCCCGGCGACATGGTGCAGCCCTCTGCAGCCTCCTCTGCCCTGCATGGCCAAATGATAGAAACCCCCTGGGGCGCAGACAGAGAGAAGCCAGACCACTCGCCCCTGCTCACCCTGGCACAGCCCAGGCTAGGGGAGGGAGAAGGTTCGCTGCCCAGTCAAATTGGGGTGTATTTTACATGGGGCAAGGGCCATTCTAACCTGTGGATCAAATGGTAGACGGAAGGAGCCCGGTGCTGTGGCTTTGTAGGCAAAGCCTCTGCCTGCAGTGCCCGCATCCCATATGGGCGCCAGTTCAAGTACCGGCTGTTCCTTTTCCAATCCAGCTCTCTGCTGTGGCCTGGGAAAGCAGTGGAAGATGATCCAAGTGCTTGGGTCCCTGTACCCACATGGCAGAGACCCCGAAGAGGCTCCTGGCTCCTGGCTTCCGATCAGCCCAGATCTGACCACTGCAGCCATTTGGGGAGTGAACCAACAGAAGGAAGACCTCTCTCTCTGTCTCTCCCTCTCAAATAAATAAATAAAATCTTTAAAAAAAGACAAATAAAAGCAGATGGAGGACTTTAGACGACTGTATGAGGGTTACCCAAAAGATAAAGCTGCAATTTTTTTTTGTTTTTAATGTTTATTTATTTATTTATTTTCATCTACTTGAAAGGCACAGCAACAGAAAAAGTAGAGAGAGATAGCTCTTCTATCTACTGGTTCATTCCCCAAAGGCTGACAACAATCAGGACCGGGCCAGACTGAAGCCAGAGATCAAAACTCCATACCTCTGCAATGCACGAAATTTGTTCTCTTTATCTTTATATTAATTAAAACAATTTTTAAAAAAGCAATCAGACCTCCAGTTGGGTCTTCCGTGTTGGTGGCAGGGATCCAAGCACCTGAGCCATCACCTGCTGCTTCCCAGGGAGCTGGATCAGAAGCCCAGCAGCCGGAGTTGAACCACGGCTCCAGGACGGGATGCGAATACCCACTCCTCAAGCAAGAGTTGTTTTTTTTTTTTTTCTGTTGTTGCTGTTTTTAATTTTTTATGTTAATTTTCAATTAGCTTTTAACAGATTCAATGTGCATTGTAGACACAATTCTAAGAACATAATATACCTTTTCTCCCTCCATCCCCCTCTCCGTCCACCCTTCTTCCATCTCCCTTTCTTTGTGTGTTTTCTTTAAGTTTCTGAGATAACATATTTAAATTTACATCACAGTAAAAAGGCCTAATAGTTCACTGAATAAAGAAGTTTAACAAGTAAAAAGTAAGAAGACCCCAGTTTAGTAGGAATAGACAATGGCCACAAATAAAAACTGAATGGAAAATGATCATTTCACCCATATATAGTACATGTTAAAGTAATCACAGATCATTCAAACTATAGTAGTATAACATTCTTAGCCACTGGTTTCACAAAGGTATAAAATGAAGTTTTACAAAACTATATTTGCAACAATACTGATACTGATACACACAGACATTTCTTTCTTTAGTGTTTCTTTTCTTTTCTTTTTTTTTTTTTTTTTGCTTGTTTTTTAAATTTTAGCTCCCACATATAAGTGAGAATAAGCAGTATTTGTCTTTCTGGGTCTGGCTTATTTCACTCAACATAATGTCCTCCAGTTGCATCCATTTTGCTGCAAATAGTAGAATGAGATCCTATCATTTAAGTTTGCAATTTGAATGTACTGCTAGAGTTATTCAATATTTCTTAATTAAAGATTTATTTATTTGCTTTAGAGACTAAGTTACAGACAGACAGAGGGAGAGACAGAGAGAGAGGTCTTCCACCCACTGGTTCACTCCCCAAATGGCCACAATGGCCAGAGCTGGGCCGATCCAGACCTAGGAGCTTCGTCGGGGTCCCCCACGTGCAGGGGCCCAAGGACTTGGGCCATCTTCCACTGCATTCTCAAGCCATCGGCAGGGATGCTGGATAGGAACTGGAGCAGCTGGGACTTGAACTAGAGCCCGTATGGGATGCTGGCATCACAGGCAGATGCTTAACCTACTACACCACAGCGTCGGCCCCTGTTCAATATATTTTTACCTTCTCTTAAAAGTACAGGTGTGGGTGTTCAACATAGTGGTTAGGATACTTAAAAACAAAACATCAAAATATTTCACACAAGTGCCAAGACAATGTGAAAGACTGAAATACTTACCATTCAGATTTGGTAGACACTAATATTCATTATAATTTGCTTTATCCGCTCTTTTTTAAAGATTTATTTATTTGATGGAGAAAGAGGTATTTTCTTTCCACTGATTCGTTCCCCCAAAGGCCTACAACAGCTGGGACTGGGCCAAGCCAAAGCCAGGAGCCTGGAAGTCCATCAGGGTCTCCCACACGTGTGTTAGAGGACCAAGTTCCTGGGCTGCTATCTGCTTCCTTCCCTGGCCCATTAGCAGGAAGCTGAATCATAGCGGGAGAAGCTGGGACTTGAACCGGCTACAGGATGTAGGCCATGGACAACCCAAATATACCAGAACACCGCTCCCATCCCATCACGCGCCTTTTTAAATAAACAGTTATTCCAAAGACTGCCACGGCCCAACTCTCACTCTTCCCTTCCCCTCTTCCTCAAGGCAATAACCTCAGTGTTGACTCGGTAGATACTACTCCCAGGCATATCTGTGTAATTTCACTGTGTACACCTGTACTTTCTAAATTGCTATGGAGTGAATGGAGGAGCAATGGAAGAGTAAACAGGCAGACAGACTGGGAGAGCAGCACGGTGGTCAGGGGGGATACTGGTTGTGGTCACGGGTGGTGGAAGCCATCTTTGAGGAAGAGGATGGAGAGAGAGGAAGCTCAGAGTGCAGTCAGAAGGAGCTAGTGCCAGGAACAATTAGGAAGACTCCAGAGACGAGACTGAGAGTGACTTCCAATTCCACCGGCTGCCCATACGCCCCTGGTATTTGTTGTCCTACACCTGTGGTTGTCACCTGGCACAGTGTGAATTTACTGCCCAGAGACACTCAAATGTCACAACTGGGGCAGGGGTGGGTAAGGGGGTTTCCTAGCATATGTTGTGTAGAAGTCAGGGATGCTGCCACAGCAACGAATCACTGAGAAGTTGCCATGTGACCCAGAAGTCTCTCATCAGAAGTCTCTTATCAGAGTGCCTGGGTTCAAACCCCACCTCTGGGTCCCAATTCCAGGTTCTTACAAATGCAGACCCTAGAAGGCAGTGTCAGTGGTGGCTCAAGTACTAGAGTTCTGCCATCCATGTGGGAGCCCTGGAACGAGTTTCAGGCTCTAGATATTTGGGGAGCGAGCCTGTGGATGGTGGTTCTCCCTCCCTTCCTCTCTCTCTCTCTCTCTCTCTTTCTCCCTCTCAAATAAATCAATCATTCAGCCCCAATTGCAGTAGTATTTCAGTTGAGGAAACCTGCTAGGATTAGAGCTGGAAATTTTTCTAATTTTGGAAGTCCATGGAGATTCATTTTATCATTGCAGTGAATGGGATAAAAATTGTGAAATGGACAAAGAAAAGTTTCACTGAGAAATAAAAGCCATAATTTTTACATGAATCACTCCAGTTCACTCCAAAAGGTACTTAGAGGGAAGAGGAAGCTCATTGAAAATGGAATTTAAAAACTGTTTTTTGAAATCCATGCATCATTTTTTATAATACATATTTTCCATGAACTTTTTGAAGACACCTGTACGTATGTGGAAGGGTCAGCTGGCAAATCTTGTATTTACTCATGCCCCAAATAAGTTCTTAGTACAGGTCAGTTCTGGGTTCAAGTCCCACCTCTGTCTTTTATCAGCTATGTGATTCAGCCACTGTTCAACAAACTACTGTAAGTGTTATGGGATAAGGGACTTAATGTGCACCCAAGAATCTAACACAGTTACGAGAAGAGCTAGAGAAGGAATGGTCCCAGAGTGGGAGGGAGAGGGCCAGAGAAATGTCAGTGGCCAGTCCTCCTCGTGCACAGGTGCAGGAGGGCCAGCCAGAGCCTGGGAGAGGGTATGGCAGTGGAGCAGGGACGGGGTACCCCAGAAGTCCATCTGGAGGTGTGGAACCATGAGGGAGTGGCTGGAGGGAAAGACAGGGAAGGCTGTAGCCCTGCTGGCTGGTAGGCCTGGGGCCACTACAGCAGGGCCAAGAAGTGGGAAGAACTGGCCACGGAGCAGGCAGTGTGAGGCCAAGTTTGACTCTGAGCCATGTCGGCATCACCTCTGCTTCTCTGCACACTGACCCTTAGAGGGGAAAGGCTGCTCTTCACTCCCACCTTGTAATCCCAGGCAAATATCCCTCTCGGTCAACTCAGAAACATGGAAAGAAAGGGGACTCGGGGAACTCCATGTAGCCAAGTCAGTACCATAAAAAAATCACTCCAGATGTGACTTTGGGCAACAACTTGGCCTCTCTGAATCTCAGTTTTCTCATCTACAGACTGGCAACGCTGTTAGCCTCTACCTCCTGTGGCTGTGGATTGATGGAGAGGATACAGGTAAGGACAATAGTACTTGGCATGCAAGAGGTGCCTGACAGAGCTTGGCTGTTACCACCGTTGCTGCTGAATTCAGATAAACTCTTGCACTGCTATGCCTTCGGGGATTCACCTTGCAGAGTTTCATGGTCTGACCTTGACTTCATCAAGGAAGCTCTTGCGGAACTCAATAAGCAGCTCCCTCCACAGTCAGAGCTTTGAAACACAGGAAAAAATGCAAACCAAAACAAAGCTTATATTGAACATAGTATTTTGTTTGACAACAAAAAGGACTAGACCGAGAGGCCCACTGCTGCCACTGGAGAGTGGACAACTCAGGCAAAGTCACAGCCCCTGGTGCTCCAGTCTTCCCTTCTACCAGACAGGGGAAATGCCTTCAGTTCCTCCCGCCCTCTTGAGGGAGGAATAGCCACAGACCCACCAAGTTGGGACTTGAAGAGATGGGGGAGCTCTTTGAGAGAAAACTGCCAGCAGAGTGCTAGGGAGTCTGCACCCCTTACCACGTGGGGAATGCTCTCTTCAAAGTGCTTCGGGGCCAGCGCTGTGGCACAGCAGGTTGAAGCCCCAGCCTGCAGCACCAGCATCCCATATGGGCGCTGGTTCGAGTCCCGGCTGCTCCACTTCTGATCCAGTTCTCTGCTATGGCCTGGGAAAGCAGTGGAAGATGGCCCAAGTGCTTGGATCCCTGCACCCACATGGGGGACCTGGAAGAAGCTCCTGGCTCCTGGCTTCCGATTGGTACAGTTCCAGCCGTTGTGGCCATCTGGGGAGTGAACCAATGGATGGAAGACTTCTCTCTCTCTCTCTCTCTGCCTCTGCCTTTCTGTAACTATGCCTTGCAAATGAATAAATAAATCTTAATAAAAAGAAAGAAAGAAAAAGAAAAAAAAGAAAGAGCAAGCTGCCCAGTGTAGACAGTCACAGAGCTGCAGACTCTGAGGCCATTTCTCCCTTCCGGTCCCAGGCGCTGAGCAGCAGATAGGTTTATGAAGAGGGATTGCTTCCTTACTGCTATTCATAACTGCCCATGTAGCAAGAGCAGCCAGAAGCGACACCCACGCCTCCTAGGAGAATGCTGCATTTACCAAGGAGCTAGACCGTACCTCGTAGTTTACGTATTAAACCACTATGCCTACTACCATCAGCGGATCCATTACAGACCTGGAGAGCTGTGCAACGCCAACGTCTTCCCCAAGATCCTTCAGGGTATAAATCCTCAGGACTAGCCCCTCTTCCACCTGGCTTCCCGCTCCACCAACAGGAAAAGCCACAGACAATATACTGTTCCACAGCAGGTGTCTCAGAAACAGCAGTGGCACACTCAGTCCAACCCCTCGTTCCCCAAATGCAGACAGCGAGGTCCGGAGACGGAAAGTCCTGATCAAGGCCACAGGGTATGTTAGAGATGAGGACAGGACTCAACCCTAGGGTTCCTGGTCTGATGCCCTTCTCTCTACGCCCACAGAAAATGACACCGGATATTGAGCTGTGTCCTCCATACCCACACTCTTTATGCTGACAACATGTGTCAGTATGAAAGACTTGGAGCTTGACTAAAGACCAGGTCTTCAAAATGAGCCTGGAGAAAGACTGCATTTCATGAATCATTATTTAGCTACAGCTTCCTGTTGCCCCACAAAACCCATCCTAATTGCATTCTCTTCACCCTGCCTCCTCTCTTGAGTCAAGATAAATGTAAAGACCTCTCCAGCTCTCTCCTTGTGAAATATGCCCTTGGGCTGCAAGATTCCAATTATATCTTTTGATGAAGTATTATCTGTTAGAGAAAGGTTAAAATAAACTGGAAGAAATGGGAACCATCTGTAACTTTAAACTTTTCTTTTCCTGGCCACCTTCGTCCAAATCGGGTCTGTGGCACCTACCCATGGCCCACTTGCCAATGACCCACCAGGCACTCCCTGCGCCCTCTCTGTCCTACCTGGGGCATGCATTCATTGTACCTCCCTTCCACCTGGAAACCTGCAGGCCTATCAAGCTTCAGTGCCAACGAGAAGAATGTCTTCTCCAGCTCTAGTCACAGCTTCTCTTCGGCATTCGTTTGTGTTGCTCTTCCCAGCCTCTCTCTCAACCTACTCCTGCTCCCACATTTCCCCATGGCCCAGCACTGGCTCTCAGAAATTCACCTCAATGTCTTTTACACAAGTAGCCAATAAATAGCAATTGGGTGTTTACTTTATTTCAGACGCTGAGCTAGTAGATTTTTGTCCTTGTTCACTTTTAGCAAAGTACTACTAGGTGACATAAAAAAAAAACACAAATTAATTTTTCAATAGTTCTGGAGGCTAGAATCCTAAGATCAGGATGCAGCACGTCTGGGTTCTGGTGAGGGTTCTCTCTGGTTTGCAGGCAGAGACCTCTCTCAGTCTTTCTCTTTTTTCAAAAAAAAAAATATTTATTTGACGATATTACAGTGAGAGAGAGATCTTCTATCTATTGGTTCACTCTCCAAATGACCACAACAACCACGTCTGGCCCAAGCTAAAACCAGGAGCTGGGAGGTTTATCCAGGTCTCCCACGTGGGCACAAGGGCCCAAGCACTTGGGCCATCCTCTGCTGCTGTCTCAGGCACATTAACAGGGAGCTGGATAAGAAGTGGAGCAGCTGGGACTTGAACCAGCACCCATATGGGATGCCAATACTGCAGAGAGTAGCCTAACCTGCTGCACCACCATGTCAACACCAGTCTTTATCTTCTTAGATGCCCACTAATCACATTTGATTTGGATCCCACTCTGTGACTTCATTTAACCTTAATTGCCTCCTACAAGCTCTACCTTTAAATACGGTCACTGAGAGTTAGGACTTCAGTACATGATGGGGAAGTGGTACACAATTCAATCCATAGGAGTACAGCAGGGCAAGCAAAACTGATCCACATTTCCCTGGGCTGTCTAACCCCTCTGCACCTCAGCTTCATCATCTGCAAAGCAGAATGGATAAGGACAGCTCCAGTCTCACCCAGTCATTATGAAGATCAGATGAGCTCATTGATCAAAGCCTTTGCACAGAGAATGCAACCAGTGTGTTAGCAGTTGCTGTTGTTGCTATTATGGTGTTTGCTGTTTAGAAGGCAGATGTTTGTTAAATAATCTGAAAACAAATGTAAAACCCCAAGCAGATCTGTGAAGGAGAGAAGGAGCCCTGTGCCAGGGAGGTGTCTGTCGGGAATGCAGCCTGCGCAGGGAGTTCAGGGAAGACTCTCCCAGTAAGTGACCTTTGAGCTAAGATCTGAAGGAGGAGGACAAAGTGACAGGTGCAGAAAGCAGTGGCAAGTCATCTAGACAGAGGGGGTAGAAAAAGCAAACACCTGAAGACAGGAAGGGACATGACGAGTTCAAAGGACTCCAAGAAGGCGTGTGGGGCTCGGTCAGAGAGAACGTGACACAGGAGACTGGAGGGGCAGGCCAGGGAGGCAGAGCCTTGGGAGCGTGGTAAGGAGTCAGTTTTCCTCATCCCAACAGCACTCAGAAGCACTGCAGGATTTAAGAGGCGGGGTAGCATTAAATTTGCATGATTGATGGAGGCAGATCTTCCAGTGTGGACTGGCTGTGTAGACCTAGGATCTCCAGCTACAATGGCCGCCTTCCATTTGTGCCCCGTGATTGGATTTGTTCCCCCAACTCTGGGTGACAATCTACATCCCCAAACCCTATGCTTAGGGGGCCCACAGGGTCTGCATTTTGGTGGTTGTTTTGTCCCTGTACTGCTTAGGCTGCTGGGTTTTGTAAACATGACCCTCCTCCACAATTCTGGTTCATAGATTTTGGAGGATCATAACTTTGCCAGGCATGATGACCGGCCCACATAAAGAGTCCTCAAAAACAATTCAATCAACTTATCTTTTGATTAAGCCAGGGACCCAGGGACTCCCTCAGACAGCAATGCTCCCCTTGCAAGGGGCTATGAGTAGCTCTAGCCGGGCCCTGATAGCATCTGATCATCTGATCTTGTAGCATTCAGGGGCCTGGCAGGAAACACGATCCAGCATCCGGTTCAAGGTGTTGCCTCCCAGAGTGCACGTGAATAGGAAGCGGGATTAGAAGCAGAGGTGGATCAACCCCAGGCAGTCTGGAACGGGATGCAGGTGCCCCAGGTGGGTGGCGGCTCAACCCTCTGAGCACACACCCACCCCTCGAGGGCCTTCAATGAGGGAACTACTGACAGCAAGGAGGGGGCAGGCTGAGGAAGCCTGGGCACTGTTGTGGCCCAGAGACCAGCGCCACTGGGGAGACACGAATGCAGCACCCACTACAAACACTGACTTCCGTCTAGTTTTGTTTATCTCCTCTGCAATCCTCCTCCACACCAAGTGGCAGCACTTGGGTCTCCCCAAAGAGACGGGAAGGAGTCTCTGGTGCTGTATCCTGTCTTTGTCTTCTTTACCTCTGTGCTAATAATCCTCAGACTGAGTCCTCCAGGATCAGACTAAACTTACTGCAAACCACACCTTCTCGGAGACTCGGAGTAGAAGCCCCTTTCATCTCAAGAGCTTAGTTCTCACCCATCAGAGTTAACTGCACCCTCAGACTACAGTCCCAGGCACGGTTCTCAAAACTCTTAAAAGTTGAAGGTGACCACGATGTCTTTGTTGTATGCTGTATCCATTTTCCCCTACAGCAGAGAATGCTACTGATTTGGATAGGAGGACAGAGAGGAAAGACAGTTAGAAGCATCTAGGGATTTTTAGAAGTAAAAATGCATGCATTTTAAAAAATACCATCAGGTGACAATCTTTAAGCCTGAGGGGGTCCTAGTCAGTAGGAAAGTACAAAGAACTAGGCAACCCCACGGCCCACCCGCTTCTGGCAAGCATATTTGACTTCAGAAGAAGTACAATACAAATGATCACGCTACGCTTTTTAAATTACAATCCCACTCAAGTCATGCTTCTCAAGAGCATAGTTAACCATCACTTCAGTTGAATTAGAATGATCTGAGAATTATTCGCCAACAAATTTAGCAAATACTCTCTTGAGTTACTTTAATTTATTTTGAAAGCCAGAGTTACAGGGAGAGAGAGAGATCTTCTGTCCACTGTTTCACTCCCCCAGATAGCCACAATGGCCAGGGCTGGGCCAGGCTGAAGCCAGGAGCTTCATCCAGTTTCCCACATGCAGGCAGGGTCTTCTGTTTCCTTCCCAGGCCATTACTGGGGAGCTGGATAGGTAGTGGAGCATCCAGGACTCAAACCAGCACTGTTTGGTGTTGCAAGTGGCGGCTTTATCCACCATGTTCCAACACTAGCCTCCTGAATTACTTTTAGAGCTGGCTGATTCCTTCAAAATGTTTGGAGTTTACTAATTTATTTCATGGAGCGTAGCCTTTTCCTTGTGCTAGGCGTGTGTGATGCAGATGGTCTTGAATTTTGCAAAGAGAAATGAAGGGCAAGGGAAACAACTCTCCTGATTATCCTTAACCCTCCCAGATGGCATGTGACAGGTGCCTTCTGGACTCCAGGCTTTAATGAAAAGAAATGAATTCTATGCACCGGATGTAGAGAACAAGGAAGAAAGAACTGAAACTTCCCACCCCTTTCCACTGTAATTTCTAACCATGGCCGGAGAAAAGAGACTCATAGTTCAGATCGGAGGTGCTGGACCTCAGAGACAACTTAATGAGGCTTCTGGGGCCATGGCCAGCTGGCCATGAGGTCAGCCCAGCAACTCACAATTGTAAAAAGCTCCCAACTTGCCCATCTCCCTAAGGTTGCTGTATTACAATAAGAGACTTACATTTCATTGACAAATTAGCACTTATGACCCACCCCTTAGTAGCAGATGCCTAGTTATTATCAACTCAAACACTACATCTTTCTTAATTAAAACTAAAGTTTAATAACTTAAAGAGTTAAAACTGTAGCAGACTTTTTTATTTTGGGGGGATTTATTTATTTATTTGAAAGTCAGAGCTAGTGAAAGAGAGAGAGGTCTTTCATCTGCTGGTTTACTCCCCAGACGGCCACAACAACCAGGGCTGGGTCAGGCTGACACAGGAACCTAGAACTCTATCCAGGTCTACCACTCTATCCAGGTCTTCCAACACCTGGGCCCCTGCTCTTCCCAGGCCACCAGCAGGGAGCTAGATCAAAAGTGGAGCAACCAGAAAATGAACTGGTGCCCATATGGAATGGCTAGCATGGCAGGCGGTGGCTTTACCCACTATGCTGCAACAGTGGCTCCTGTAACAAGCCTTCTAAAGACTGCAGGGCTTGTGTGTGTGAAATGGAACACCGACTAGTATTCATATTTTGTTTAATGTTCAAATCATTAAATTCATAGATCTAATCGAGGTAACTCTGAAAGCCTATTTCTCTTAATCATTTTGTCATTGATTACAAGTTTGACTAACTCAATCCCCCTATATAATTTAAACTGCAATTACAAATTTAGTATGTCTGATTCTTTTTTTAATTTAAGGAATACAAATTTCATAAGTACAACTTTTAAGAATATAGTTATTCTTCCCACCATCTCTGTCCTCCCACCCATGGTCCCACCTGTCCTCCTCCTCCCTCTCCCTAGCCAGTCCCATTCTCCATTAAGATTCATTTTCAATTAACTTTGTACACAGAAGACCAACTCTATACTATGTAAAAATTTCAACAGTTTGCACACACACACACACACACACAAATAAAAAACTGTTTGAGAATTAGTTTTACAGTTAACTCTCATAATACAACTCATTGAGGACAGAGGTCCTGCATGGGGAGTTAGTGCACAGTGATTCCTGTTAATTTAACAATTAACACTCTTATACACAACATCAGTGATCACCTGAGGCTCTTGACATGACCTGCCAAGGATATGGAAGACTTTTAAGTCCACAAACTCCATCAGTATTTAGACAAGGACCTAACCAAAGTGGAAGTTCTCTCCTCCCTTTAGAGAAAAGTACATCCTTCTTTGATGGCCACTTCTTTCCTCTGGGGTCTCACTCACAGAGATCCTTCATGTACACCATTTTTGCCACAGTGTCTTGGCTTTCCATGCATGAAACGCTATCACAGGCTTTTCAGCCAGACCAGGAAAACTTAAGGGCTGGTTCTGAGGTCAGAGTGTTACTTAAAGTGATTATCATTCTATGAGTCCACTTTGGGAACTGCTTCCCATGTTGGAACATTCTCTCCTTTTAAATTCTATCTATTATTATTAGAAGACACTTGATCCTATTTATATGATCACTTTATCACTTAATCATTTTTATATGTTCACTTTAGCACTTAATATGACCACTTTAACACTTTTTACAACCCAGCCAGAAATCAATCCAAACATCTACAACCAACTTATGACCAAGGAGCTAAAACCAATCCTTGGAACAAAGAGTCTGTTCAACAAATGGTGCTGGGAAAACTGGATTTCCACATGCAGAAGTATGAAGCAAGACCCCTACCTTACACCTTACACAAAAATCCACTCAACGTGGATTAAAGATATAAATCTATGACCTGACACCATCATATTATTAGAGAACACTGGGGAAACCCTACAAGACATTGAAACAGGCAAAGAGCTCCTAGAAAAGATCCCAGAGGCACAGATAGTCAAAGCCAAAATTAACAAGCGGGATTACATCAGATTGAGAATTTTCTGTACTGCAAGATAATCACTCAGGAAAGTGAAGAGGCAACCAACAGAATGGGAGAAATTCTGTGCAAAATATGTAACTGATAAACGATTAATAACTGGAACGTACAAAGAGATCAAGAAACTCCACAACAACAAAACAAACAACCCAGTTAAGAAATGGGAAAGGACTTAAACAGACATTTTTCAAAAGAAAAAGAGAAAATCTAAATGGCCAACAGACACTTGAAAAAATGTTCAGGATCACTAGCTGTCAAAGAAATGCCAATCAAAACCACAATGAGGTTTCACCTCAACACAGTCATAGCTCTCATACAGAAATCAACAAACATCAAATGCTGGCAAGGATGTGGGGGAAAAAGCACACTAATCCACTGTTGGTGGGAATGTAAAGTGCTAAAGCCACTACGGAAGACAGTAGGGAGATACCTCAGAAATCTGAATATAGACCAACCATATGATCCAGCCATCCCACTCCTGGGAATTTACTCAAGGGAAATGAAATCAGTAAATAGAAGAGTTATCTGCACCTCCATGTTTATTGCAGCTAATTCACAATAGCTGAGATATGGGATCACTTCAAATGCCTGTAAACTGAAGACTGAATAAACGAAATTATAGGATACACACATGAAATACTACTGCACTGAGGTTAAAAAAATTAAATCCTGTCATTTGCAACAAAATGGATGAAACTGGAAAAATCATACATAGTGAAATAAGTCAGTCCCAAAAGGACAAATACCATATGTTCTCCCTGATCTATGATAACTAACAGAGCACCTAAAGGTAATCTATAGAAATGATTTTGATAAAAACCCTTGTTTCGACTGCTGAGTAACAGGGTTTTTTTTTAATACAATTTGTCAAACTCTTTACTTAGTATAGAGTTAGTTAGTCATATGTGTATAAAGTTAATTGAAAATAAATCTTAGTAAAAAATAAAAATAGGAATAGGAGAGTGAAGAGGAAGAGGGGTGGGATGATGGGTACGGTGTGAAGAATCACTGTATTTCTAAAGTTATATTTATGAAAAGCATGAGGTTTGTATTCCTTAAAAGGTTTCTGGGAGAAAAAAAAGCAGCAGGCAGAGATCTTCCATCCACTGGTTCACTTCCCGATGCCAGCAAAACAGCATCGGCTGTGCCACACTGAAGGCAGAAACTCAGAGTATCATCTGTGTCTCTTGAATGGGAGGCAGGGACCCAAGTACTTGAGCCATCA
Source organism: Oryctolagus cuniculus (assembly GCF_964237555.1). NCBI lineage: Eukaryota > Metazoa > Chordata > Mammalia > Lagomorpha > Leporidae > Oryctolagus > Oryctolagus cuniculus. The sequence continues at coordinate 167,987,448 of NC_091435.1, forward strand.
ACTGCTGTCTCCTAGGGTACATATTAGCAGGGAGCTGGAATTAGAAGCAGAGTTTGATCATAATCCCTTGCACTCTGATATGGAGTGCTGGTATCCCAAGTGACAGCTTAACAACTGTGCCAAATACCTACCCCATCCACAAACTTTTTAAAGTAAGTTTGTACATTGCGCAATGATTCCACAATCAAGCTAATTAACACATCCATCACCTTGCATAATTACTCTTTTTATCAGTACTTGCCTAGCAAATTTCTAGCATACAGTCCAGTATTATTAACTATATGGCATGCTGTATTTTAGATCCCTAAAATTTACTTAGCTTGTAATTGAAAGTTGGTACCTTTTGAAATAGCTCCTCATTTATCCCAGTCCTAAACCCCGGCAACCATCAGACTACTTTGTTGCCATGAGTTTGACTTCTTTGTTCTTAAGATTCTGCATGTAAGTGATAATATACAGTATCTGTATAGTTTCTCTATTTGGCTTATTTCATTAGCACAATGTACTTCAGTTGCACCCATGTTGTGGGTTGCAGGATTTCCATTTATTTTAAAGGCTGAAGAATATTCCATCATTTAGCAATATAACATATTTTCTTTATCCATTCTTCTATCAGTAGACACTTAGGTCGCTCCCATCACTTGGCTATTGGGAATTTTGCTGCAAAGAACATGGAAGTACACTATCTCTTCAAGATATTGACTGTTTCCTTTGGCTGTTCTCCCAGAAGTGGGACTGTTGATCACTTCTATTCTTAGTTTTCTGAGGATCCTCCATTCTGTTTTCCATCACGACTGTGCCAATTGATATTCCTCCCCACAATGGATTCCTTTCTTACCACATCCTCGCCAATATCTGTAACTCCTGTACTTTTGATAATACCCACCCTGACTGTGTAGGTAGTAATCTCATTGCGATGTCTGTGGCGAGACGTCATTTTTTAAATTTCCTAGAGTTTTATTAATTTTGCTAGACCCCAAGGAAAATGAACTCACCTCAGAAAATCCTAGAAGGCATGTGCTAGATTGAAGACCTGTTGAATTCTGGCCAGAATCTAAGACATCATTTGGCAAGCCTCTGATGACAAGTATAAATACATTTTGACCTTAAAATTTCCTTATTAAATTATGGGATAATTACATTTGAGTCTTTCATTTTTTAGGAGAAGTGCCCTTTCCTCTAACGTGTGTGTTTGTTGAGGTTCTCCACTGGGCCAACAGGAGATTAGATATACACATAAATATATAGAAAGAGATTTATACTCAATCCCATCAATGAGGCATGTACCAATGCCATCTTACTAGTTAAAGTGATCAATTTCAGTTCATAATTGATCATAATGATAGGATTAAGAGTCAAAGGGATCACATAAACAAGACTAGTGTCTGCTAATAATAATTGATAAGATTAAAAAAGGAGAGAAGGATCCAACATAGGAAGCGAGATACACAGCAGACTCACAGAATGGCAGATGCCCTAAACAGCACTCTGGCCTCACAATCAGCAATTAAGGAATTCAGATCTGGCTAAAAAGCCCATGAGAGTTTCTCAGGCATGGAAAGCCAAGAAACTCTGGCAAGAAAAATGACCTAAATGAAAGATCTCTATGAGTGAGATCCCAGCGGAAAGAACAGGCCATCAAAGGAGGAGGTACATTTCTCTGAAGGAAAGAGAGAACTTCCACTTTAACTATGACCTTGTCTAAATAAGATCGGAGTTGACGAACTCAAAATGCTTCCATAGCCTTGGCAACTCATGACAAGAGCCTAGGGTGATTACTGACATCATAAATAAGAGTGTCAGTTGTTAAATCAACAACAGGAGTCACTGTGCACTTACTCCCTATGTAGGATCTCAGTCCTTAATGTCTCATACTATGCGAATTAATGGTAAAATTATTATTCAAATAGTACTCTACACTTTGTGTGTCTGTATGGGTGCAGTCTGTTGAAATCTTTACTTAGTATATACTACATTGATCTTCTGTATAGAAAGATAATTGAAAATGAATCTTGATGAAGAATGGAATGGGAGAGGGAGTGGGAGATGGGAGGGTTGTGGGTGGGAGGAGGTTATGGGGGAAAAGCTGCTATAATCCAAAAGTTGTACTTTGGAAATTTATATTTATTAAATAAAAGTTGAAAAAAAAAGAAATTTATTATGAGGTGTTGGGTCATGTGACTGTGGAGGCTAAGGAAATGCTACCAGCAAGCAGGAGAAAAGGAAAGCTAGGGGTGCAGTTCCAACCCAGCCCAACGGCATGCCGACCACGGCACCAATGGGGAAGTCCCAGTCCAGTCTGAAAGCCCAAGAACAAGGAGTAGGTATCTCAGGACAGGAGAAGATGGATGTTCCAGCTCAAGACGAGGACTAAACTCACCTTTCCTCTGCCCTGCTGTTCTATTCAGGTGTTCACTGCACTGGAAGATGCCCACTCACACTGGGGAGGGCGACCTCTTCTCAGGAGACTGATTCAAAAGGTAATCTCTTCCAGAAACACCCTCACAGATGCACCCCAAGATAAGGTTTTACCAACTCTGTGGGCTGTGGGCACCCCTCGGTCCAGTCACATGAGTACATAAATTTACCATCACATTGACAGTTGCTTTGATTTACCAACAGTACCATTCTGGTCTTGAAACACTGAACAGGATTCTTGGAAACTTTAAAATATACACATACATATAAATTTTTTATATATGTATATTTATATATAATTTATATATAAATATATAATTTATTTATATATTTATATATATATATATTTCATATATATATGAACCACTTAAGAAAACCAGTTGGCATGTCTTACACAACTAACTCCACACCTACATTGTGACCTAGCACAGCCGTTCATAAGTACTTTCCCAAGATATTAAAGTCACATGATCACAAAAAGGTTTGTACAATAATGTCATAGTAGTTTTATTCACAGTAGCCAAAACGGCAAGCAAACTTCAGAATTAGAGAAGGAATAGCAAATTGCACTGTAACCATATAATGAAGCACTACTCACCAATAAAAAGAATAAATTGCTATCTTGCACCAATATAGACTAATCTAAAAATATTCTGTTGAGCATGTCCCAAACTGTACATCTCCTCCCTCTCTTATTCCCACTCCTATATTTAACAAGGATCACTTTTCAGTTAAATTTAAACATCTAAGAATAATTGTGTGTTAATTAAAGAGTTCAACCAATAGTATTAAGTAGAACAAAAAAAAAATACTAAAAGGGATAAAGTATTAAATTGTTCATCGACAGGACAAGGCCTGATCAAGTCACATGTTCAATTGGACTTGCCCCAAATGGTAGAGTTAGAAATGTGCTAGGGGATTCCAATTCAATCCCATCAAGGTGGCATGTACCAATGCCATCTCGCTAATCAAAGTGATCAGTTTCAGTTCATAATTTATCATAATGATAGGATTAAGAGTCAAAGGGATCACATAAACAAGACTAGTGTCTGCTAATACTAACTGATAGAATTAAAAAGGAGAAAACGATCCAACATGGGAAGCGGGATACACAGAAGACTCAGAATGGCAGATGTCCTCAACAGCACTCTGGCCTCAGAATCAGCCCTTAAGGCATTAGGATATGGCTGAAGAGCCCATGAGAGTATTTTAGGCATGGAAAGCCAAGACACTCTGGCAAATAAATAAATAAATATAAATTTAAAAAAAAACCTAAATGAAAGATCTCTGCAAGTGAGATCCCAGTGGAAAAAATGGGCCATCAAAGAAGGAGGTACCTTTTTTTGAAGGGAGGAGTGAACCTCCACTTTGACTATGACCTTGTCTAAATAAGATCGGAGTTGGTGAACTCAAAAGGCTTCCATAGCCTTGGCAGCTCATGACAAGAGCCTACTGATGCCATAAACAAGAGTGTCAATTGTTAAGCCAACAACAGAAGTCACTGTGCGCTTACTCCCCATGTAGGATCTCTATCCTTAATGTGTTGTACAATGTGAATTAATGCTATAACTAGTACTCAAACAGTACTTTTCTTTACTTACTTTGTGTTTCTGTGTGGGTGCAAATTGTTGAAATATTTACTTAATATATACTAAATTGATCTTCTGTATATAAAGATAATTGAAAATGAATCCTGATGAAGAATGAAATGGAGAGGGAGCGGGAGATGGGAGGGTTGTGGGTGGGAGGGAAATTATTGGGGGGGGGGGAGCCACTGTAATCCAAAAGCTGTACTTTGGAAATTTATATTTATTAAATAAAAGTTAAAAAATAAAAATATTATATTGAATGAAAGAAGTCAGATGTAGTAGTACATACTGTATCATTCCATTTAACAAAAATCAAAAGCAAACAAAACCAACCTATGGCGAGAGAAAGTAGAAAAGTTTTTTTTGTGGGTGTGAGGATAGATTGGAAGGAAATATAAGAGACCTTTGTGGGGTGATAAAAGTGTTCTACATCCTCAATGACATTGGTTTCATGGGTAAATGTATCAAAACTCATAAACTAAGCCTTTAACACTGATTCATTTCATCACATGTAAATTTTATGTCACTGCATACTAACCCACCTTGTCTCTTTAATAAATATAAAAATATACAGGGCTAGTGTTGTGGCACAGTGGGTTAAGCCGTCGCCTGCAATACTCACATCCCATATCAGAGCAACAGTTCAAATCCCAGTTGAGACCCCCAAAGAGGAAGTTACACCCTAAAAAGAAGGTATACTTTAAACAGATCCCTCCAGCCCACACTAACGCCCAGGTTCAAATCAATTCCA